>NW_020897695.1:7800156-7941146 GCF_003984885.1 Neopelma chrysocephalum | reverse complement strand
TGTTCAAATAACACACAAACAAGTGAAATAATATGGAAAAAAAGAAGAAAATGATAAAAGGAAATATTTTAAGATGCAATATTTTTGAGCTGACGCAATTTTATCTCTTATTCCCTCTATTAGTTTAATAAAAACCTCTTCCTTCATTATTTACTAATTAATGAAGTCTGGAGAGATACACAAGGCTAAATAACTTTCTTTCACATTGAATGGTAAGTATAAAGTACAGAACTTATACATTTTTTTATTAAAAGAATCCAGGGATCCTCATGCCAGTGTCACTTCAAGCACTGGACCATCTACTCCTACACTTTGTAAAACTGATAAAATCAACACCACTGCTATTCTCTATGTCTGTCCATCTTTCTTAATGAATTATTGTCTGTTTCCCTAAGACTTCGCTCCAAAAAATCCCCAATACTTCCCTGTCTACAACTGATTTCCCACATAAAACAGAAGTGCAACATTTTGCCTTTTTAAGTGGCTACCAATATTCTACATATGGGGTTTTTTTATTCATAGTTTTCACAGCACAAAGAAAGCAATGCTCTTTTGAAAACAGACTGACTAGGAATTAATTTAAGTTCAAATAATCTTGACTAAATAACAAGCTTTGTTGCATTATAAAAATAAGATAGAGTTTCCAACATCTTATGACTATAAAATGCCATCATTTGCAGATTAACAAGGCAGGAAAGCAAGCAGATATCATTCTGTAAGGCCTTTTCCTCCTAAGTATATAAAATGAAGATAAGTGCATCATACGTGGCAAACTGAGAATAGAGGTTAATATTATTTCCGTTCTTTTGTATTTTGGAGGGACTTGTTTTATGTTTCAGAATTTTAGCAGAGAAGCAGAAAAATAGCAAGGCAAAAAGAGACTATAACTAAATTATCATGACCACACTTCCTTTGCAGGCCAAAGAATCTCCTGCTATTAGATCAGAACTAAATGTCTTTGTAAAGATTCCAAGTAATGACAATCTAAATCATGTGTTATAAAGGTTAGTTACCCTCATTGTTAAAAGATATACACCTTATTTATTAGTCTGGATTTGTCTACATTCAGTTTCAAGCTTCTGGACCCTATTATGTTCTTTAGTGTTTAAGGCCATTAAATACTAGAAATCTCATTTTCATGCACCTATTTGTGGACTCTGATCAAATTACATCTGAATCCTCACTCAAACATATTGAACAGATTGAGCTTTCAAAGCCTATCATCATAACTCATATTACAAGAAGCCCACAAACATTCCTATAGCTATTTCTGAACACTTTTTTCAATAATTTTTCCTTTTTGAAATATAACAACCATAACTGAAAATAATATTACAGGAATAGCCTAACTTACACCATTAGCTAATGTTGTCCTACTTCTCTATTGCTCTACCTTTTTTATGTCAGCAAACAGTAAAGAAAAAAAAGTGATCTAAACACCTGAACACATTACTCTGATCTCAGAGTAAAAAAAAAAAATCTAAAACAAGTTCTGAAGAAAATAAACCTTTAAATACATGAGGGTAAATAGAGAATGAGATAAAGTGACATGACTATCATTGTAATCCTGCTAGAATGACTGGATGAGTTTAATAAAAGAGCAAATTTTACAGACAAATAAAAAGTAGAATATGCTACAAAGAAGTTTTACATAAAATAGGGATTAAAGCTACAATTGTAAGAAGCAAAGAACTGGCTAAGGAGAAGATGTCAACTCTTGTCTGCTAGACCTCTGCCCTAGAGTGAAGTTAGTAGTGGAGTTCCTCAAAATTCATCTTTGAAAACAATCTTATTAAATATTTTTATAACTGCCTGGCATAAAAAGTAGGAGTGATATCAATGCCTCCTAACCATGTGTCAATACAAAGAACTGAACTATGATAAAGGAAGAACTGGGTGACTTGAGGACTGGAGTAATAGAAGTGTCATGACATTTAATAATACAAAGTATGAGGTTGGGACACAGGCTCAGCGCTCAAGGCTTCTTAGCAGTGTATACCAAATTGGATTTTGATGCCCTCAAGGAGAGGATAAAATTACTCATTTTCTCAGCATGAACAGGCTTCAGAACTGTATTTTGCAGTGATGACAGAGGAACCAGGACAGGAACATCTTCCCTGAGAAGTTAGTGTTGCTAAGCTAAGCAACATCCCTACCACCAACAACAGACAACCATGGTCCCACTGCCTTCTGCACAACCCCCTCTCCGACTCTGGGCTGGGTCCATTGTACCCTGTTTGAGGAGGACAAGAGAAAGCTACCAGCAGAGGCAGAGAGATGAAACGTATGCATCCCAGGTGAAAAGAACTTCCAGTTCCAGCATCAGATAGCCAAGATCCCACAGTTTGCTTTGTGCATTGTCTCTGTCAATGGCCAAATCCTCCTATAACACTATGTTGTCTCTAATCTGGGGAAATGAAGAGGAGGGTACAAACGTCTCAACTGATTAAAACTTCCCAGCCCCAGTAATATGTGGCTATGAGACCTAAAATATCCAGCCCTGTTAGAAGCAGGGGCTAGGCTTAAGCTCTTAAACCCATCTTCTACTCCCCCATACTGAAATGAGCTCTTTTCTGTTTTGTTATCCCCTCCAGCAGCCAGGTTGACAGTGTTGGAGAAGAGGTGTGAGCAGAAGGGGCTGAGTACACAGTCAGCTTAGCAGCAGCCATGTGAAATTAGTGTTGGTGTGATCTTAGCACCCTGAGCTGCTAAGAGAGAATGAAATATGGGAGCAATTGTGTACTATGATGATTCTGCAGACATATCAGTCTGTCATCATACTCAGCTATTTATGCCTAAATCTAGTTCTGTGACAGTTCCTCAGAAACTAATACACTGAAAACCTATTAGGGAAATGAAGATCATAACATATTAGTCAATCTCAGGACAATCGAGCCACCAATGTGATGCAACCCTACAAGGCAAACATGACCTTAAATCAGAAAAGATCATTTCAGTAGAGTAAGAGAAACCTTTATGCTATTTTACATTGCACTAATGAGCCCCTGTGTATAGAGTTTTGCAGAATTCTGGCAAATTATATTAAAGAAAAATGGATTCAAACTGGAACACGTGTGGAGAAATGTTACTCGGATGATGAGAGAATGGAAAATTCCCTGTTTTATATGAGCCAAGTTAAAGAAAATGATAGCACACTACCTTTTTATTACCTCCAATTCCACCACAGTTTGTTTCTGCCTCTGCATCACCTGCATCTTTCTAACAGCCCAAAAGCTCATGTCGCTATGCAGTGAACTGGGTCAAGAAACTAATTGATCAATAAAAAAGCTTTCAATCATCAGTTTCCTGATGGGGTTTCTTTTCTAGTATGTAAGTCTGTGCTGGTACACAGAAAATAAGGCCTGCAGCTGAGCTAAGACTAACAATGCCAATTTATGGTGCAAGTGAAGATCATTGTTTGCTAATAAATACAGGTTGAAAGGAAACACCAAGAGGGAGCATAGATGTTTAAACACAAGGACAACACAAGCTCGAGAAAATGGTTATAAATCTATCAGAAATCACTTCAGGCTGGAAATCAGAAGGCTGTCACAAAAGTACTGTTGTAGTTCCAGTTAAAGGGACAAAAGCATAGTCAGTTCTTACAGTAGAGCAGCTGGCTGTCTTCTAGCACTTTAGAAGTTCATTTCAATCCCATATTTAACAACTGTTCCATATTTTTGATGATAGATATACATTCTATTGTGTTGGAGTGTAGTACATTTTTTAAAAAAAGTTAATCTCCAGGAAGTAAAAGATTAGTAAATTAACACATAAAAAATTAAAATCACTTGTACAAACCGTGACATCCTGAAATTCTACTAGTAGTAGTATTTATAAGTAAAGGTAAAAGAAACTTCAGATAAAGTATAATTTCTCTAAAATTCCAAAAGTAGTCCAATAGCCTTTTTCAAGGAATTATCTCCTATATGTATTATTAGACATTCAGATGTGCCTTGTATGCCCTGGGACTCATTACAATATGTGTAACCTGATTTTTAACAGAGTTTGGAACTCTGTTAAACTCATCTGGGTTTTTTGAAATTTGTCCACCTGTTTATGTGTCTAAAGCTGTTACTTGGCTCCAAAAAGGTAAAGTATGCAAAAATAAATATATGTAGCTAAAATCAATTTTTTTTTTAAATCTCCAAAAAAGCATCAAAATGTAGGCAATCTGTTTAGTTTAACGATAGAGAGAGGAAAAAAAGAGGCACCCTCCAAAATCTCTGATACCAGTTTTGAACATGGTTAGAGCTCACTATTTTGCATGAGAAACTTAATGAGCTATGGAGTCTAGAAACATCCCAAACTGCAGCAAATGGATTATATTTAACCATACATGGTAACTCTTAATGAGTTGTATTGTGGCAGCTCCTTTGGAGGTCTGTGCTGGGAGCAATGGATGTGCATTGCTTTGCTTGTTTGCTTTCACATTCTTTGCAATGAAAGACTGACTTTGGTAATTTCTTCTCTAAAAACTTGACAGAGACTGATTATTAGATAGTAGAAACATGTTTTGTTACCATTTTAAAGAAATTCTAACAAATTTAATTAAATTGAGATATATATTTTAAGGGTTAGTTGAATTACACTGTTGGGCGTAACCACACAAACAAAATATTTTACATGTCACTTGTTAAATAACATTCATATGTGACCACATAAGCCTAAACTATGTCTAACACATCAAAAACGACTACCAAATTTTCAGATTTTACACCCAATACTGCTTTCTTCCCCCTCAAAAGATGCCCTCTTTATGCCTCACAGTTCTACACTAGTACACTTGAAATACACTTTTAAAATACAGAATAATGCACACAAAATAACATGTGAAAAATCTGAAAAAAATATGCAAAAAAATAATAATATGAAAGAAATTCAAAACTTAGATAGTATTTACTAATGCAATTGCATTTATCATACCCTAAAACACATTATTACCATCTCCTAGATAAGCTTAAAAAAAAAAAAGTTAAACTATATTCTGGTCTAAAGAATACAATACCAGATTTGTTGTGGAGGTTTTTTTCCATTTTTTTCCAAAGTACTTTAAGAACTCAAAGTCTAAAAGTGGTTGACAGCAAAAAACATGGATAAGACAAGGAAAAACTATGAACCTAATGCCATGCTTATCATCACTTTTAGTCAGAACATTAGAATTTTATATTTTACAGCGAATTTTATAAGAGATGCCATTACTCACTTGAGCAATACTGCATCATTACCACGTGCTTGATCCTCTAGTACGGCCAAAAAACATTTCAAAACCCATATAAGCAGAAGCCAAATACACCTGACAAACCAAATAAATTATGTTATACTGGTTATTCATGAGATAAATGTACTCCTTCCTTGTTGAAATATTAACAGAGATGTTGCAATTCATAAATTATGTCACACTAAAAACCAGTATAATAAAATTTCAGCATAGTTTTTAAATTACTTCCTTTTTAGATCTGTAGATTGGTGGTCCTTGTTGCTATTATTTTTAATGAATAATAAACAACATACAGTCAATAATAATATAACATAAAAAATACTTTTGTGTGTCTCACTCATTGTTCAAATGTCACCTTCACCTCGAAGGGACACATTAACTGCGATTAGGAAATCCCTGCTAGGTAGCAAACTACTCACAGCCACTTGTCATCACCAAAAAGGTCAGCAAATTTGGAACACTTGTCTTTTTGTGAAAGAAAAATGTGTCAAGTTTGACAATTCTTTTAAGCACTTTGCCACAGGATATCCAGAGAACCTGCGTTGTGCCAGGGAATTCCATGGCCCCTCCCCATTTCATTATGAACTCTGGCAATGATACTAATGTTGGAAGAGCTTGTTTTTGTAAAGTTATCACACCAATGTTATCCTATAGGACTTTGTGCACTCCTGGCTCCAACTACCTTGCTGTAATAGCTCACCTGTGATGCAGTGAAGGAGTTTCATGTGTAGTGCTCTCTGTAACCTGAGTCTGGAATGCTTTTCCCCTCCAGTCAAAGCAGACGCTCCATCAGCGGTTACAGTTTTTTCATAAAATGTTGGTTTTAGTAAAAAAGCCATTTCCTGATGAGAATAGATCTTCTCCAGTATATTTAAAGCAATATTTGTTGTAAGACTTGTTTCTTCAGATGTCCAGCAGTCTTCTATGCATCTTCCAACAGTATTTACTGACAAAGGAGTGCATTTTAGTTTGTTGCCATTTTGTTTTGCCTGCATTATTTCAGTGATTTTTACCATGTCAGGAATAACACTTGTTTCCCCAGTGGCATGTGATCTTTTGCTATTGCCTATGAAAATTCTGGATTTTAATCATTAAGTTTTGCAAAGTACTGGATTGAACAGCATGACTTGAAACATCACTGAAAAAAAATTTGTGAAGGTTTGTCTTCATGTTCTGCATGCTTACTTTCTAAACATCTTGCTAATCATAATGGCTTCATACTACCATTAGCTAATACGTCAAGACACGATACACACTTATAGTGAACTTCATTAATAACAGTGGATGTCAAATCATAGAATCATAGGATCATGGACTCACGGAATGACTTGTGTTGGAATGGAGCTTAAAGATCATCACAGTTCTGACCTCTTGCTGTGGGCAGGGACACCTTTCGCTAGACCATGTTGCTCAGAGCTCCATCTAATCTGGCCTTAAACACTTCCAGGGATGGGGCATCCACGATATCTCTGAGCAAACCATTCCAGCGTCTCACCATCCTCACAGTGAAGAATTTTTTCCTAATATCTAATCTAAACCTATTCTCTTTCAGTTTGAAGCCATAGCCCCTTGTCCTGTTACTACATTCTCTTGTAAAAAGTCCCTCTCCATCTTTCTTGTAGGCTCCCTTCAGATAATGGAAGGCTGCAATTGGGTCACTCTGAAGCCTTCTCTTTTTCCAAGCTGAACAAACCCAATTCTCTCAGCCTTTCCTCACCAGATATTTTAGTCTTGGTAATTTTTAATGTCTTCAATCAACTTATTGTCAGATCCAATTAGATCACTATTGGTTTTGATGTCACAAGGTTGACAAAGAACTCTCACTCTACCATTTTCTTGTTCCATGCTTCAATCCTTCTTGTTCCTATCTTCAATCATGGTTTCTTTGCAGGAATCTTTTTAAGCCACTTGTCCATTTTGTGAGGGTTAATGTAACCAAAACTAGATAGTACAATCTGTAAATCCACTTATGCAGGCACATGTAAATGGCACTATAGACAATACACTGAAAACAAGCGAGGGTGCCACTGTCAAACCCTCTGCACTGTGGAAAACCCAATCCTCCCCCAGGATGCCTTGTGTACCGTACCGGCTGTGACCATCTGACATACTGATTGAATGAGGCCACCAGTACCAATTTCTATATTAGTACACCTAATATATATTCGTACACATTTAATATTTTTTATACTATTAGTAATATACTAGTACAATTTTTTTTAATAGAAAATAACTACAAGTGCCAATATTGTTTTCTCCACATGCCAGTGGATCATCTTGTATGGCTTGTGTGCTCTGAACATTGGTCAAGATGATGCTAATTTTATTATTATATTCATATAAAATTCAAATCCTTCCCATTGTTTTCTTAGAGTTACTGTTAAAAATGAAAATGTTTCTATCATTATCCTGCAGGCCCTACTTAAAGTAAAAGAATTTTCCAGTAGTACCAGTTTCTCAACAAAGCTACTTCACTGTCAAAGGGGTATTGCTTTATTTTTATTTTTTCTAAAAAATAACAGGACCCAAAATTGCTGGAAAAAAGGCACAGAACAGGGACATAACAGAATTATTTTCTTTACAAAGATATTGAAATTTCCGGTGTTGTTTTAGGGTTTTTTCCCCTTCTTTAAAGACAGACCAGTTGAAGAAAGTACCACTGAAGCAACTATAAGCAAAGCAACCACATGGAGAATAAGCAACAGAAACAAAGAGGTCATGTTGCTGGTGATGGCTGTTAATCTGGATTTCTACTGAAGGCAGGGGAATTTTTACAGTGAGACCTAATAAGTCTGAATAGTTTGAACAGTTGAAGACTGGCCTGTGTGTGTGACTGTTGGGTCTGACAAACCTTGACATGCCATCCAAGTGAGCTCTCCATTATTTGTGATCAGGTGCAACTACATTCCTATGGTTTGCTTCTCAGACCCAGTTAATACCTGCCTAATTCTGCTCCCCGCTCCTGACTGTTCTGTCTGCCAGCTTACTGCTTCTTGAAGTAAACTCTTACCTTGTCCTTCTATTTAGTATATATTTTGATTCCGTGGCTTTTTCATTCCAAGTCTGATTCCTGAGTATGTTTTCGGTTTTTTTTTCTTTCTTTCTTTTAGTAGTGCAAATATTCTTTGCACTACTCCTAATTTCTGTTTCAGCTTTGGCTCACCTTAACTTTTTTCCAGACTTGATTCTGGTCTAGCAGCAATCACTGAGCCTAGCTGCCTGTTTATAGTACTTACCTACAGATGACAGTTGTTTGATATTGTGTGGAAGTTGACAGTCATTGGGTGTATGGCCAGTCTTCACGAACGAAGATTTTGGGAAAGGTCTTTTACCTTTCAAGCCTTTACCTTTCAAGGATTTTTTAGGTGAGACACAGCCTGCGCTGAACTGAGCCCACCCTTTAATCCTAAGGTTCATCTGCTGGGGCCAAGCAAGCTTGGACAATGGCAGTGAGGTCCTCAGGACGTAGGTTTGTTTAGAGTGATCTTCTCATAGATGGATGGCCTCACAGGGCTGACAAGCTCCATCTGCCTGGGGGAGTGTCCCTGACCAGGAATCGAACCCGGGCCGCAGCGGTAAGAACGCTGCATCCTAACCACTAGACCACTAGACCACCAAGGGTCCCCATGAAGTTGACAGTATGAATCAAGAAATAAGACTTTCACAACTATTGAGCATGTTTAGAAGCTGTTACTTGAAAACAGCATCAAAACAAATTGAGTTGAATGCTGCTGTAATTAGCTATATAGCTACTGAAACATGAATACTCTCTGGGTGTCTGTAGAAAATCCAGTGTAGATCCCTCTCTTCCACTATGAAGACTGTTCAACTCGCATAATGTAATCATTCAGATTGTAATCACTAGAACTCTGACTAACGATAAAGTTTCAGCAGGTAGGGTGACTTGCATGCTATGACATTACCTAAGCTAAATACAGATTATTTTCCTACGGTTTCTAAATTAATAAGATGTTACTTATGAAAACTAGTGATCCTGAATCTGAAAAAAATTAGGTGTAAAAGAGAATATAATTTAAAATTAACCTTTTTAGTAATTATCTCTAAATTTGATACAAGTTCCAGTACTATCATGGTTATATTGAAGACTTAAGTCTTTGATTTAATACATTACATTAATTAAAAAAAAAAATCTATACTTGTAACTGTCATACAAAAATAAAAGACCTATAAATTCAAAATCTACTTTATGGCTTCTGTTCAAATCTCATGTCCTTTTGAGATTTCTGGTTTCACAGCTTTAAAGAAGCCTATCTGAAATTCTATTGATAAAATAGCACTGAACTGAAACTTAGTAACTTGATTGAAAAAGCATCCATAAAGGATCAGATGTTTTTCGGGACCATGCTTTCCACTTTTTGACAGGAAAAGAAAGTGAATGCCTGTAAGGTTTTGGTTTCTAAACTTAAGCAAATTTTCACATCTGAAAACAGAGATAATCTTCAACACATTCATACAACTCCTGGATTTTGCCATACCCATGTATGAGGACTCGCATCTGAAGAGACAAAGCTCATATGAAGTGAAAAGACTACCACAAAGATATGGGCCCTTGTACTTTGAATTTTTTGGATGGCATCATAACCTGATAGTTCCTATTCAACATGACATTCACCTTGACTGGAACTAAGTTCAATCACATTGGACCAGATCCACAGTTGCCAGACACCAACGCAACTTCCATTAAAGCTTTCTGAGAGTAGCACTGTCACACTAAGCTCTGATGGTTTGCTGTTGTTTCAGACCTTTCCCCTCAGGTTCCTGAAAACAACCAAAGTCTCCTGCTCCATACCACTCTTTAGGTTGCAGCTTTTAATGAACTGCAGCCTGCCAGTGAATAATGAGAAACAAATCTGCACCTCAAGAGAGTTTTGAAACTAGAGAGACTCGGTCAATGGGAGGATAAAATTCTTGAGCATATCTTGTTGAAGAAAATTTACCATTACGAGTTACCTCTGTGTATTCTTGCTTGTGGAATTAGCAGCCTCTGATGATAAGCTTACAAAATCCTTAACAAATCTCGGGGTCACTGAAATGAGCATTTGAAGCTAGTGCTTGTCTTAAATATTACTTCCAAATATAAGTATATTGTAAACAGGCATAATCAGCTGGAAATTCACTTTTTGCCAGTTTAATTTTATTCTTTTTTTGTTTGATCATTGAAGAAATGTTAGAGCAAGAACAAAGAGAGGATGCGAATTCTTCCTCCAGTGGCATTCTTGAAAACATTCATAAATGATGACTTGGGAATATCTCAGAGTGAACTGGCCAGAGTAAACTGAGTTAAATCTCTTCAACTTTGATGCAGAAGATGCAATGGCAGAAGGTTTTGTGTGCATGGTGATCAGAGAACCACCATTATTAACAAGGAAACTAGGTTCCTTCAAAGACCTGACTACATTTTATGGTAACAGTCAGAAACAGTGCACAGAACATAAGGAGGTATAAGTTGTTCTCTAGTTAAACACAGGACAAAGCATAATATTTAACACAAAGCATAATATTTAAGGTTGATGCTAAATGTGCTTTCAGGGATCCAACAGGTGAACTATTCACCAAAAAAAGCCTAGAAAAAAAATTCAAGAGAACACAGATCAAAGAAGGCTCCAAAGAAAAAAAATAAATCAATCAACCAACCATAAAAAAACACACAGAAAAAGAAACGAACCAAAAAAACCCCACAAAATCACAACCTATCTACCTACAAGACAGAAGACTTCTTTTTTTACTCAAATTATTTTCTGATAAATGATTGTCCACTGTGCAGAAGGCTGAAATTTTAAAACCAGAGGTTGGCAGCACACAGCATAACATCATAGGAGTAGTACTATCATTTTTCCTTCCAAAATCACTTGTACTAAAGAATAATCTTCTTATTCCATGGCTTTCCCAACACTGAAGTTGTATGACTTGCATAGATAATGCCATGGCTAAGGAAACATACATAATTATAGTGTAAAGGCTGTACTAGGTGAGTTTTAGGACACAGTTGTGGTTCTAAAGTAGAGAATACGGATCTATGCGGTGCTGCTGACTCACTGCTTTGAAAAATCACAATTCTTCAAAGGTCCTTCAGCTGCTGGGAATACTGAATCACATCTTATCATAGAGAATGAATATAGATGTAAGGATTATTACTTCCACTCAAACTCCCTGAAGAAGTCTGCAAGTATCTCAACAAAGAAATCAGGTTAAGACAACCTTGAATTTCTGAAAGGGACTTAGTTCCTTACTAGAGGCTCTTAAGACAAGTAAGGAGGCCATGGTATATGGATCCTCAAATGAGTAAGCCAATGGAAAAACAAAAGAAAAATGGGTAAAAGGACATTTGATCTGTTTTCTTAGTAATGGATTTCATTAACAGAATCCCCAAATGGTCTCTACTTGGCCTTCGTTATGTTCGTAAATTATATGAAAAAGTGAGTAAACACCGAGAGGAATCTCTAAGTATGCTCTGATGTTGATAATAACTTCTTCCAGAAAGATGAAAGGCACAGGGACAAGGAACTAAAAACTAACAAACAAACAAACAAACAAACAAAATAACAAGAAACCCACACAACTTTCTAGTTCTGACTGGGCAATAAAATGGCAGATGAAATACAGCATACAATAAAACAAAAAAGTGATGAATAGGTGAAAGAATTCTTAACTTTACAAATATGACAAGCTCTGAATTGAAAATTGATACTTAGATAACCTTGAAGTTATGACAGCTCTATGAAAACATTGTCTCAGTGTTCAGTAGCAATCAAAAAGTATTAGGAATTACTAAGATGGAACAGAGGAAAACACCACCATGCCACTGTGTGATTCTACAAAGCTCCCAAATCTTACAGGCTGCATATATTTTTTTGTGTTCTATAAGAACAAGACAGAACAAAAAAGAGGGAGGTAGCAAGGAATCAAGGTATAGAATACCTTTCAAGTACCACGATGTATGGTAAAATTCTTTACCTTACAAAAGGGACGACTGGCAAAGTGGTAAAATGGAAATCTACTACAACATGACTGGGATTAGATAAAATGAATAGGGAATGATTTCCACTGTCTTTTTTCAGCATGAGAACAACTTTTGTGCACTATAGGCTCTAAAATAACAAGAAAAAATACTTCACAGAATATGTAGTTATACTGAAGAACTCCTTACCACATCACATGAAAGTTTATATGGGTCCAAAATCAACTGAACAATTTTTGGAAAAGAAAATAACAAACCGCCGAGACCTTTGCTTGTAAAGAAAGGGCCTAGAGCTACAAATTGTTGGAGGCAGGGAGAGCACTCTAGAGAGCTACTGCTACATGTTAGCACCTTCTTCATATACTTTTCGCTGGACATTCTGTAATGGCTGATCAGAGAAAGAAAGGTGAACAAAAAGTCTGACTTTCTAGAACTGTTCTTGTAATTTTGTCTTATGTATGTTCCTTTCACCACCTCCTCAACCCTTCTTTTAGAAAGAGAACGTGTCAAGTTATTAGGAGGAAGAATATGAAGATAGGAAAAGTGAAGATTTTCAGAACAAGGAAATAAAAAGTTCATAATATTATTATGCAATAGAGGAAAGAAAAGAACCCAAACCAAACACAAACAAACAAGTAAGCAAAACAAAACAAACAAAAAAAATCCCCCCAAAACCCAAGCCACAGAACAAGATGACAAAATAAACTGACAGTAGAAAAGAACCACTGGAGGAGATGGATCAGATGTTTTTACAACAGTAATGGTTTAGCATTAGAATTCTGTGTCCAGAAACAGACTCCTGGTCTGAAGACTAGTGAAAGACCCCTGAAGAACCAACTTACTATGCAGGAACATTAGTAAGGTAACAGCGCTTTTGGAGTTTTGCCACAACTAAAAGAGAATCCAGAAATTTCCAGAATTTGTGGGTTTGTTTGTTTGTTTGTATTATTACTTCCTATTTTAAGGTGTCCTCACAAAAACACAAATCTGCAACAACAATAAAAAGGAAAACTGTTACTTAAAGGAGAAAAGCAAAATAGTAAAGCTGTGAAGAAAGTCCAAATGAATGCTTGTGACAGAAGTATTTTGACTACCAAGTTAGCAAATGGAAAGGAAATGATAAAGACAGCTGAAGACAGAAATGATTGCATTAAGAAACGTTTTCCAGCTACAATATTGGGAGGGGTGGTGGTGTGTCATGATGTTTACAAACAGGTTCTGGAGAAGGCAGTCGACGGTGTTGAGCTGAGTGACGCATTCACGGATGGTGTCTGACATCCAGTGGTCAGACCGTGTAATGGCATTTAAAAACAGCGCTTCACAGCACCTTTAGTACTGCTTTCGATATTAGAAGCAGAGACCCTGAAGTCATGATCGGTGATGGGGGGCAGGCGGAATAAAATCAGGAGTATGCACTAATTATAGTATCTCTACATAGATATGGTTATTTTTCTAAAATTTAAGAAGTGAATTTATTAGGAGGTCCTATTAGATATCAAGTTTTAGTGTCAAGTTCCAGAGTGATATATGAAAGAAAAAACTAGCTGACTCAGTTCTACCATTGAAACAGACATGCTTTCATTAACACGCTTCAATATTACTTCAATAATGGAAGAAAACTACATTTTTATTTTATTGAGGAAGACTAAATTTTGAGCCTAATCTGAATCCAAAATCACAGACCACCTGAATAATACTCCCTCAGCTGTGAACAGAATTGAATTTGAGTTACAGTACACGCATACTGTGTGGTTCTAGCAGTCACAAGGACCCCTGGAATCTTAAAGACCCGTGCCTGGGAAACAAAATGTATCTGTTTATTTGAAAACCCTACTGGAATGCAACTTCCTCCTAACCCTTGGTTTTCCTCTGTGCAGCTTTTAAGAGCAATTCAGCTCAGCATGACAAAAGCAATACTAATAACTTTATTTTGAGATCCTTACAAGAAAGAGGTATGTAGAATTTGTTACACCTACAGTACAAGCTTTCAACTCTTACAGGTGCTTTTACTTACCTACTTTTAGACTTGTGAAGTGATTGAATATTTCATTTTAAAGGGAAATTATAATCCTAGAGTTAGTGTTGAATTTCAATGCATGAATATATTGGATAAAATGTTCACTGATATTCCTATTCAAGTGAAAATTTCTAATTAATATATTAAAAAATCACTCTACTCATCAGAAATATTAAATGAGAAAAAATATTTCTTGAAGAAAAGATTATTTAATAAAGTAGCAGAAGGTGTTTAAAAAAACACAATATTTTATGGTACTTACAATAATTAAATAAATCTACTTACATGCAGAAACACAAACAAATTTTTATTTAAGTTGCATATTGATACACTTATCTTCTGTACTGAGGGCAGAAGAACAAGAAAATTTTGTAGCAAAATAAGTTGTTTCTATTTCTCAGCTCCAATTCGGTGCCTGCATTTCCAACATTTCTAGCTAAAGCTAACTACTTAATTGTTTTTCCTTACAGGTTAATGCAGTTTACTTAAAATAAATGATGCAAACATAAATTAATGGAGTTAATGACAAACTTTATTTTTTATAGTCTAAATAATAAATTAAGTATATAAACGAAACTACTGCATACTCAGATATGAGATATCCCTGACTAAAGGTATCAGAAGAAAGGCATATTTCTTTACACAAAAATTTATTTGTAACGTAAGAAATTTAACGAAACATGCAAATGGAAGAACAGCTGGATTTTTGCAATCACCCTCACTTGCTCTCTACAGTCCGTATCTTAAGTGGTGAATACTCCTTTGGAAAAGCAGAAGGTTTCCTTTTAGGGACAGCCAATACTATATGAGCATAGCTCATGATGATCATTCTGGGGATGTGCTTTCTCCTGAACCTACTATGTTATCTGGCTTTGTTGAATTTCTCCTATTTTATACACTTGAATTAATCATAAAAGAGTTTGCTCCTTTAGAAATGACCATATGTAATGCTCCCTTGGCATTAAATTGCAGTCTTCAGCAACATAAACAAAAAGCATTCTGAACATTTCAAAAGGAAAAATCTAATTGTCAGCAACAGGATGAGGTCATGTGACAGAATTACTTTTATGAAAAGGACTGAAGTACTAAGACCTTTCGTAAGACTCCTTGTCAAGGCATAAGGTAAGTTCAGAGGGAAGACAGAAATACCTGCCTAAGAGGCCCGGAGAAACTAGAAATATCTACACAGTAAATAGTGTGACCAGATAGATACAGAAGGGGGACTAAATTGCTCGCCTACAAATAAGTATTTTCTCCCAAGCATAATGCTGTACAGCAAACACATTTCCAGATAGCATCTGGACTTACATACAAAGTCAGTTATACTCAGTGTTGTACAAACTAAGCCATGATGTAAAGATAAGGATCAGTCAAGCTTTTCTGAATTAACCATATGGAAAGGAGATATTGCTAAGAGAGGTGGGAAGATGTCAATACCACTGCTGTCAGATCTGTATAGAAGAAGCCACTATGATATACTGTGATTCACAGTGTATCTGTCTGATTAACACTAGAATTGACAGAAACTCACAAAAATAAATCCAACACAAAACCATTCATGATCAAGTTTCCATCCACTTGTATTTGACAGTTGAAACTGTGAATACTTTTTATCCATTAGGTCATATTTTATCTACAGGTAGATCAAGGCACCTCCTGAATAGCAAGCTTAGAGTGATACCACAATCTAACCAGCACTTGCGAAACCTTGAAACTTGCAGCTGAGACCTGCTGGTAGAGTTATACATACTCTTGGCAAAGCTGGCATCAGATGCACTTGAGAAGCTAGACACCAGTCCCAAAGTGCTACCGGAATGAAAATATATATACTCCTTTATGTTCATTAAAATACAGCTCTCTTATTTGTGCCTGCTGCTGAAAGGCACACCCCTTGCTCTGTTTTGAGGGGAGGACAGAAGGAGAGGGGTCAGAGTTCTGGAACACTTACATGAAGCTGAACCTCTCACCCCACCTCTCTCGGTCAGGGGCAGCCTCTCCAACAGGGAGATCAGATGTGTCTAATGATCAGAACAGATGGATGTGAAAATTGAAATAAAGTCCTGAAGCATGTTATCTTGGAATTCTCACTAGCAGATGGTTCTGAGGACTTTTGGAGGAATGCTCCACAGACCTCATGTATAGTACCCATTTGGAGTTAATTTTGCTGCCAATTAGTGCTGTAGGTAATCACCTTCTCAGACAGGTATTAGCAAAAAGTCTATGAAAGAAGTCAACAACACTATTAATCTCAGGTGCAATCTTGCTTCTCTTGCAAAGTGGCACTGCAAGATTCCTCACAGTCTTCACTGTGAGATATGTTTCACCCAAAGGCAAGAACACAGTAATCCCTTTAAGAAAAATTGGACACATCTTTATTGAGAAAAAGAACTGAAATGTCTGAAAATAACATAAATGGGTGTATTAAGAAAAACATGAATGAGTCGGTTGAATTAAGCAAAAGTCATATCAGGCACCTGGCACATTCTGGTCTAGAGTAAAGGCCAAAGGTTCAGCTTGTCTCCAAGTACGTGAAAAAATTACTTCAGCCAATCTAAGACAAACTGGAAACCATTTAAATTTTCAACTCTGCTTGAGAGCCTATCTGTCTACACTCTGCACCTGAACATTTAATAATCTGTTGGAGGCTCTAAAGATCAGTGACAACATGCTATCTTTCCTAAGAAACCACTCAAACACTTATTGAAGACATAAAAGGACAGATGGCCTTTTGTGGTGGGTTGACCCTGGCTCGATGCCAGGTGCCCACCAAGCTGCTCTGTCACTCCCCTCCTCAGCTGGAGAGGGGGAGAAAAATGTGACAAAAGGCTCATGGGTCAAGATAAGGAGAGGGAGGTCACTCAGCAATTACCATCGTGGGCAAAATAGAGGTGACTCAGGGAAATTAGTTTAATTTATTACCAGTCAGATCAGAGTAATGAGAAATAAACCCAAATCTTAAAACATCTTCCTCCACTCTTTTCTTTCTAGGCTTAACTTCACTCCTGTTTTTCTCTATGTCCTCACTCCTCTCCTAGGTGTAGGGGGACAGGAGTTTGCGATCAGTTCATCACATGCCATTTCTGCCAATCTTCCCTCCTCAGGGAGAGGTTTCCTCACACTTTTTCCCTGCTCCAGCATGCGGTCCCTCCCACGAGAGACAGTCCTCCAAAAACTTCTCCAACGTGAGTCCTCCCCACAGGCTGCAGTTCTTCACAAACTGTTCTTCCATTGATGCCTTCCATGGGGTGCAGTCCTTCAGGCACAGACTGCTCCAGGTCACAAGTCCTGCCAGCAAACCCACTCCAGCGTCTCTTTCCACAAGTCCATATGTCCTACCAGGAGGCTGCTCCAACACAGGCTTCCACAGGGTCACAGCCTCCTTCGGCTATCCACCTGCTCTGGCATGGGGTCCTACATAGGCTGCAGGTGGATCTCTGCTCCAACACTGACCTTCATGTGCTGCAGAGGCACAGCTGCCTCACCATGGTCTTCATCATGGACTGTAGGAGAACCTCTGCTCCAGCGCCTGGAGCACCTCCTCCCCCTCCTCCTTCACTGACCTTGGTGTCTGCAGTTGCTTCTCTCAGACATTCTCATTCCTCTCTCTGGCTGCCCTTTCACAGCAATTTTTTCCCCTTCTTAAAACTCTTATCCCTTTTTTCCCCTTCTCAAATCGTTGCTGATGGGCTCATATGCCTTGGGCAGTGGCAGATCTGTTTTGGAGCTGGCTGGCATTGGCTCTTTTGGACAGGAGGAAAGTTTCTGGCAGCTTCTCACAGTAGCCACCCCTGTAGCCCCCCTACTACCAAAACCTTGCTACACAAACGCAGTGTATCTTTTCAGATTTTTCCTCTTATAATGGAACTAAATAAAAAAAATAAAAAAGGACATTCATACTTAGGTTAGTAAAGTTATACACAAATAAGAAAAGTTCAAAGTAATATTACGGAATGTTTTTAAAAAATGAACCAACACTCCTTTCTGCATAAAATATTACAGCTCTCAGGACTATTTTTATTTATTTAAAAGCAATTTCTTTTTAGTTTCAACATTCAAAATTCCAATTTATTAGTATGCATGTATACACAGATACATATCCACAGATATTAAGCTTTGCTGTGCCTGAACACTCAAAAATGACAGTATTTCAATATTTCTGGCTCAAATAAGTAAATATTGAAAGTTACAGACTCCTATGTAAGTATATTGGCATTCTGCTATTTCTATCAGTATAAACCCATCGGCTATGGGTAACATAGCATGTATCTTGCATCACATTATTGATTTATTGAAAATTAAGGTCATCTGAAAAGTGGTTCAGAATATTAAACAAAAAAAAATTGTACTTTTGAGCTCTCTGTTTTGTATTTCTTTAAGTGGGATGTAAGTACTGACGTCTTCCAGAAAAAACATTCATATCACTGAGGAACAAGTGCTGATACACTGAACACAAGGAAGAGAAGATTATAGTTGATGACAGCACACAGAACATATTCTCTTAAAATATCCATAAGCTATTTTACATTCAGAATTCCAAAATAAATAAGACAGAGATTTCACATTTGATTTGTTCTGGCACAAATCTGGGTAAACTAGAGTGCAGGGTTACCAACATGAAGTTATTAAAAGAAAATTATACCCACAGTCTAATCTCTGGCAAGCACTCAAGAGCAGTCAAAGTAATAGTCATGAGATACTTTTATTTTATGGTAAATATCTGACATTTTCATTAGTATACACTGGCAAGAAATACATACTGATGTTCTGAATGCCTGTAAAAGGCAAAAATGAATACACCCCCCAAAAATAACTACAAGCAATTTAGAAATTATTTCGGATTTCTTATCACTTGGAAGCTCCTGAGATTGCCAGCAAGTGCTAGTAGAAAAATATTTTCGGCAGAAAAATGGAAGGTTTTATATGTAAGAATTCCTAAGTCAGACAAAAGATCCACCTAGCACTGTACTTCAGAGTAGCAGAAGGAAATGCAATGTAGGGAGAATATACACACCCAGCCAGTTTCTCCCAACACACTCCCATGGCACCTAAAAATGTTGGATTAGGGATGCTAGAAAGCACACATTTGCCTACTTCTGATCTTACTAAGTAATTATTTTGTTTATGACAACAATTTCTTTTTGAACCTACTTGTACTATCTGACTCTACTATCTCCAGTAAATTCCAAAAGTTCAATGCCTACTGCATAAAGCAGTGCTTTACTTGTCTGTTTTAAATTCACCTCCTACTACCTTATTGAGGGCCATCTAGTTTTAGTACTATGAGATTTGATAAGTAACAGTTTCATATTCCTCCTTCGTGATCATAGGAACTTCTGTCATATTTCTGTACTTTCTTTTTTTCCAAGTTGAACCTACAGCTTTGGTTACACTACTTGCTTTTCATATAACTGCTGTAAACACATATACTTTCAGATAGACCGTGTGTGTAACTTTAATTTTTAAATCTACTTTGTAATTAAATTTTTCTTTTGAATGAATCTTTTAAGCCACTTCTGAAACATGATTTAACTTTTCAACTGCTGACAGTTGAAAAATCTCAAAATTCTCAGAATAATTAGCACATTATTCTTCTATCTGTTAATACCTATATAATATGCAAAATCAGTTTCCAACTGCCTTTAAGCACAAATATATACAGTAATTAATATCTGAAAATATTCTTTCAGTCATTTGTGTACAATGTAATATTTTCCCAACCTTAAAGGAGTTTGGAATAACCATTAATACGTTTTGGTGCAACCCAAGCTCTGGAACAGAGTATCCAGGAATTCAGCATGATAGCTTCAGCAAAGCCACCTAGATTATACGTCATGCACTGTCTCTTAAGTGGATTGGAACAAACTTTGGCAGACCACCCTAAAAAGTAACTGAAAGAAAATATGCTTTCACAGGAAGTCTATTTGGGAGATGTATCCATATCTCTGCTACCATCAACTACTGCATGGAATGCATTAGGAGGAAGAAATAAAGTCCTTATCTTACTTTGAAAGCTCTCACAGGTGAATAATTATAATCCACATTGACTTCATCTGAATTTTGTGATAAACCTCTGTGCCAACAGAGAGCAAGTCCAATCTGATACATTTAACAAATTTAGTTTTCCATTTCATTGCTATTCCTGCAGGACACACTAGTTGTTCATTTTTTACTTTATAGATTTGCTTATTATATTTTAAAAGCACAGAAAATATAGAAATAAAGCTTCAAAGATCCTCCATTCATCAAATTTCCAATTGTGATTGTCATTATAGACATTCATAACTCCTTACCAAGGATTGGAAGGACTAAATCCTTACCAAGGATTTAGTTGATACTAAAATCCAACAGTACTACACAGATATCAGTGTTGTGCAGTTTTGCTCAGTTGGGCAATCATCCTGCCCTAAGATAAATAATGGCTGTAAAACTTCAGTGGAAAGAACTTCCACTGGAATTGTGCACCATATGCACGTTTTGTATTTTCTACATTCTTAACATGGTTACAACAGCAAAATTCACAATAGGAATTAGAAAGCCTTCCTGTTCCAAAGCAAAGGGCTATGCATTCTGTCAATGTTACAACTGGCAAGCAAGAGCTAACTTTTGCTCCAAGTGCTGCAGCTGTTTGGAATCAATGCAAACAGGCTTGGGAACCGTAAGGCAGGGCATAGGATTTGTCTGCAGCACTATGAAAAGCCGTGCCGTAGGCACTGTGTAAAAGACAGGAGTGCTTGGGGTGAGGTTCTCCAGAGAAATGGACAGAACAGTTGTCTGCTAGAGAGCATCGAAGAAAGGTTTGCAGGAGTTCAACATATTAATTTGTGGGCAAGATAATGGTTTGGTTTCCAAGGGAGTAAAACTACCAGAAAGCCCCGAGGAACAGGAAGCTTTGAAAAACGCAGGGGTGTAATGGGGAGGTCAGGTCAGATTTTGGTTTATTGATAGAGCGGCTTGCATGTTTCTCTTGTTTCTGTATACCTAAAAATCAGTCAGATTTTCAGAAAAGTCATCTTTGCTCAAAGGCAACTGATACTAGAAAGTAAAGTTAAATAGTTATCAATGGAGACAACATGAATCATAGCATCAACTGGGTTGTAAAAGACCTCCGAGATCATCAACTCCAACCCTTGATCCAACACTGCCGTGGTTACCAGACTATGGCACTAAGTGCCACATCCAGTCTCATCTTAAAAACCTCCGGGGGCGGTGAATCCACTCTGGGCAGCCCATTCCAATGCCTGATTACTCTCTCTGTAAAAAAATTTCTTCCTAATAGTCAACCTAAACCTTCCCTGGCACAGCTTAAGACTGTACCCTCTTGTCCTAAAGACAAGAACCACCTAATAAAAAAAAATCACTGACTAAAAATTAGACATAAATTATCTTACCCCCAATAACAGAGCACAGATTCAACAGTGACTGAAATAATATTGTGGGTTTTGCAACTTGTTTTTATTTTTCATACACTTGAGAAAAAGAGCACATCTAAAATATTTCTGCACATAATACAAAGTAAGTATGTGCATGTCCCAACAAAAACGAAGATGACCAAAAAAATAGGATTATAACACCTGTAATCTTATCTTGGCTATCTGCATACTCTTCCCAAAACTACTTCCCAGAGGAAGCTCTAGACAGATATAATTACTTCCACTTTTATGGAGTCTCTTCAGGAAGATACTTGTCAGAAATCAAGCACTTATTAAATCATGGCTGAGTATACACATTGCAGTACCATGGCTGAGCTGTATAAACTTGTATAGCATCATCACTTGAAAACAGTTCCTGTTTTTCACATTTTGCATTTTCACTACAAACCCACACTTTATCTAGATAAAATTTTCTTTGTTTTCAGCCAGAGGAAAGTCAAAATTTTGCTAATCCTCCATTAAAAAGTGTCAAACTGGTTTTATCCTAAGTTTTTTAAAAACCCCTGAAGTTATAACAACCAACACAACAGATTTTTTTCAAGGAATATTTACTTATCAGTAAAGTTATTTTAATTCTTTTTATGATCTAAAAGTAACACCTTGTAAAAAAAGCATTTTATCTTAACACTTAACAAGGACACCAGCAAACTGTCAGCCAGAAGATACACAACAGATCACTCCAGCTACTTACTTCTCTATCCCCTTATGAAGAAGGGAGAAGAAAAAAGAAAGACAAAGAAATGTTGCCAAGAAAAAGTAGGATTATGTAAGATATATTTTTCAATACATCCCTTGAGGTATTCATTTCTCCATAGTTCTTACATCAAAAAGAGTATCAGATATTTAAGATGCATAATTAATTGTATGCACATTAATGACATTTCAACAACAAAATCATAACATAACCTCCTATTTTCACTCATTTTTTAGTTTACAAAACCAGGTCTGTTTTCTTTTATGACAGAAGCATGCCTATACCTCAACATATTTTTTAATTTTAATTTGTAAACTCAGAACATTGCATAAAGGGAGGAAGGGAGTCCTCTTAAAAAATAATTGCTTTGATGCCTGAAAATGAGATCAACTATGACAGCAAAGACCCTTGCCTACATTACCAGGTCAGTGCAGTGATTAGGGAGCATGTTAGGCAGAACTTGAATCCAGGACTGTTTTAAGGGGTTTAACTGCAGAATATGACATCATTGGAACATGTATGCAAGAAAAAGAAAAAAAAAAGACCAAAATGAAATTAATGAGAAGTCACCATTTTCTTGACTCAGCGAAGATATTTAAAATATTGAATCTGTTGGAAAAAAAGAGTTCCGTTGGTTAGGGAAGACGCAAGAATACAAAGACTTTACAGTGTGTTTCACTGAAATGGAGGCTTATTAAGCCAGTGTCTAATTTATGTAACTATCTCAGCAGAAAATTACTCACTCATTCTTCTTATAGTATCAAATCAGCTATTTATCACAGTACCTCTTCATAACTCCTGTGAATAAGGAATACAAACATTTTCTTCCTATTGCCTATTCCCCACGAAACAACTCTTCCTCCCCTGCCAAAAAAAAAAAAGGGGGGGGGGGAACCCAAACAAACAAAATAACAAAATAAATCCCACAAATTCTTTCCCTTTCCCTATGCTTTCTTAATGTATTTCACTAAGATTTGTACAAAAAATTGATAAAGAAACAGCCAAACAGTGGAAAAGCCTGTATTTGAGCAAGTACGGAAGACCTCTAGCTACAAAAGTAGCTAAATTTCCAACCTAAATACTCATAAGTAAAAGATGAGCAGTTTGAGATTAACACCAAGGTAAAATTTAAAAGCTTAGTCGGAAAAGGGTAATGGAATTTTAACTCCTTTTATCATATTAGCATATGGAAGTTCAAACTTCTTGCAACTAACAGGAATGAGTTAAGTGTGCTCAGGACCAGTTCTCTTTGCTCAGCTGAAATGCTACCAGAACACATTGCCCTTACAATCAACAGATCTCTCTGTCTCAAATACCTTGATTATATACTGCTAGAGAGTAACAAAACATTAGGCACCAGCTAGTTCAGAGCATTCCACAAGCCAAGGCAGTGCTTATGGCGCAGGACACAGTAGTTTTTGAATTCAGATAATTTAACGTTTTCAGAGAGCTACAAGTCCTGAACATTTCAACTTTGTATTTCTCTAAAAATTTTAATAAAAGTTTATGGCAATAAATTGCCATATTTGGAACGGCAATGCTGTAGTGCTTCAAAGTTAAGGCATTTTGTTGACTACATGCTCTTTCAGAACAGTGTTTCCTTTATAAAAATGAGTGACCACTCTAAAGCACAGTGTTTACCACCAAATTAGTTCTGGACAGACCTCTTTCCATTTCCTTTCTCTTCTCATTCCCACACATATTTACCTCCTGGCAACATCACACAAAAGTCGAAATATAACGTCCAAGAATTTCTCCAGACATTTGTAAAACTGTACAAAGATTCAAACAAACAGTTCTTTCTTTTGATACACAGAACAAACCCAATAGACATATTTTAGCTACAGAGAATGAAAAATTAGCCAAGTTTCCCAAATGCAATTAGGGCCTAATTTTTTGTTTTAAATTTCAAAGTAGAGAAGGGACAAAGTAGAAATATCTACAAATATTATATGTCTAAGCACAAACAAGAAATGTTCAATTTTAACACACAAAATAACTTAGCATTCCAAAATCTACAGGCATTAAGGGGACAGCAAAAGAAATTTAGCTCAGCTGAATGAAGTAGAAGGTTTGCCACTGATTTTGTTAGCCAAAACCCACTCGAAATACCCAAGCTATAGATGGCGAAGAAAGCTCAAACTTATGTATTTTATATTTTTACCCTCTTTAAAGTATTTTCTTCCTAATAGGACTTAAGTTTTCTTCTGCCAAAGCACCTGTTCTTTGCAAGGATCCACCATTTCAACTAATGTGGGTTCCAAAGCAACAGCATTTGAACTGTGAAAGATATATGGATCTATTGTGATTAAAAATAGTCTTCAGATCTTCCGAGGAGCTTGCTATTACGGCTAGTTTAAAAAAAAAAAAAAAAGAAAGAAGAAAAACCCTAACCCCCCCCCAACCACTAAGCTCCCATCTTCAACCACTCCTTCCTTGAACGTCTTACGGTTCTGGATGAGCGGAATGAAGGGAGGTTTTAGCGACGAGCCCTCAGGGCAGGGAGGGCGCCCGGGGCGGCCCCGGGGAGCGGGTGACGATCAGAGCCGGCCCCTTTCCGCCTGCTCGGCCGGGGCTGCTCTGCTTTCAGACCTGCTGCTTTCAGAGTGAACCGGAGCGGGCGCGGTACCTGCGGTATTTCTGCAGCGCCCATCACCTCACGGAAAGCCGCACCCGAGCGTTCGCGGGCGCCTGAAGCGAGGGGAGGCGGGGGAATGGCGGCGCCACCACCACCCTCTCTTTCCGCGGCCGGAGCCCTCGATCCGCCCGGCTGACGGGCACACCGGGCACCGCTGTCCTGCATCCCGGTCCTGCTCCCCGCGCCGCCGGACAGCGGAGCCTCGGAACCAGCCCGGGCTGAGGGGAAGGGGCGCAGCGGCGGCGCCCCCCGCCCGCCCGACGGCGCTTCCAGCCGAGTGCCAGCGGGGCTGAGCAGCGCCGCTGTGCCCCCCGCTCCTGCGCCCCACCGACCCGGGGCCTCAGCCGCTGCCCCGGCCTTTGTGGGCATTTCCTAAGCTGTTACGGGCTCGCCGGTGCCGTCCGGAAGCGCCGGTCCGCCGGCGGCGGCTGGAGCTCGCAGGCCTGAGGGAAAACGCAGCGTGAGGCGACCTGACCCGGCTGTCGATCGGGGCAGCAGGCTCGGGTCTTGTCAGCTTTTCAGCTTGGACCTTCATCTTCTTCGCTGGCAGATGCGTAGGACAGTTATTAGTCAGAAACATGTCTTCATAACCTTTTCCACCACAGGACCCACTGGCGCCCAAGTCAACAAGCCCTCCCTTGTGAAAACCAGCTTTACAGCTCTTTCTCAAGTCCTTTTTTCCTAAGTCTTTAGAAATTATTCTCCAAGGTCATTTGCTGCTGCAATAGGAATAAATGTTATATACTGTAAGGTTCAAAATAAAGATGTTCTTTTGCTGTAGTATCCATAAAACATTTGGTTGACTGGAAGTGTCACCCACATCTGTCCCTCACACAGTACTGAGTCTTTTTCATTCATAGTTTTCTTAGGGAATGCCTCATAATTAGCTGAGGGAAACATACCACTTTTGATAAGAAAATAAAGGTGGGCTTTGCTTTTCTTTTGTTCTTACTCTTCAATTGCTCTTTGACAGTCATAAAATTACCCAGTTACGCTTCTGAATTTTAATTATTAACAACAATTGTAATAAAGTAATGAAGTAAAAACAAATCCTAAATCATTTCCCCAAGAGAAACCTATCTTTTTTTCTTTTTAGCTTTTGTGTTATCAAAGCCTTCCTTCCATATCCTTCTTAATGAGGGCCTGTTACATGAGCCAGGACAGAACAAGCTCCAACTGCCTGCCAGAATCACCAAAAACATGGAGATTCACCTTCCAGTATGTTCTGCTGTCTGCCAAGACAGACAGGTAAAAAAATACCAGTCCAGTCATCTTACAAAGTTTAGCAATTTCGGCAAAGGGTGCATTGTTCCAATGACTTTGCATAGCCCAGTTTTCCAGGGTGCATTACTGCATGGACTTTTTTTTTCATGTTTAATAAAGGCCTTGATTGGTTATAAATCTGTAAACAATGGACTTCAGAAATCACACTGTGAAGTGTTTGGGGTTTGGTTTTTTTTCCATTTTTTCTGTCTTTACTGCTAGCTACTGACTTTGAACGGACTATGCTGGTTTTGGCTAGGATAGAGTTAATTTTCTTCACAGTGGCTTATATGGGCTATGTTCTGGATTTGTGCTGGAAACAGTATTGATAAGACAGGAATGGTTTTGTTATTGCTGAGCAGTGCTTACATGACCCAAGGCCTTTTCCACTGGTTATACTGTCACACTGGTGAGAAGACTGAGGGTGCATGGGAAATTGGGAGGAGACACAGGCAGGGCAGGTGACCCCAACTGACCAAAGGGATATTCCATACCATATGACACCATGTTCAGTATATAAAGCGGCAGGGACAGGAGAAAGGGGAGGATGTTTGTTTGGAGTGATGGCATTCATTTCCCAAGCTGCCATTAAGTGTGATGGAGCACTGCTCTCCAGGAGATGTCTGAACACCTTTCTGCCCATGGGAAGAAGTGAATTAATTCCTTGTTTTGCTTTGCTTCTGTGAGCAGCTTTTGCTTTCCCTATTAAACTGTCTTTATCTCAACCCATGAGTTTTCTAGCTTTTACCTTTCCAGTTCTTTCCCTGATTCACTGGTGGGGGAGCGAGCGAGCAGTTGTGTGTTACTTGGTTGGTGGCTGCAGTTAAACCACAACACAGATCCATGACGGTTGAAGTTCTGATTCTGCTTACCACATTCAACATGTGTAGAGCTAGGTTCCCATCTATCTCTTCATAAGACATACTCTGTAGACAGGAAAATTCTGTACTTCTACTCTTACGTCATTTGAAGAATTAATGGAGTGGTTTGCTTGCTGTTTTTCATAGGTCTGTGTATATGTTATTTGTCTCCAAAATACTTAAGTTCATTTGTTGCAGATTCCTGTTGTGAGTAGCCTGAAGACCCTTGATGAATTGGTGAAACAATATTGTAGAAACAGCTTCAGTTTAGTGGATATTTGAAGAAAAGGTGCTCTGTGACTTTGAAAACTATACTCAGTACTTCAGTTTGAGTGATATATCTTGAAAAAGAAATGAGTCACTTGTAGAAGAGGTTGTGCTTAATATAATGCAGAAGTATTAATCTGTAAGTGAAACTCCTAAAATGCCCTTTGTATTTAAATGTTACTTGTGCTATATCAAGAGTCTAGAGAAATACATAAGAAGGATTTTAATTACATATATTTAAATTTGGTACTTCCAAAGTGTTACTGTTATGCAGCTTTGTGTCCTCTCTTGATTGGTACAGAAGGATTGTAATGATAGCATAAAGACTGCTAAGGCATTACCTTTGGGCAGGACGTGTTTTATGATCTTTGTGTTGCTTCTGTACAACATCAAGCACAGGAAAGGATATGAGGAGAGCAACTATGACTTGTCTTTTTATTTGCAAGGATTTGCACTGAATGAATAAATGGGAGTGTTTAAAACAGCTTTTACACCTGCCAAAGTGAAATCTAATGTAATATGGTTCAAAGAATGCTTATTTTTATATCAAGTTCATTCTATTCTAATTATATACAATAAAAATTTTGTGTCATTCTAATACATTATTTAAATCACACATAATAGGAATAGTCAAGAGAATTCAACAGAGAACAGGGAGTGAGCTGCTCTACGCATAACATCAGAGTTACTTAACTATCGTCTGGGGCCATAACATCTCTGAATCTTTTATCTTCTATTTAAAATTTTCTAGATGAAAATCTGATGTGAATTGGTTTGATATGGCTTATTTAATTGCTGATCTGTGGGTTTTTTTCCATGATAGAATTTTAAACTTTTCTTTTTTGTAGTAAAACGTAGTCTTAAATCTGAAAAACAAACTGTGGAATCAGTTCCTTTGAGGAACACACCTCTCTGATACATCATGAAACTGGAATGTATTTAGTCCTGAGAAGTTACTAGTCTCAGTTAAAGATACACCATTTGGCTCCGGATGTTCTGGCACATATCCTTGTGGCCATCTGTTGTGCTGAATCGTTTGCAAAAGTTTGAAATTGGGATTTGGTTTTGGTGGGGTTTTCTTGTTTTGTTTTAAAAGTTCAATACTCTAGTTCTGCAGGCTTATCCTTGTGCCCGCAATATATTTCAATTGTATGTGCTTAACATGTGCTGGGATTAGGATGTCAAACTGAAGTACAGAGAAGTGTCTTGCTAATTAGATGATAATTCTTGGTAGCTTCCAAGATCTAGGCTGGACAGCTTACAAACAGCTGTGTAGCAACATGATGGTGTTATATGAAAAATATGTTAAACTAATGGTATGTTTCATTATCTTTTTTATTTATTCTTTTTTTTTATTCCATAGATGTCTAACAGAACAATGTATGCCCATATGCAGCTGAACTGTATGTTTTTACATTTTATAATGAGCTTTTTAATCCATACCCTGTTTTAGTACTTTCTGTATAAATGGGGTGATAATAAATTGATTTTTATCTCTTCAGAAGTCAAAGTATCTATTTTTTCTGAAAAGATATCTGACACCATGAACTGTTGTCCACCTAAATATTACACATTTCAAAGAAAAAATACAAACAGACAAAACAGACTCTCTACTATGGGAAAAATTCTGACATTAATTTTAATATTCCTGTCTTTAAGCGGGTTTTAAATGTGTAGCACTAGGTTTTACAATACTAGACATTGTTTGGGGCTATTTTTTGTTTAACTGCTCTGTAGAGATGATCAAAACTGTAATTTTTAATGGGAAAAATATTAGCAATTAAATACACATTTAAAAATAAATTTGATAATTAGTCTATGAATGCTATTCACAAAACAGCAGACATATTTGATAGCCCAAATCCTTATGTGCTTTCCTTCTGAATTTCATAATGGCACTGTTTCAAATCAATGTTAATTTATGTAGTAAAACCTCTGCTCTGTGACTTAATAACATACAAACACGTTTGTATCCATGCCATATTAGTTATTACAAAGAGGTGTTAGCTTGGACATAGTACTTTTGGACTTCAACAGAAGGATGCTGCTTTTGGTAAGAAGCATTTTAAATAGAGCAAAAACCAGAGCATCACACTATTTTGGCTCATTAAAAAAACAAAACAAAACAAAGTTTGTATGTAACCTAAATTCTGGTGAAAATCATAATAATGGTAGTTTGTTGAAAAACTTTTTTAAAAGTTGTTCTGAGATCTGTGAACATGATTTATGGAGAACTTGTGGTTTTGTTTTTTAAATGAGATTCTTGTCCAAATAACAATTCCCTACCCTCAGCAGGGGTCCTGTTGCCATTTGGTCTTTAAGTATTTAAAGAATACACAATATTGCAATATTTTTTCCATATATAGATCAATTTGGCATGCTAGTACACTTCCCTTGCTCCAGCTGACTTTGTGGCACAGTTGCCAAAAGCCCTTTGGGACTTGGCTGAAAAACTCTCACAGCATAAAAGCAAACTGTTTGTTTTTTTTAGCCATAAAGGAAACTCCTGTTATTTTTAAATTAACCTTGAACAGCACAGCTGCTCTCCCCAGTAGATCTACATTAGACTTGTTGAATCAGCTTTTTCTTATTCCATATAACGGAGGTCCTAATCTGCGATTTAGATTTATCCTCACTTCACTTTGACCCTGGCTGAAGAACAAAAGCTGTGTTTCCGGCAGACGAGGTTTCATGCAGTGATCTTGTCACGCCGTTGTAGCAACGGAGTATCGACTGCCTTTCACCTCTGCCTCTTGCTTATGGAAAAAAAATCCCAACAAACAAACAAGAAAAACAAGCCCCCAAAAAAGGAATATGAATGTAAAATGCTACACTGTGGCTTGCAGCTGTAACTTCTCAAGAAGCTGGAGTTAGAAGAATGTAAAATGGATGGGCTCCTTTGCTGAGGAGCTCTCGGAGCGAGCTGGGGACCACTCCCACTAAAAGTCACTGATCTTTATTGCTTTGCTAGGGCCTTATTTTGGATGGTAGCGGGGAGTTCAGTACGCCTCGGAAACGGAAGAAGGGTGGATTTTTAGCCACTTGTCTCCTTGTGTTGATGCCCAGCAGTGCCAGTGAAGAGTGGGTGCTGACAGGCAGCACCGTCTCCTCCTTGTAAGAGGAAAGTGGAGTACTGTGCTCAGTTTTGGGTTCCTCAGTACCACAAAGACAAGAAGCAACTGGAGAGGGTCCAGAGAAGGGCCACAAAGATGATTAGGGGCCTGGAACATCTCTCTTATGAAGAAAGAGTGTGGGAGCTGGGCCTGTTTAGTTTCAAGAAGACAAGACTGAGCAGTGATCTCATTAATGCATATAAATATCTCAAAGTGGGGTGCCAAGAGGATTGTTCCAGACACTTTGTGGTGCTGCCCAGCAACACGATGAGGAGCATAAACGGCCATAAACTAAAACGCAAGAAGTTCCACCTTAACAGGAGGAAGAACTCCTTTACCCTGAGGGTGGCAAAGCACTGGAACAGGCTGCCCAGGGAGGGCGGGGACTCTCCCTCTCTGGAGATATTCAAAACCCACCTGGACGCATTCCTGTGTCACCTTCTCGAGGTGACACTGCCTTGGCAGGGAGGTTGGACTGGATGATCTGCAGAGGTCCCTTCCAACCCTAACAATTCCGTGACAGCGCTGCAGGTGGAACGCCGACACAAAGCACGCCCTCACGCCTCCCAGACAGAAGGGTGGTGGAGGCCCCTCGGGGGCGGCACCAGCCACCACCCCCAGCGGGGCGGGGCCAGCCCTGGCCCGGGCTTCCCGAGGCGCTCGGCTGTGCCGGGAGCCGGCCCGCGTGCACGCCGGGATTTGCAGTCCTGCCTCCCTCCCCCAGTCAGGCGGTGGGGCCGCCTCTCTCCTTCCGGGAGCGGCGCGCGCCCGTTGGCGGGGATCGGGAGCGGCGTTTGTTGACTTCCTCGAAGGCGGCGGGGGCGGCGCCGAGCGCCGGGAATTCCCCGCAGTGGCGAAGGCTGAGACCGCGGCCGGGCCGGCGGGGCGGGGGGCGATGGGCGCCCGAGGGGCCCCGAGCGGATACCGCGACGGGCGGCGCTGCCTCCCCGCCGAGCCGAGCGCCCGCCGCTGACCCGCCCGGCCCGGCCGGGCCCGGAGAGGTGGGTCCTGGAGCGGGGCGGGGAGCGGCGAGGCTGCCGGGGCACGGCGGCTATGGGAAGGAACTTCGTGCACGCTAGAATAGGGGCGGTTCTGGCCGGTCTTTAGTTTCTCTTTCTAAAGTAGAGTCATCCTCGTAGAATCACGGAATTGTTAGGGTTGGAAGGGACCTCTGGAGATCATCCAGGCCAACCCCCTCCTGCCAAAGCAGGGTCACCTCGAGCAGGTGACACAGGAACGCGTCCAGGTGGGTTTTAAACGCCTACAGAGAGGGAGAATCCACGCCCTCCCTGGGCAACCTGTTCTCGTGCTCTGCCGCCCTCAGTGTAAAGAAGTTGTTCCTGCTGTTGAGGTGGAACTTCTTGAGTTTCAGAAGGAGCAGGGTGTCGATCTTGTGCCGTGCCCCTGTCCTTCTTACCAGTCACACTTAGCCAGTATAAGGGGGTTATCCTGCTGGAGGACCGAGAGCGTAGTTTAAAGGTAGCACTAACAAGCTGGGAGTGGTCCTTGTATAGGCAGTAAAGCTAATTAGAAAGGTGTACCTAATCAAGCTGAAAAACTGTGTGAGTTCTTGGAGCTGCAAGCTTGTGTGTTGGCATAGGGGGAATCTGGCAAACAAAATGAACAAATTGGTCGAAGGTGTTCAAACAGAAGCATGAATACTGGAGCAGACAGGAATACAGGTGCTGCAGGCTGTGTTGCTTTAGAAGAAGGGAGTACAGACTAGTGCTGAAGTGGTCTTATATGCTAATGAAGTGTTCAACTTTTAAAAAATTACAGTTTTAAATCTTGGTGTTTCACCTGGTAGGGAAAATACCCTTATCTACTTAAATAAATCAGCCCCCAGCAACTTAGAAGTGAGAGTATGTGTGTCAGCTGTTCTGGTGAGTGGTTTGAGGAGCTTTTTGTTTCTAAAGGAATCCCTTAATTTCCTCACTATCCTACACTGTATGTATGCAGTAAAATCAGTGTGCTGGAAGCCAGCTCTGGAAAAAGCAGAGTGAAGAGAAGATTGTTGGCGTAACAGTAAAGTCTGCTCTGGGCTCCAAAGATCAAGCTTCTCTTCTGAGACAGAGTTTTCTGAGGAGTGTTGTTATAGACTATGGGAAACATAATTTCCTGGATATTAGTGTATGATCAGATGTTACTGCTGTTAACCAGTTATCTCCTAGCACCTGTATCCTAGAATTTTAGGAGTTGTAGTAGAATTACTGTAGAAAGCAAAAGAAATCCAAGATTTCTACTACTTTTTGTTCTTTGAATAATTGATATTTTATAACAGGACTTGTGTTAGAAGCATTAGATGATCGCACTAAAACTTAAGTATATGACTATTGCCCCAAGTTCTAAGTGCAATTTTTGATCTAAACTCTAAGGTGAGAAGGCAGAAAACACTGGTTGAGTAAACTTTAGGTCAGATTATATGAGGGTTTTAGCCACCTCATCCCCCCAATTTTACATCTTTACTAAAACTACTTATTTTTAGAACCTTGTATGCTGCGTTTACAGTTCAGAAAAATATAAGGTGACATTCGCTAGAGTACTAGCTAGGTTATGTTTTACAAATAAAATTAAATGGTAAGGAGTTCTTTAAAAGAGCAAAGAGGATGGAGTGACACCTTTGTACAGCAAAAATGGGTAATAAATTAGAGATAATCTTAAGATTGCATAAATTTCAGCAAATATTCTAATTTGGTTTTCATTAAGTCTCTGTTTTCTATATGGCACTTAAAAAGTAGGGAAAGTGTGAAAATTATTGGTCAAATACATGAACAAACTGTATTTAGTTTACTCAGGGTGGAGAAGTAGAATAACAACACTGGAAAACCTGTGCGTGGAGTTGCAAATCCGGTAGCAGTTGTTCGTATGATATAAATAGATGTGTTGAATTGGAGATTGTGCATTATGTCTGTAAAATATTAAATGTAGGATGCCTGCTAGAAAAGTGGAAACTCCCTTGGAAAAAGTGCAGACCTGTCACTGCACATGCTATCTTGTATCTGACTTCTTTAGAATAGATTTTGAAGAAAATAAGCAAAAAGGTAGAAGAAAACAGGATAAAATGCGATGTGGGTTTATCTTTTGATAAATGTTTTGATTCTTTCACAGGGATTTTTTTTTTTAAACAAAGGAAGTCTAGATAGATAGTCCATATTGAATAAAAGAGTTACAGCGATAATGAGATCAAGTTTGTTAAGATGGCGATGACAGGATTAACACAAGGGTCAGGCTAGTAGCTAGCTTACTACATCATATGTGTCTCCTTTATGCACAGGTCACTTTGCAATCAGTCTTATGGTTTTGCTGTATGTGTTTATACTATAATTGCATTAATTAACTTATTTACATGGTTACACAAGGTTTCTGTCTGGAGTTCTTAGTGTATGAAATCATAGATGCTACTAAAATTTGACAGGACATGGGGAGAAGAAATGAAGTTTGAGAAGGTAAGTGAAGCATAAGTAGCTTGAACGTTCAAAGTCATCCACTTAGAAGCTGCTAACAGGAAGTTGTGTTCAAATGACCAGGTTTGTCTGAAATAATGAGATATAAACCTGAACATAGAATTGTAGGACAACTCAAGTTGGAAAGGACCTGGGAAAATCATCTGGTCCACCTTGTGGTGTAAAAGGGAGCCTAGATGAGGTTATCTGGGACCCTGTCTATTTGTGTTGTGAAAACCTCCAGACGTTATGTTGGTGAGTTGCAGGAGGTGACCAAGGGCCATCAGTGCAACTCAGTTTAACTTGCCTTTTAGTAGCTGTAACAGGTGTTTTCAGTTGAATTAAAAGTTAATGCACTTATATAAGGCTTTCATAATATCTTATCACTGAACTTGCGAACTTACTGAATGTTAATTAATCTGGCAGTGTAATTGAGGGGGAGGAAACTTATGACTTGGAGGTAGGACCTAGTTTGGTTTACAAAAGAAGATATGGAAAAAACAAACCCTCTTAGCTTTCATAAATAGTTGTTCTTTATAAACATTTTGAAATGGGAAGCAATGAACACCAAAAAATGCCTAATGAAATAATAGTCAGTGTTAGCATGAGAGCATATGGGTTTTTTGGTAACCTTTGAATCTACTTATATTTGGTGCTAGAAAGATTTAACAGCCAAGAGCCATCTTGTTCCTACTTGTGTTTCTTTGGCAGTACTGCTCCTAATTAGTTTCAACATTAAATGTAATAGTTTAACAAGCAGGATTATGTGATGCTGAGACGATAATATTTCATTGACTCCAACTTTTGGGGTTTTTATTTTCCCCCTCTTCTTTTCAGGTAGTTGTCAGGGAAAGTGACAGCATCCACAGGAAGGCAGATTGATTACATTACGTTGAGGACGCATAAGGTACCTTATTTGCAAATTAGTGATGGAGGCACTGGAGTATGAAACTGTTCAGAGAAAGTAAAATTTATCAAGCACTGTTGTCATAAGATGGGCTTTTTAGTGCTTTTCTAGTTCTTGTGAGAGTAGATTATTTATTGTAAAAAGCTTGAGATTGAAAAAATTGCCTGTTGTACCTAAGGAGATTTTGCTTGATTTTTCTGGCTTTCCCAGATGTTCATGATTAATGAGCTACAGTGATCTGGTTTGTGAGCTTGGAGACAGTGACTTCCGTTTCCTGAAGGCAACGAAACTAAAGTGATTTGGAAGGTCTAGTTTAGCTGATGTGCTGACGTGTTTCTGAAAGAACACCAAGTATGCTGAGGCGGCAGGACTGTGCCCTTGTACATATGGACTCTCAGGGAGTGCTTTGGGCCTGTGGACTTTGTCCCATATGAAAGGATGAACAGTGGCCGAAGTTAGCAGCTACTGAGATGTGCGTGTAGAGATTTATTTTTTTTTTATTTGAAAATGGAGCAAGGATCTGTAAAAAGGGATGTCTTTTTCTGTAGAACAGACTGTTCACTACTGAAATCAAAGAGAACCTAAGATTTCTGAAGGAGAGATGCAAAATGATAGATGCTTTAAGAGACTGGAAGTCTTGCTTCTTTTAACATCATGTGTCATATGCTCCATGTAGTGTGGAGTTTTTGATGCTGGTTGCAGGAATTCTGTATTATCCCTTGCAGTGCTTGCTTTAAAAAGTGTCTTTTTAAAAAGAAAAAAAAGGCAGTACAACTTTTCTGAAATTAAGGTGAGGGCTGCAACATGCTCATTCAAGATTCCTGTGGTTGAAATGCATTTCTTGAATTTGTTTTATTTTTGTGTCTACATGCATGTATATGTATATACCCTTCTATGTAAGGCAAGGTAAATGAGTACAAAAATTATGCTCTTGTTATTAATAGCTGGAAACTGTTCCTACTACCATTATGGAGTCAAACTCCTTGACTCTGGAAGGTAAACAGTAAAGTGGCTCGGACTTCAAAAAATAGGAGAATAACCATCTTAAAATTATTTGCATTTGACTTTTGTAAACATTTTGAAAACAGTTCTGTTCTCTTTCAGATCAACAGATGGGGCAAAATGGGGATCTGCTCCATACTGGGGAAAAATTTAATGTAATCCTGCTTTTACTATCTCTACTTCTGATCCGAGAATAAGATTAGCATTTCAAACTACAGAGATCTGTTTGTGCAGTGGTCTGTTTGCTATTAGAGCCTCTGCATCCCATGTTGCTTCTATGTAGAATGTGTTTTATATTTAACTACCTCCCATGGTGTTAATGACTAGTATTTGTAAAGCTTTCTAAAGAGAAAAGCTATATTTCTGCCAAGCATTAGTAAGAAATGGGAAAACATTCTTTTTCCTCAAGATATTTATTATATTAAATCAAAGATGTTTTATAACATATGTTGAGTATTAATGAACAACAGAAGTGGTTTCCGTAAACCCTTCTTTTCTTCACATTTTGTGAAAGAAAACTTAAGTGGTGCCACTTCTTCAAACTCATACTCTTAGAAAAAGGGAACATAATTACTCCTGCTAGAACTTATTACTCTGTCCTGTTAACAGTGTATTCAGGGTGGGGTTTTGTTTGTTTTTAAACATTTAATACAAACACTAGCACTGGTATTCATATAATGTATTTCTTTTTGGATGTGAAGATTAAAGTCCTTTGAAATAGACTTTCACATTCAGATCATTCTAAAAATAAGTATAAATGCAACATAATTATTACAGGCAAAGTGTTTAGCTAATGTGCTACAGGAAAGGAAGTAAAAAGTAAAGTATTAGGGAGACCTTTCTTATAATGGGATGTGTCGTAAGTGGGATTTTAAAGCTTGTATTAAGTAGGCAGAGATGGACATCAGTTGTATTCAGAGACATTAACTTGTCAGTATATTACTTCAAATATTTTAGTGGGAAATCTTTCACTTTTAACTGATCTGTCTAGTACAGATTATCTCATGAATTGCAACTCCAGAGAGGTCAAAATTCACTCAGGTGCTTTACAGTGACAGCTCTGGGACATTTGCAGCAGTGCATACAAGTGTGGCTTTGATTTGGAGAAATTGAACAGATTAAAACATAGCAGCAATCTGTGGTTGGACTTGGCGAGCCATCCTGCAAGCCCTTCTGACATCCTTCTGCCAGATTCGAGGAGCATAACTCCTGGAATAATCAAAGCACTTCTTTCATTGTTGTTTACGGTTCATGTTTTTTTTTTTTTAAATGATGTAATATAATACTGGATAATCTAAATTTATATTCCTGTCCTTCAGTAAAATGACAGATTACAGCTGTAGTCAGGGATTTCTTACAGATGTAGCCCCATTTTGTATTATAAGGGTTTCTGTCTATCATGACAGCAAAAAAAAAGATGGGTAAAATGTGCATTTCACCATGACCTTTATAGTATTGCTGATCTTAAACTGTTTAATGGCAGTTTGTTGTCAGTTAGAATGCAATATGTTAGTCAAAAATGTGTATATCAGATTTTTCTGAAACTGGTGTCTTGTGTGTAGAAATTTAGAAAAACACGTATTAGAAAGCCCCTTTAAATTATGTTGGGGTATATGCTTCCCTTCTAAATAGTGTCCAGTGCTGGCTTAGAAAGCAGCATCAGAAAACCTGAGTTGAATAATCCTGTAAACTAAACGAGATCTTTTGAGTAAAAAAATATTAGAGTAATTAGTTCTCTTAGCATGTGCAGGTTGTGTACCTGAATTTATAAAATCTTGTTTCTGTAATCTGAGTCTTAATTGGAGGGTCTTTCTCTCTTGAAAGCTCATAAAGGCAGTAAGTTTTAGTTAACAAAATGCAGAATAAATGTGGTCTCATCTTCTCATGTTGTCTTCTGTTTTCCCATATTGCCATCTCCTGGTGGAACTGATATGTGCAAGAAATAGGGAATGTATGATGCTCAAGTTTAGGAGCTATAGGAAAGTGTGGGGATAAAGCTCTATTTATGTACAAGGTCACAAATCTGTTGCTTTCTTCAAGACCTAATGATAAGCTGTGACACTTCTTTAATGGCATTTGAGTCAAGTGTTCAGTGAAAAGGAGATGTGTTGCCTTGAGAGGGCAAGCTCTGAGGAATTTGATGAGATGGGTGACAAGACTTGCAGGGCCCTTGGTAAAATGGAGGAGGATAAGCTGGTATGTTATGTTCGTCTTAGAAGACAAAATGAGCAATTCCTTCAGCCAGTTAACGCAGTTTGAATGATGTAGTGCTTTTGGTCAAGGTCACCTTGGAGTGATACTGTTCTTACAATGAAAAGGAAGCAAACCTTTTTTGCAGGGCTCGTTCTACTTAAATATGAGGCAGAACAGCAAGCAAGGGAAGCTTAGGCATCAAACAGTGTACAAGGCATCTGTTCGCCTCCTGAGCATAGCGATTAAAAGGACTCCAGTTTTGGTTTGTAGTTTTTCTGTCTTTTCTCACCGTCGCAACTCCATTGCTGTCTATTTAGTATAAACGAGCTGTCACAGTTTTTTATCGTGTTTGGAGCAAATGGCTTCAAGCAAATTGAGACAAATGTGATAACAGCACTATTGTTCAGCAGTAGCTGTACTGCAGCTCTTCATAATGCTGCAGTCTGTAAGCTTTTCCACTGCTGCCGTGGTGAGAGAAGTTTGACCACAGAGACAAGCTCCAGAGCAGTTAAATCCCTTTACCTCTTAGTATCTAGAAACAAATGGAAGTCCATTTTGAATTTAAATAGCAAATACACAGGAGAAGCAGCAATCGTGGCTGTGAGTTTTTCCTGCACTGGTGGCTGTCTTTCCTGCAAAACTTCTGCTGATTGAGTCAGTTTTCTGTTGTAGTAAGTTTTCCTACAATACAAACTGTCTTCATTATGCTCAGTTCTTTCATTCCAGCATTTCTGTTGGTTCATTAGCAAATCATCAGAAACCTAAAGATTTGTTCAAGAGGGAAAAAATAAAATTCTGCTTTTCATAGAATTCACATCAGTAGTTTGTTGAAGGGCGGGGGGGGATGTTATCAGGCACCGGGTAGCATTTCTTAGTATTACATAGAGATGCAAGGAATCTCGATGTTCATAAATAAATAAGAATGAGCGGTGTCTTTTTTTGATTGGTTGGTTTTGAGTTTTGGGGGTTGGCTTGTTTTTAAATCAAACCCTAAAACTTGTAACTAATAACTCTAAGAAAAATGTCTTTAGGGGTTTTCACTTAAGACCTGGTGCTCAAGAAAATATATAAATTTCTTTAAGGTGGTATTTTCTTATTGAATGTTTTGCTGTGCCTAAGTGATGTATGTGGTAAAAAAACCTCAGTGTAATATTTACTTCGCATTTTTCATTCAGGTAGGTCTGCCTAGTATTTTAGGGTGACACTTTTTTTTATGGTCAGACTGTTGTAAGTTTTTTCCACTCATATTGAAGCAGGTCGTTTTACTGAGTATGTTTTCATTCTTACCATATCTGCAGTCAAAAATTACTGTAATTGTTGTTTGGAAGGAGGTTTTCTACTGTGACCAAGTAAAGAGTAGCTACTCATGCAGTCTCTTGAAGGACAAATGCAAGTGTACCTTAAGATTCCATTTTAAAGTTTGGGAAAAATGTAAGTATTTGTATTCAAAAATGAAGAAAGTTTGGCGCTTGTGGTCAGGAACCACCAGTAGTTAGTTGATTTGTTGCAACTATACTCTTTTACTGCTCACAGCTGGCTTGCAAAAAGTCTTGATACTCCTTACGATTTCAGATAGTTGGTACCAGCCAAATTCTAGGTTGGTGTTAAGCCTTAATAAAAATTAATTTGAGGGTTCATAAATCTGATATGTATTCAAAATATTTTTATCAAATAACAGTGAAACATGCTTCTTTTCTAACCAGTGTATTTTTAATGTAAAATGGATTTCAAGATTTTTCTGCAAGATTAAGATACTTTGTAATTATTCAATCTTGTCATACTTAGAAACACCCTGCAGTATTATTTTGGAAGGTTTTCAGACTCTTGATGAATTTGTCTTTGTGAAAACTTTGCATTTATATCTGTCTTTTTAACAGCTGTCATGGAGGAGTTGGTAGAGGATGATATCTGTATTTTGAACCATGAAAAAGCAGACAACTCTCACAAGAGAGACAGTGATATTCCTGTTTCATCGTATAGTGGAGATGAGTCTGTTGCCTCACATTTTGCACTTGTCACTGCATATGAAGATATCAAGAAACGACTAAAGGAGACAGAAAGAGAGAACTCCCTCTTAAAAAAAAGAGTGAGAATTCTAGAAGAGAAGGTAAGAAAAAAGTTGATTTACCAGTTTCTGGTAGCAGCTTCTTTTTTGCTCCTGACTGCATGGCAGAGCAGATGGTTAAGGATTTAAAATATATACTTAAAATAGTTTCCATGTTAAAAAGTCTTGGTAAATTGTTTTATTTATTGAAGTGAAATGCAGTTTCTTCCTGTGGTAGTCTAGTTGCATCATACTGGGATTTTTGATTCTTACTGGGCGTATATATGATGCAATGCAAAACCAGTAGTTTTGATTCAGAAACGTGTGTAGTTGCACTGGATTGTTACTGTAGTTTACCTACCTCTTTATGGTGTTTATTAACTTGAGCACATGTGACAGTATTGTTGAATAGTGAGGTGCAAAGCCTGTAAGTTGTCAGAATCCAGGAATTGTCTATCAAAAGACTCTTGGGCTCAGCATACCTAAATATTATGGAAAAATTGGTTGCTAAGGCTATCTAGCTAGGTCTAGCTAATAGCAGCCTCAAATCTGAAATACAGAGTTGTCATGCTTAACATAGATGTTGGCTGTCTATTTTTTGATGCAGTAATTCTAAAACATAAAGGAATCTTGTAATTCGTTTTATATGCAGTTTCTCATGCCCACAATCTAGTGGACTTCATAAAAGCTAAAAATTGACCAGGACACAGGTTTTTCCTCTCCAAGTAATGAATGCTGTCATTAAACATATATCCATAGTTCAGTACTGAGTGTCTTTGTACTGCAGAAGTTCTTGACTTTGATAGATTGCTTTCTTATATGAGATGGGAAGATACATCCTAGTGTTAGAGCTAAGACATTTTCTAGGAATTAGTCCTAAGTGTGTGCTACTGATTCTTGAAAGCTTTCTAAGTGTGTGTTTTGTGGCATTAGAATACAGAGTCTGAGTCACACTCGGCAGAACTTTGAAACACTTATTCAAGAATTCATGGTGACTAGTTTGACAAGATTGACTTTCTGTCAAAAGGCAAAACTATCTCAGCATTTTCTTTATGTAAGGTCTGGGGGGTGAAGGGAATAGGAATAGAGCTCTAGACTGAATATTCTCTTAGCCATGCTGAGTGTAACATCTTTTATGTAGTTACTTAAAATCACAATAAGCAAGACTTGACCTTGACAGTTCCTTTTGTCTTGCATCTTTTGGTTTGGCCTGGTTGAGCTTAATTCTCTTGAAAATGATGCTTTGTTTTCCATGTGAATACCGTAAAAATGTTTCTGAGAGAGGAATATTGAAAAGGCCAAGGCTGTTTAAGTAACAGAACTGATTTTCAGTCTTTGTCAATAGCTAATATATCTATATGTTTAAAAAATATATGGGGTTGAGTTTTCAATTTCAGAGTGTATGGAAACTTCCAGAAAGCTTATTAAGCTTTGTGTTCTATTTCAATGGCTTTATTAGGGGTAGGAAAATGTAAAGGACTAAATTAAAAGGAGTAGAACACATACTTTGAGAGTTAATACAAAAGTAAAGGGCAAAAGTTTCCTCTCTTTATGGCTTGCTTTCCCATACTTTTTTTTTAGCAAGCACCTAAAAGAGGAGATATTTAAGGCAGATATATATGTGTCAACACTTTGGGTTTGTAGTTTTTTCTGTGTAGCTCTTTGATTTTTAAGAAAATACGTACAGATCTGTTGCAAATATCTACAAGAGGTACACTAAACATGTTTAAAGGAAGTGTGCAGGATGAACAGGATGAAAAAGAAAATGCAATACTCAGTCAAACCAAGCATTTTGTATGTGAACAGATGCAATTTGATGTGAGACTTTGCTTCTTTCTGTCTTATTAAAAATGCTGAATATATTTTAACTCTGCTCCCTGTTTTCTGGCAATCTAGTTGATAGTGCTTATTCTTGCCAGAGCAGGCAATGAGGGAGTGGTGACCTGAAAGTTAATAGTTCTTTGTAAAATAATTCTGCTGAAAAAAAATCTTTATTTACATTATGAGTCATTAAAAAAAATATGTTTGGTTTCCTCTGAACTTTCTATATGTTGTGTATCTATGTGGTTAAAACTCCTTTTCCAAAAAGCAGTTTGTACATTTTCAAAGTCTGGAAAAAGTATGATTAAGGAATTGTCAGTGTGAGAGTAATTGTGATTTGTGAATGGTTTTTAAATACTCATAGCCGTCTAATGAAAAGTGTCCTTGCTCATGGCAGAGGAGTTGAACTAGATGAGCTTTTAAATGTCCCTTCCAACTGAAACTATTCTGTGATTCTGTAAACTAGCAAGCATTAAGTATGGTTAGAAATTACAGAATTTGTAGACAGCCTTTGTTACACTTCTGTAAAAAACTTTGTCCTTTAACTTTGGTCCGTATCAATGTATTTGATTAATTTATTATCTAAACTAAAAAAAAAAAAAAGCTGTTAGATTAGTATTGCAGGCTGTACTATTGCCTTTTTTAGATCGTGCAGTTCTCAACATAACATACAAAACTTCTTATTTCTCATGTCTGTTAAACTTTTAGCTGCTTGGCTCCCGGCGGGAAGAGGAATGCAGTTCAGTTGGGCGTGAACAAGTAAATAAGGCATACCAAGCCTATCGAGAGGCCTGCATCGACAGAGATAACTTGAAAAGCAAGCTGGAAAAAATGGTATGCCTTTTTAAGTAATGACTTAAATGCATGGTTTAATAAGTACTTGCATAGTTAGTAAATTTTTACTGTAGAATGAATTTTACTTACTAAAGATCTGTGGTTAGTTATATCACTCCTTTAGGGTTTTTAAGTACATTACAATACCTTATGTAGGAATAACAATTTCAAGTATCTCAATTTCATTACTGGGCTAAAACAGTGCTAAAAAAAGACCAAAGCAATATTTTTTTTGTTTTTTTCTCTGTTTAAAAAAAATTGAATTGTCAGACATGGTAGAAAAAAGCTTCACAAATGGTTTTTTGCTGTGTTCCCCCACCCCCTTCCCCCTGAAAACAGGTGAAAGAAAGTGAGGAATCCTTGAAAACCTTGAACGAACAGTTGCAGTCTAAAGAAGTAGAGCTGTTACAACTGAAAACTGAAGTGGAAACGCAACAAGGTGTGTATTTGGTTACTTCATCTTAGTGCATGCTGATGAGCCCTCGTGGTTATATCATGGTCTTGGGGCATGAAGAGGTTTAACCCTATGTAGTGGCTGGGTAAGAGAGGCGTGTCCGGCAGTGAGGCACTTTGAGCTGGGGTTCATTTTTGGGAATGGTGACATGCATGTTAGATGATTGTAGGTGAGGAGCTCCATGGTAAAGACCTGAGGCTGTTGTGTCCTACCACAGATGATTTCATAATTTGAGAAATGGGCACAACCTGACAGTGTATAGGCTGTGTCATGTACATCTCTGGACCCCACCACCTTTTCGTCAGAGCAGGGTGGGAGCATACCTGTACAAGTGCAAAGATTATTCAGTCAATACCACTTCCTCTGGTACCTGCAGAGGATCCAGTATATTCCTTTTTCTCGCTGTTGGGATATATGACAGGTGCAAGAGGATGTTGTATAGCAATATAGCTACAGTTGACAACAGTCACTTAAAGGGCTGGGAGATGAGAAAAGATAGAAAGATGTTGGTTGTAGAGAGCCTGGTGAAAAGAGGAAGAAGAAACAAGCAGTGTATCCTGGCAATTCCAAAAGCCCAAATCCAGCTTCTGTTACTGCAGTTGTAAAGAGGGCTGGGCTCACGATATATAAGTAAAACACTATGGAAGAAAAGAAAATCTGTATTAATTTAGTTGGGAGAAAAGAGAACAAGAAAATGCTATCTGTGTAGAGATATGGACTGACTTCAGGGTCTGTACAAATGCAGTCATTTGAAAGGTGCTTGAATTGGATTACTCTCCAAGAGGACCTCAAGCATGTAATGCACCGCTTCAGTTGCACAAATTTTTAAACCTAGAAAAACAAACTGCATGTAGGGCTAGTATGACTCTTGAGGACCTCATGGTTTAAGGAGATAAGAAGTGCAGAGTTTACAAGGAGAGCTCTGAAAATGTGGTGATTTCAAGCCTTATTTAGAAATCAGTTTTACTAATAACTGGACTCTGAGTACCTTGTTTGAGTAAAAAATCAGTGTAGCTTAAGCTTGTTTAAACTGTTAAATCTGGAAATAAGTGTACCATGTGGTTGAAGATGTGGGGGTTTCTTCCTGTCATGTTCTTTTTTTTTTCTTGCTCTCTGGCTCATGTTCTGCTACTGATTTGATGCTAGGATCATCTTAAGTGGCTTCTTACTGTGTAAATTGCTTTGGTCTAATAAGATTTATGTAACTTCTACGCTTTCCCCTTTTGTTTTGATAGTATCTTTTGCTGTTCTATTTGGAACTTCCTGATTAATCCTGGGGGAAACAATGGTAAATTATATAATGATATAAATCTGAGGGGGAAAATACTTGTGTTTTGAAAACACGTAAGAAGTATGCAAATTATGTGTGTTTGCCATGAACTGATTTTTCTATTTTCAGTGCCTTTTTATGCTGATACTTCCTTTGTATGTAAAATCTCCAGTGTGTTCCTAGAAAGTAGGACTCCATGCTTTAAACTCAGAAAATAGACCACTTCTCTGCCAACAGCTTTACTAGTGTTACTATTTCCCTGCTGTCATAAACTGCAATTTCTTCAGAATATAATGTTTTTGTAGGGCATGGTCTGGTTGAGCAGAGCCTTACATATTGATTCCTTGAACTGAGACTGGAATCTGATTTTTTTTTGCTTGTCTTCTTTACAGTGATGAAAAGTTTGAATTGTACTCAGGCCAACTGGGAATTAGAGAAGCTGAACTGTGACCTTAAAGTCCATAGTCTGGAACAGGATCTAGAAAAACTCAAGGAAGAGTGCAACAGTCTCAGGAAGGAGTTGCAAAAATCCAAGCAGAAGGTACCTTAATTTTTAAGGAATTTTTGTAGTAATAGTTTATTTTAAATCCCAGGTTCAATCAAAATAAAGGGTTAACAAAGATATAAAGTATATAATTGAGTGAAAGATGAACATCTTGGTAAAATTTCCCTTCAGTATTTTCTTAGACTGTCATGTTTCTTGGAAATAGGAACAGGCTTCCCAGTGAAATGGTCATGGCACCAAGCCTGTCCAAATTTAAGAAATCTCTGGGCAACACCCTTAATCATAAGGTTTAGTTTTAGGTAGTCCTGCAGTGGGCACAGAGTTGAACTGAATGATCCTTAGGGGTCCCTTCCAAATTGAGATATTCTATGATTTTACATAGGTGACATTTCCTAGCCATTGCCCATATAACAACAGAAAATAAAGCTTTATGATTTTTATAAGTAGTTATTGAAGTGTTCTATGTAAGCTGGTTATTTTTAAATTGAATGCTTATGTTAAAGATGTCCTGAACTTTATTAAAGGAGGCCTAACATTTTTCTTTAGGGTAGCTGCATGAAGCTTGTCAGGAAAGTACCTCTTTGGCTGCCCTTCCCTGTGATTTCTGGGGCATGTGTCTGTTTTGAGGGATTAATTTTGTAACCTGGCTTTTGTTAGGATCTCAAAAAGAAAATTAAGATAACGTAATGTTTTTTGTTACTGTTAAGCTATATGTCTAGTGCGTTCTTAATACTTTCCATCTTACCCTTGATGAAAGGTGCAGTGGCAGTTTCTAGGACTCTGCAGTCACACTGAAGTTACACAGGGAATGGAAAAGATTTAAATGTGATTGTTTGAAGAGGCAGATTATTTTACATTCCTTATGGCCATTAATAATAATTATATAATCTTGATTCACACAGTATTTGAGAGAGTCTGCGTTTTTTCCACTAGGTGGGGATAAAGAATGTGAGGTGTTTTGTTAACTTCCCTTACTGTTAGTTGTTTTCACTTGTGTCTGGAATTCTTTCAAGTGCTTTCAATAACTTGTAAGATCTGAAGGCATACTGTAACTTGTAATTGAAGATTGCAGATTGTATTGTGAGGGTGAATGTGTTAGACAGAACAGACTGTTTTTTTGTTTCTTTTTTATTTGTTTTTTTTTAAATATAATTTCTTCTTGATCCTGGTAACTACTTAATATGGGAGACATAAAGGTACAAGTTTTCAAATGTGGGGTAATAAAGCACAACTGTTTTTTTAACTGTGAAATTGAATCTTTGATGGGCAGTGGTGGGAAGGTCATCATGAGGTGAAAAATCTGTCAGGTGAAATACAGACAAATATGATCAATGGGCAATGAAAAGTCAGCATTGTTTCAAACCCAGATGGTATTTTTGTTATTACTTGATTTAATTATATTAGTTAGCTTTTTCAAGTGTTTTCTACTGTGTAGAAATAGTTTACTTTCTATTTTTTTGTACTTTTAGATATTCTTACTCAGGTTTTGCATTGTAGTTGATGCAGTGTGTACATTATATTGCCAAGTTGCTTGAAATGTGCACAGGCTGTCATGAAGTAACAAGTATCAAATTCAAAACAGCTTTGGCTGGGGAAATGGTAGTAGGAAGGTAACAGGAAAAGAAGGGATATGAATTGGAGCTCATCGCAGGTGAGGGTCTAATAGAAACACAGCTAATGAAGTGAACCCAATGTTTGATTTGTTAAACAGTCCTGTTAAATTCTCTGAGGCTGCCTGTACATGCAATTTTAAAGTAAGGATAAATTATATTCTGTTATAAAAGTAACTTGTGGAAGTAAATCTGTACTGAAACAGTTTGCTTTAATGTAAAGGTCTTTCTATACTGTGATAGGGAAAGAACAAGAAAAAGACTGATTCTTTTTTTTTTTATGGACATCAAAAATCTTTCTCAATTTTTGCTTTTTAAATCAATCACGAAGTCTGACAGCTCAGGTGTTTAAAAGAAAACATAGTACGGGGGTGGCTGAGCAATGCCTTCATATGAGTAAGTAGTTTAAGCATTTTTAAGTGGAAATTCTTAGTAGAATTTTGATTTCATTTTGAAACCCTCTGCAGTCAACACAAATGAAGACTACTTATGAATTTCAGTATTACTGAACTTGTAGTTTCAGTGCCATTTTTTCAGATAGAAGATCTGAAATCATGTTCATTCGATCTCTACCTTCCCTTCACTCTGTTACACAGGACCAGGCTCAAGATGAAAATCCATTGAGTGGAGACCACCTTCAAAGGCAAGGTATCCAGAGGTACGAAAAATCAAGTGATGTTCATGTTTTATTTTCAGTTTACTGAGGGACAGTTATTTGAACAAATAAATATTTTAGCAGCCTCTTTAAACATGTTATTTCAAATTACATTATTTCAAGTCTAGGTATACTCATTTAGCAAGATCATTGTAAATTTTTTTTCTTTGTTATGTTTGTAGTTCAGGATGATGATGACCATTTACATCTTCAGATTGTTGTACAGAAAAAGCAAATTTAATTATCTTGGATTTAAAAATCAGCTTTTTTAATAATTAGTTGACTTGAGGAGGTGGTAGATAAATTTCCAAGTGTCATCCCAGCTATGGAATATCTTCATTCTGTGCATGGGGAGGTTTCTGTGTTTGCGTAGTTGCAGGCTTCAAATCCCTTGCACAGTGCTGGAACACACATTCTTACTTAGTGCAGTGCAGTAATATTTCTACTAGAAGATGTTTTAAAGGATTTTTTTTTTTAACACTGAGGAGCCATTGTGTGACTTATTCAAAAAGAAATAGCAATTGTTCAGAAAAATGCTAAAATATCAGAAAGCATTTGTTCTCATTTTGTACCCATTCAAATAATAATTGTACTTGTGATATAAACTCCTTTGTTATCCTGCCTTAAGTATGTGTGCTATATTAGGAAGTATATGTATCTTTTAATTCTTTATGCAAAAGAACTATACAGGAATGCATGAAAATTCCCAAATGTTCTGTCTTGCGGAAATGAAATTCTGTCTTTCTACCCAGTTATGCCTGTTCATGCACTTACAGGATTTTCCACCAGAGGGAAGAGTGGTCCTTCATAATGACAGATCATTTAGCATGATGCCTTGTTGCTTCTTTGGGCATTGAAGAGATGGGAAGGGAGATCAGTCACTGAAAGAGAACTGTACAGATATTTCTCATCTTATGTTCTCTGGTACAATGACAATAATGTACGCACTATACACAAATCACACTTTGTCCTTTCACCTTGACTGGATACTTATTCCTGTGGTTTCTGATGGAGCTTCATAGTCAGTCTTGCACGCTGATGAATGGTATTTTCTCAAGACACAGCAGTTATCTTTTGATCATTGCTCTGATCAAACTGATAATTTGATTGAATGATCGTTAATCAGAGCAGATTTATTCCACCAAGTGGGGTTCAGGTGGCAGCCATCAGAATTAGCATATGTACAGCATAGGGTTTCTTGTAATACTATGTAAATAATGAATGTGTAATGAATATGTAAGCCCATCCAAAAATTTGTAGAAAACATACATGAAAAACCTCCTGTGAGAAACATTTGTTGTAGCTAGCAATCCTGCTTTTTATGGAAGATGGAGGCATTTGCAGTCAGTTAACTTTTTGGAGAGTAGTTATTTCACATTTGTGAGGAGTCTGCAAATCTCACTTTAAAGTCTCAGTTTGCAAATCTACTTTCCTGTAGATTTAGACAGGCGGTCATATTGAAGGTTCGTATTACATGTAGAAGGCAGTATAGGATAAACCCTGAAGCACAGGGTATCCTTGGTTTTCAATTGCAAATTAGTTGAAAATTAGGCTTTGCAATGGTATTCTAGGTCAGCATCCACAAAAACAATTAAGATGTGTCGTGTGTGATTTAAGTGGAATTCTGGTACCTGCAGTCCTTTGCAAGATGCTTGTAAAAGTGCTAAATGCACTTTACAAAATTCATCCAAACGCTTTTCTTCTGGTTAGTGGCAGACACTGAGCTATCCTTATATTTACCACTTCTATGTTAAATATTGGACAGTACTGTCTTGATACAACTTAAGTTTGTTTGGTCTTATTTTTGAGACCAAAGCACATGAATTAATGAAGAGTGGTTGCCACATCAACCTAATTTTACAGTTGTCATCTTTAATGAACTCTCGTCAACAGTTCAAAGAGCCAAAAGGATTCTGCAGTAGAAAGGCTCCAGGTTTATCTGAACTTCTTGAAATATCAGTTTTGAAAATTTTAACTTTCTGTCAGAATTGCTGACACCTAATACATTACCTATTAAACTATCGGCTTCCTCTGTTCTTTAATGGTGCTTTTTCAATCTGACTGTTTATATTCTGGTGAGATATTTCTGAGCATAGCAGAAAGTTCAATTTCTTTGTTTTAAGGGAACACTGTTAGCATTAACTTGCAGGACAGCCTAGTACCTGCTTCTCAGAGTGATTTTGAACACATTTGTGCCTGATATATTTCATGCAGGAGTGATCCTTTATTGCTATTTTAGAGGGATAGAACTCTCTACGTATGCATGAAAATACAGTTATAAAGCTTATTAATTCTTAGTCATCTCGATAGTTTGAGACATTGAGCTGTTTTCAAATAAATGTCTTAGGTGAATGTAGTGAGGAAGAAAGAAATCTTCTGGAAACTCTCACCCATGATACTTCTCTTCAATAAATGCGTTTTGGTAGAATGTTAAGCATTAAAAAAGCATTAAATTATTGATTTCATGTTTAAGTTGAAGTAACTACATCCTTATGTCTTTGAACACTAAGTTAATTATTAATCAACATAAGAGTGGTATTCAGTGAACCTTTGCTTGAAATTTTACCAAGAAACATATGGTAATGCTGACTTCTAATTTTTTTGTTCTTGATTTTCTCACCAACTATTAACCTGTAATGCCAATGTTGGAACAGTGCTGCTGTTGCTAAATAAGTTTCTCATATTATACTGTCTTAGAGAATGAATTGGGTGACTATTTTTTACGCTGTCTGATAAGGCAGTGTATTAACATAATAATAATACATCATGCATAGATGACTTGAATATGAAACAGTATGTTTTATGTTTTAATTTGGTCTGTGTGGGAATGCTCAGTTTGGATCTCAGGTATGTAGTCTGAATTCAGTGTAGCAATGTGTAGACAGTGTAAGACCTAAATATATATGGAATATTTAAAATTCTGATCAGTTAATATTACTAGGATCATAATATGTGACGGAGTGTGTGGTCATTTACTGAAAGGTATTCAAATTAAAACTACCTTCTTTGTAACTTAGTGTCACTTTACTTATGTATTTTAACTATTCCTTTGAGATTTCTTATTTTATGGGAAGGTGGTTAGTTTCAAATAATGAAAGGAAAAAGTATGCTTCATATTTCTCTCCATTTGGGGAATTAAAATTATTATTACCTAGTATGTCAATATATAGTGTATTATATATTGTAATATGCACAAATCAAATAAAATATACAAATGTCCATCAATTTAAGGTAATTATCAGTATCATTCAGTGCATTTTGAATTATGGTACTCTAGCAAAATTTGCAGTGTATGTCAGGCAAAACCAATTTATTAACAGATAATGCTTGATAAGCATGTAATAGGCTGCTTTAGAGGTGGCAATATTTAACTGGTAATAAATTTTTGTTTTGAAAGTGTGCAACAAGCATATTGGGAACTGAAAAGAGAAATGTCTAATTTGCGCCGAGTGACTGATGTGCAAGCCGAGGTTCTACGAAAACTGAAAAGAAATCCAACAGCAACCAATAAAGGCAAGTCAGTGTTTGCAGTAATAGACCTTACAAACACAAACCGTTAATTCAAGATGTCCTATTTTAAAAATGAACTAGCTATCATATCTTATCACAGTCTCATCAATTGAAGTTGATAAGCTAGACTATATTATGGTTCCAGTTTACCCATTTTCTGCTTTTGCTTCTGTCTCATACTGGTCAACTTCACACATAAAGGTGTTGCTGATGTGTTTTTTCTTCAGTACTGTATTCTGTTCCCCTTGTGGCTTTTTTCTCAGTCAAGTGTTGCTTATGTGCACAAGGCTGAGGTGTTAAGTTTACTTGTATTTGACCTTTTACCACAACTACTTCATATTAGGGGGAAAAAAAATCTTTTTGCAAATGCAGTCTTATTTTCCCAGTACAGAATATATGAAATTGGCAATATTTTAAAATCAGACTTTAACAGACTGAAGTTTCCTTATGGTTCCATGTTTCTTTATGTCGGTGTTCAGAAAAGTTGTCTTTTTTTAGCAAAATGCTGCACAATATGACATTTTTTTGAATGTCAAAATACTGGGGAAGCAAAACTGCCTTATATAAGGGTTAAATAATTTCTGTATAGAGTATTTATAATTTCTGTGAGCAGTTCATCAGACAGTTCTTCTATTTCATACATATGTTTCTCTTGAGCCAAATGCTAGACTGTCAGTCAAACACTGTGGTAAACAATCTGTTTCCTTTGTTTTGTGCTTACTTCAATTGTGGTATTTACTGTGCTCAGAATACAGGTGAAAAACAGTGAACTTGGTTACAGTGTATTGGTGACAATCTCTGATGGCCCTGTCCATTACCGGATCAAGACATTTTGTTTCTAAACAGCTCAGTGAGGTAATGACAGGATTCACCTCCCGGTCAGTCCCTGCCTTTGTGGTCAGCAGTGACTAATGATCACTCTCTCTCTGGTACTTGGCTGATACAAACTATCAACACATTTTGTAGAGTTGGCCATATGTTACCAGGTGAGTTTGTGTTCCTACAATTCTAAACCACATTTGTCAAATAACTTCAGCAGAGAAACTGAGAACTGAATGGGTCTTTAATCTTAAATCTGTCAAGGTTTGACGTGATCATATAGTGTCTTTCTGTCCTTGTTTTAATTTGGAGTTACCTGTCTTGCCACTACACAACTACTGACTTTTGTTTTCTCCTTGGTGAACAGTCTCATTTTCTGGAGTTGTTCATCCACAGCCATAAAAGGTGTTATTGATGGATCAGGAAATAGGGACTTCTGCCTTTTTCTCTGTAGGCTTTTTTCAGTAATTTTTCAGAAGTATGTAAGAGTGGACAGGTCTGTTGACCTTGCTCGTCAGCCACCCTTAGGAACATGATGCAGATATTTTATAAATATATGCTTATATTTTTAGAAAAATCTGGGCTTATGAAAAATATGGGTAGAACTGACTTAAACCTTTCACTTCCTATACCTCTAGTACTGGCTGTTTTAGCATCTACAAACGAGCTGCCATTTCGGAGGTGCATTAAGTCTGCAGAACACGTGTTTGTTACTCTGTGTGGGACATGAGCAATATCAGTTAATGTGCAGATTCTACTTATCTGTCATTTGCATATGGAGGCATTTTCAACAAATGTGTGTCTGTGGGACTTTTTTATTGTTGATTTTTTCTGTTTTGTTTGGGGATTTATTTTTTTTTTTGCATCTTCAGTCTATTTTCAGTGGATTCCATTTTTCTTGAACTTCTAAAGGTCTGTAGGCCTCAAATTGCTTTTTACAGCTGTCAGCACAAAGAGGCCAAATCCAGTGCCTTATAATGTCTTTCAGACATGATGCCTATGCTATTGGAAGGTGGCTTTGGTTGACATTTGTGAATTGGGTACTGCTTTTTAATTCACAGTGACAAACAGAAGTTGTATTCTTTGACCAAGATGGTTCCTCTTTCTGTCCCTTAGGAACTAAAGTTAAAAATTGCAGTTTATACTCAAAATTCACGTTTGTTCTAGAAAACAGTGTGTAAGATGTGAGTTTCTTTAACTGCAGGAAGCATTAATCTACTCCCATTACATGTTTATGTACATGATCACTACAAAAAAAAAAGATCTGGTTTTATTTGGCCATCTGTTCAGATGTGCATTGAAGATGCACTTCTTCCATTTCAGGTAGATGCTGTTCTGTTTCAAAATCCTACCTTTCCTAGCACAGTTTAAAACTTCCTTGGAATTTCAGATGGCTGAATATTGCAGTCTGTCACTTCACTTTTGGAAGTCAGACAACAGTGGCACACAGAGAACCTTGGAACACCACGTGTTTCCCTCTTACTGCTTCATGGACAGTGAGAATTCGGTTTCTGGGCAGCCAGAGAACACAACTTGTTAAAAGAATCAGTAGAGGAGGAAGCAGCACTCAATGTTCTGCATCTGGGTGATTTCTCCAAGCGCTTGAAAATCCTGTTTCAGCATTCATTCCAGTCCAGTCAGAAAGATCCACCAGTTTACTTACCTGTGTTCAAGTGGGAGTCAGGAGGTTTCCTTGGAGTTAGGTGTATTTTAGACATTGTGATTTCAGGTTCTTGGGTTCATCTTGCAAAGTCAGACTGGTGAGGTTAGTATGGCGTTTGTAACTTTTAAGTAGTTACTGAATATGGTCTGAAAACTTGTGGCTTGAAAACACTGTGTTTAACATCCCTGCTAGACTGTAGTACATTTGGAGTACATGAAAAATGCATTAGATAATGTAATTTTAAATTTTTTTTTTATCTCCTTCCTTCAGCTGCCCCTACTGCACCAGTACAATGTGTTGAATCGAACATTTCAAAGCTGAATTTGACATCTGGGGTAGTCTATAAAAACCTCTCACAAAACAATAAAGTCTTCTGCAATGCTGTGTCTCCCCATCTGCTGAGAGATGTCCACATCCCATCGGAAAGGGTGACTCTACAAGCATGGGCAGATGAGAGACCCATTCCAGTTGATGGCAAAATGTTTCAGGAACACCATTCTTACGGAAAGAGCTCTCTGGAAGATAATTCCTGGGTATTCCCAAGTCCTCCAAAGCCTAATGAAAATATGTTTTGGGAAATGAAAAATAACCCAACTTTGTTAAACTGTCCAGCAGATTACCTGGATCAGTGTAATCAAAACTGTCTGCACAAGAGTTAAACAATTTTTGGAATGATTCTGAATAGGCACCTTAACGCTTGAACTTTTTAAGACAGAAAAGAAATTGCTTGAAATGTTCTTTCTTTATTTTTAATTCTAGTTCTGAAACAGAAGCCTAGTCTTCCTCTGCTGTTAATCAGGAGTATGTTTCTTGATGGTAAAGCTGTGCTGGTATAATGCAAAAATAAAGAAATCTAGCACTGGGCCTAGATAGTCTTGTACTGCAGATGACATATATTTGCAAAAGGTTACACTGAAAAGTGAGTTCATGGAATAAAACAAAATAATTCAGTTCTGTATTTGTTTGCTATTTGTATCTTATCAAGAAACTATTTGGTCTCCGATGTTAAAACTTGTACCAGCTCTAAGGTGACTTTTTGATGGTGTCCTTTTTCAGAAGACATACAATGAAGAATTGGATTATCTCTCCCTTCCTCCTTTCAATTAACTTTCTGATTCCTCTGGTTTAGAAATGCATTTTTATGTAATCTTTAACCAAGAAAGGTGAGTTGTTTTTTTTTTCCCCAAATCCTTGATTTATATTAGATAGTGGCAAGAGAAAAATCACGCCTAGGCTGTCTTGTTTAGATTGCCCCGTTTACGGTTTGATTGTGAATTCTAAAGGACCATAAGTAATGCTGCTGAACACTGTGAATCCTGGAGGTTCAGCTTGTTCCTGCTGAAGGAAACTGACTTAACTCTGTGCGCAGCGGTGCTGCCACAGAACCATCCTGCTCACAGTGCAGTTATCATATCGTGCCTCCTTTGCACAGCACCAGAACCTTGACTCTTTATTTGTATGGTGGTGATGGATACTAACTTTTTTTTTGTGAAAGAAACAAAGCCTTAATTTAATCAGACTTGGTGTTGTCACACTGTTGATATACATAAGTATTTTTGTGGTATCTTTAGTATGCCACTGAGAACTAGTTATTAGAATCTGCCTGCTTTATAGATTATGGGTGTCTAAGTACTATTTTTTTTAACTCTTAAGGCCATGAACTGTTTTTAGGTAAATACAATTTATGCCTTTTTTTTTTAATTATCTGCTTCATATCTGGCTTAATACAACAGGGTTAAGTGAAATGTCTTGACTGCTCTGAAGGTTGAAGAAAAATGCTTTGTAATTTAGATCCATTATGCCTAACTTTTAATGGGCAGGAAGATATTTAATACTGAATGGGCTATTTACACTTGTGTGGGTGGGTGAAGTATTTGACTTCACAGGTCCAGCTTCAGATCAAAGTAATAAAAATTAATTTCACAGCTGCTTAGTAGCAAATTATCTGAAAACTTCTTGCAAATACATGGGGAAGCTATGACTGTAGCATAGCTGTAGTAATGATGGGCTGTAAAAGTGTTACTGAGGTGCCACATGACCTGTGTGGTTCCAGACACTCTTCCCTGCACAGTAAGTATGAAACCCATCTCCTTCTCTTTCATTTTATCTATCAAAGTCAAAGAATGCCTTCCAGCTACTTTCTACTATAGTAGCAAACAGCATACATAAATAATGTTTCCCATTCACCAGATACAGTTTTTCTTTCTATTATCTTGCTCACATATACTGGGTCATCTGTGATTAATGGAAATGGTGTCAGATGCTGGAATTTATTCTGACCAATGAACACAGCTGACTCAGGGGAGTACAGTCTCTTGGAAAGTAATAGAACAAAAACCAATATGCATAAAACAAATCCAAGTCACTAGGCTTTAGCTGATAAAAGCAACTACCTGTGTAATAACAAAGAAAACATTTCTCATGTGGCTGCATAAGCTATATGGCTTACTTTTGGGGTTCCCCACCTCAATATTACAGAGGCTTTTTTATTAAGTAATGTATTATCCAACAGACATCAATACGATTTGTGCAATGAAGGAATTCTATTGTGTAAGATTTTAAATAAATTTATTTTTGTTTGAAATTGGTTTCATTTACAAATCTCCTTTCCGTATTTGGCACAAAACTTTTACTTAAGTTTTAATTCCTTGATTGTGTATAAATATTTCTCCAAATACAAACAATTAAATTTGAGGTTCATCCTTTTTCATTCAGGGGAAAAAAACCAGCCATCTGCTGTAGCCTGCTTCAGCATATTCTGGGAAAAGTATTCTCTTGGATGTTGAAACCTGAAGGACTTAGTTACCTTAAGCTACGATGAGTTCAAAGCTGTTCGACTATTTGTGTCAAAAGGTTTCTGATCAGCCTGCCCTGTCTTCTGTGACAGGGGAACTTAAAATTAAGCTGCTCTGTGCAGAGCCTGAGAATTTCTGGGCTTTGCCTTTGATTCTTGGTTTATATTCTGTGCTGCTTCCCGTTCTGGAGGAGGCAGCAGCAATGTTTGCCGAGAGGGACTTCAGGAGAATGCTGATACTGGAGAGAAGTGGGACTGATGATGGAGAGCTTGCTGTAGGCAGCATTTCCAATCCAATCATTCATTGCCATGTCCAGGCTGTAACATTTGAAAAGGAAGTCCCCAGATTTGGAGTCACCTGGGAGCTTGCTGGCTTGTGAAGCATCTGTTGTTCCTAAGCTTAACAATCATATTTTGACTGAAGATGGAAAAGTCATTTAAATCCATGCCGCTAGTGGCTTACAGTGCTTTTTCCATTTTCAGAAGTGAAATCTTTTCATCACAGTGACAGCAGATTACATGCAGAAGTAGCTGTAGTAACAGCGTTCTGGTGTTTGTGTGCACATGTCCTTGTGTTATATAAAATCACACATAGTAAGGACCAAAATCCTCAAATAATTCTTAAATGACACCAAGCAAATTTTAACTTGAATGCAAACTTTGAATATTTTATACCTTCCTACCAGTGTGACAATTTTTAATTTAAGAAAGCCCTAATTCCATTTAACAGAAATGGAAGACAGCTTTTGGGACAGGAGGACGTTGTTGCTTTGCACATTTAAGTGAGCATATGGCAAGCTGATGAATATGTATTTGGATATTTGGGGAGTTGGATGAACCTTCTAATAACGTATATGTAAACTTGCACTGTTTGGTTAATTTTAAATATTTTTAAAATCTGATAATGTTAAGTTTCCCTGCCAGTTTGGTGGTTTAAAACTGATCAGTTTTCCTCTTGCGTGAACTAACCATATTGAAGAAAGTGAACTCCCAAATTAGCTGTGATGCACTATCTAATTTTTACAGCTGGAAAAAGACAAGAGCAGCACTAGACATATGGTGGAGTTACAATAAGACAATACGCGTTCCAAGTAATGAAACACAGGCCCACGTAAGTATCATATGAACTGTACTGGTGAGATAAAGCAGATTGAACTTTATTTCAAAACCAGTGTGCAGCAGACTTTGAGACTCCTATGCTGAGACACCTGTAGCTTTAAATGATGCTCTGGCCTGGTAAAGGAAGACTGAAAAGCTCCAGTACTGACACCTCTATTGTTGTCTAATCTTCAGACAGGCCCTCTGAAGAACAGTCGTCACAGGGCAATAAGAGCCTTGTGTAGTCTGAATACAAAAGGGCACGTGGGGTTCTGATATGGTTTTTGTATTTTTTTTTGGGTCCTGAGTGGTCAGGCTTTTCCCCCCTTTTTTGGGGGGGAGGAGTGTGCTACTCGCAATTGTATGAACATAATACAGCGAATGAAAGCTTTTCATATATAACACCTTTTCCCTCCTTCCTTTCAGATCTTGCATTTGTAGGGAGCCTCCCTCAGGAGTTTGAAGAGAGCTTTAATACACTGAGAGGGTGCAGTCTCCAGTGAAAAATGGGGTGTTTTGGGGGCTTGCCAACTGCTACGAAGAGGCACAGACAAGCCCCTGTGCTGCAGAAAAGGCAACAGATGCCGTGCTGTGCTGAGCAAGGGTGCTCAGTGACAAACCAGTCTTCCAGCTTTAAGACCTTATTCCATCAATGCCAGTGAATAGTGCCTTGTAGTGGTTGGTTTTAAGCAGGCTGGGCACATGGTTACAGGAGGTAAGCAGGGGGGCAGGCTTGTCGTAGGGCCACAGTGTACCTTTGCAAAAGCTTCAGTTGCAACAGGCAGTGTTAAAACTGGGGCTATAAACACTTGGTAATGCCACCTTCATTTTTCAGAAGGTCACGTTAGAAAACATCGGATGCTTTTATACAAACATTAACTATGATGGGCGAGTGGCACTGCCACGCTTCAGACCCTGCAGAATTTATTTCATAATGAAAAAAAAAAGAAATATCTAGTGACCATTAATGAGAGTTGCAATCCCTGGCTTAGATGGAGATGGCTAGATGAAGTACTGCATGTCTGCACAATGTCAGCTCCCTGCCTCATCACCTAGGGCTGGCTGCTCTCTCCAAGTACAGGCAGTTACCATGTTTGGCTTTGTTGGGAGGTGGAGGGGCTGAGGGGGAAAGACAGACAGGCTTCCAGAGTTGTATCCTCTCATCATTACTAAGTAAGTGCTTTTTAAAAAATATTCAACATGTAGCAAAAAAACTTCCAGTTCCCTGCACACAGCTGAAGGCTTTGCCAATACTACTGCTGTATTCTTACTTTGTTTAGAATCTAGGGCTGCCTCCTGCTAAACTGAGTAGGAAGGAGAGTTTATAGCTGAGACAGAAACAAACCCGAAAGGAATTTAGTAGTATGAGTTTGTCACTTCATAGTACTCATTCTTTCATTTAAACTTTAAATAAAAGATGTAAATGCAATTAAAGTACAGGATATTGCACAAGACAGTAAGAAAGCGAAAGGTGTGAAATTAAGAATTCAAAACTGGGGAACATCACATTACGGCCATGGATGTGTTACAGAGGAAGCTGATGCCAGAGCCGAGGGCAAATCCCATCTCTGAGTGCATCCCAGGGCAAACAGAGGAGGAGCTCGAATAACCCAGTTCTTCCTTACGCCCACAACAGTGTAGGGAACGAGAGATAAATGGCTGACAGCACCATCCAGTACACGGGATTTCAGGCTTGAGCGTAGAGCTTAGTTATCAGTGCAGAAGTGAGTTGTGGCTGTTGTTCACATACAGCACGTCAAGGGTGGGGGAGCAATGCCTGCAGGTTCCACCCTGGGCTTTGTTCTACTCCAGGCACTAATTCCTCCCCTGCAGTACTGGTCACTGCACTGGGGTTCCCCTGCCCTGGCTGAACATATTTTCTGATGAGCCAGAAAAGGAGACCCCATTGCTGATGCTGTGTCTGATCACCAGCTGTGCTGGAAACCTAAGGGTGACCCAGGTGAGCCCTCAGTGCAGGCACATACCACTGGCAGCACATACCACTGCCCCTAAGGGAATGCTTGCTCCCACACAAATCCTCTTTGGGAAGGCTTTTGACAACATTTACAAATACCCAGGCTGGATTTCCAGAGGTTGAAAATGTAGCAGATTTTCATAACGGCATACCAGAATAGGCGCTATCTTTAAAAATACATTTCGCCATCTACCTTAAGTTTACTCTTTTTTAAAATACAGCAAAACAACTAATTTTCCACTAACTGATTAGGAATATTTTTTTTTTCCAAAATGCTTGAACTAAGGAGAAAAGAGCAAGTACGCGCGTAGGACACTGTTCCACATACGCTATTTTAAAGTGGTTAGTTTTAGAGCTGAGTGCCACTTAAGTTTGCCTTACAAGGCAGAATGCTACACATCTCTTCAGTTTTTCATTCACAAGTGTTCGCTAGTCCTCCAGCCACTCTGCTGAAGCAACGTTATTACTGATAAAAGGCACAGAATAAAGGGCAAGGACTAACTTGCAGTGTTAAGACCTTCACATAGAGATGTCAAAGTCTGATTTGAATTTCCTACTTGAATAGCTTTGGAGCAATATTGTGTTTGTGGTGAAACTATTAAAATAAGTCAAATTTTGCATCTTCTGATGAAGAAGTATCAAATCCTATTATGTACTCTGAATTTTTTATTTTTTTTTTCAAACCAGGGCATTAAAGTTACCAAGTTTAAGTGCAGCCTTTCCCTACTTGTAAAGAATTTGGTTTTATTTCAGAATGTTTCAAAGGATACTCCAAGATAGCCTGTAAAACTTTGAATTACTATCTCTAGTGAAGTCATTTATGCATTTGAGAGTTCTACAATTAAGCAGCTTCAAGTACCAATACACGAAAGATCTTTTGTAAGCCCCTTTTTAATCAGGGACTTCCTTTCACTTAGTTCCTGCAAGAAGTGACCTGCATTTTACATGTCTAGTTTAGTTGTTTACTCACCTATAGCTGCAATAATTTTGCAAGTGTGGTCACTTGCTCGCTCTTGAAGAGTGGCAGCTTATTCTGTGTTCTCAAAGTCTGGATCAGATTACATTCTCCTCTAGAGTCAAAACGGTCAGTTTGGGCCACGCACAAACACAAGGCTTCCATCCCTTCTGGCAACATCATTTAAAAATGAGTCACAGTGTAGGCAAAAGTACTACTAGGCTCTCATATGACTCAACATTCTCATGAAAATGTTAGTTCACACTGGTCTGAGCAGCTCTTCTCTTCTGCATTTGCAACCCTTCTCTTCTAGTGAAGTGCATCTCCATACACAGCATCAGGTGATGACTAATAGACCAGCTTCAATGTATACACAATTTGTGATCAGTTAATACAATTTAAGGGTGAATAATTTTTTATGTAGCCTAGCTCACATACCTAGACACAAGCTTTAAATTCCAAATGGACACTCTGGATTTGTAAACTCCAACTTGCAAACTGGTAACAAAATCTCAAGTCCAGACAGAGGAACAGGCCTTCGCACCTTCTCTTGCAAACTGCAACAGCATGCTTTAGATCTTTAACTACAGAAAATTTAAAAATTTAATTTTAGAGATTATTCTATTCTCCCTTCATTTCATCTTGTGTATTTCAGTTAAACTCCACACAGGGGTACAGATCATTTAAGTCTGTTTAAATCAATTGAAAATCAAAGTTGTATATAAAATGTGAGAAGTTCATTTTAAGTTTTAATTATACATTTGAAGTAACCTTCTGTCTTTTTTTCTTAATTCCAGTTGCTCTGTATTCTTCTCTTTGCTTCAAATATTCTGCTTTGCATTCTTCATAGAATGATGGATCAGAATAGCTGCAAGACAGAAAAATACGTAATAATGGTTTTCGTCTTGGAATATGGAACAGATACTGCACATTAACACCCAAAGAAAACTTGCCTGCCTTCAATAATAAAATACCTTTTTTTTAAAGTACATACATGTTACAGTTATCTTTGTAAACTCTAAATAGTAGTTGATCTGCATTCTCTCATGACACTGTTTTCTCTTGAGGCATAGTCCTTTTCAAGCCTCTACAGTGAAGCCACCAAGAGGAAAGGTAGAAAAAGGGAAAGACATTTGGTGTTTCAGTTCAGCTGAATAATTTATTATTTGCAGTTATCTTCCTCAGTATGGAAATCTATTGGAGTCCACTTATATTCTTTTATGCACTCAAACAACTATTTGGAAGAGGTTAAAGTGTATGTCTCAAACAGTAGATATGTAGGTCCTTGATCATTACATTCAATTCCTTTTTCTTATAATTTTGTTTTTAAGTATAACAATTCAAGCACTAAACATTTTTTCCAGTAGCATTTTGTTTCATTTTATTTTTTTAAAAAGGCAAAGGTACTGACAAATAAAACTGAGTAACTCCAGCAAGTTCTGACTGCAGTTAGGCCTGAATTCTCACCTGATTGGACATGTTTTTTTCATCAGTTCCCAAATACTTGAGAATAACTGTCACTAGTTCAAAGGCAATTAGTCTTAATTTCTGGTTTAACAGAGCAGGACACACATTCCACCAAAAACCAAATGAACATCCTTTTTCTCCCAGTGAAACTCAAAAAATCCCCAACTCTCACCCTGGCAGATTTAAGAATCTAACACTCAGCCTGATGGCACTGGGAATAACTTAGGACTTCCAAAAGAAACATTTCAATCCACCATGGCTTCAAGTTGACCTCTCTTATATCTAACAATTTCCCGCTGCTGCTGCTATTGCTGTTCACAACAGCAGGACACTTTCAAGACAGACTAAATCTTAAAGAACAGTTCAAGAAGCAAAATGAAAACAAACTTATCCTGTCTCACTAACAGAGTATGAAGGTGCTTCCCTGCTCACCCCCATCCTCACATATGTGATGCAACAGAGCAAATACAGGGCTACAGGACATCTGGGCTGAAATCTGTCACCATGTAAATCACGGACAGAGTCTTTACAGCCATATATTTATATGGTAAATAAAATCTTGTCAGTTAGGGCCTGACCAACACGGTTCTAATAAAGAAAAGATACCATTTACAGAAAATACATCAAAGTCCCTAACCTTGCACAAGCCTTTTGAGAATAGTTAATATTTCTACTCATTTCTAGATTAGTATAGGCCATGCACAAAAAACCAATGAAAACTCATGAGGGACTTACTAGCCAACCAGGCAGTCTTTCAGTGCTGTATTCTCTTGCCGACACTTCACCACCATAAGAAAACCAGTTTCTTGACAGCATTTAGTAAAAGCTGGGAAGCAAAAAATCAACACGAACTAAATTAAAGTTAGAAAAATGACAATTGGTAAAAAAAAATCCATGTGTAGGAGGTATCAAACCAGATCTGATTTATTATTATTAATATAACCATAGTTGGCCCAGAGTCTCATACTGTTTGCAAGATCTTTGTCACTTGTTTAGCAGCAAGATTTTAATTGGGATTTTCCCCTCATCATGTAACACATTCACACACATACTGCTATTGCTAATACCAACAGATTTTTGAAATTATTCTTGCAGCAAATCCATGATTCTTGTGCCTGCTTTTCATACAGTCTACTCAGGGCTATCACAGCAAAACAAAAGGAATCATGAAAAATTAGGTAAACCAGGGTTGTTAGTGTTTCCTCTACGGCAAAAGCTTTTGGAATTACTGAAGTATGTTTGTATCCACATTAAATTAATTTAATCTAAATTAAGAGGGCAGCAATGCTGACAGCAATTACTGCCTCAAAGAAATGCCACTGGCAATAATCTCGTGTGAAGGTTCAGACTGGAGATAAACTGTGAGGTCATGGTTCTTTCCTGGCATTTCCAAAAATCTCTCTTGGGAATGCAAGGAGAAAGCTGGAAGTGCCAGGTTGTACTCCATGGCACTGCAGTGCTCCATGAAGGACTGCTGTCTTCTCTGTATCTTCTCTGCATTGTGTAGTGGCCTGTAGCTGTTCTTCAATACGGAATTTCTTCAAAGTCCAAATGTCTGGTAAAGAGCACTGTCCACAGAAATACTGATGATCTACATTTCTGGGATCATGATATCTGGCATTTAAGAACAATTAAGTTGTTCAATGAAGTGAAAGTACCTGGTCTGTTTTCAGGGTCTTAAAACTTAAAAACAAGTCAGTGAGATACTAAAACAACAGCAAAGTCATGGTTAAGGACATAGGTTTTATCTGGGAGTAACTAAAATTATGCCTCATTGTTACCAACACCCTGTACAAATGATTCACTGAATAGTAACTCTAGATAAGAATTAGCTGTTATTTCTATCAGAAGACTTCAAATTGTTTTGTTCTAAGAGGTCTGCTAAAAGGTTAACAGCTGCATTTAGCAGATGGAAAAGAAAGAGAGAGAGAAAGAGAAAGCCAAGTGTCCAAGATCAACCAGTACCCAGGTCAAGAACAAAGCTCCCTTCTACTGCATCCCCATCCAGAATTGCATCCATTTTTCCTCTTCTAAGCTCTTACTGGTAGTGATTTAATATCCAGCAAATTTAGGGCATACAGAAATCGTTATCTTCTTGCACATATTTAGCAAAATTTACAACTAATCCAGTACAATCAAAAATTAATGCTGCTACATCAAACACAGTATAAATCATGTTATCTATGCTCAGTGTATATGTACAATGAGTATCATATGTTCATGCATTACTTACTCTGTTTTGTCCAAAAACTTGGACGGTAAGACTTGTATTTCATGTACTTACACTAGAATCTTCCATTTCTTATATGCAGCGATCAGCTATGTAGTATTTACAGAAACAGCAATTTTTGTATCCCTTCCATTCTTTAGCTCACTTATATATTCTTACTTATTATACCTTCTGAAGTCACACTAGGCATCAAAAAGGCACCTCAAGCACCTGCAAGTTACCGACCATGTGAAAATATGGGCACGACTGTTAAACACACCGTCACATAGTCCTGTACCCAGCCTTGTATGTGTTCAAGACATTTAGCTGAAGTTTCAAATCTGCCTCCTAAGTAACTGTTGATCTGTACGATGATGTAACTTCCATTACATCAAGACTTCAATAAACAAGAAAATAGATTTGTGTCTATAAAAGCAGCAATCCTCTCCTTTGCTCAGAGCAGATGCCCACTGAAATGGGCATCAAGCAATCGTGGACCTCTGTGGAGCAAAATTCACCTTCTAGTATCCTGGACACTACTGGCAAGACTTTAAGGAGAAAGTGATCTAACAGCTGCAAGCAATCCCTAGGTGAGACTAATCTGCTTGCCCACGGCTATATGAAGTAGGCTTTTACCAAAATAATTTACAAGTAAAGGTAGTGTTTGCTGAAAGTGATGATGACAGACTTAAGTGTCCTTATACTGCCAAATGTATAAATATACACATTTGCAAAACTTTGCAAAGAATTGACTTCTTATCTACTTTTAATGTATTATTTATTGATGAGCACTTAAAACATGCTCCAACACAGCACCTAGTGTTACACACTGGTAACTTCACCACACACTACCTGAAAAACAGATGAAAGTATGCAGAAAATGGGTTTAAACTGACTGGTTAATTACCAGTTGGGAAGACCCTGTAACCTGTGCTCGAAGAACCACACCGAATTTCTAAGATCTCGTTCAGCATGTGCTGACCTAAAGTCATCCAAATACACATGCACAATTTTGAGGAAACTTCTGGACAGCTGAAATGTACAAAGCAGTGTAAGCTCAGAACAACACAAGAAAAGTGTTATCAGGTTATTGAAATGTTTCTTTGGTTTTCAAAGGTGAACCTGACATTTCTTCTATTCTTTCCTGGATTGTTTACATTGACTGTCCCTATATCAACATCTCAGAAAAATCATACCTACTAGTACATTTCTAAAAATGTCCTTTGGTTTTTTTTCTGGGAATAAACTTTCAATGCCTTTGAAAGCTTATGGTCTGTCTAATGACCAGTTTGATTTCTACTCTCCATGGGCACTTCTTTAAGTGCTGTGCTGAGGTTTTGGGTTGAGGTTTTTTTGTAGAAGTAATCATTTCTTCTGGAAGCTGTGAAGTACAAAACCACAGAAGACAACGGGAGGTCCCTCTCACTTGTTAGCTCACCAGTCTTGATTGGTTAAAGGCGTGATGTCCCAATGAACTAAAAAACCTGAACTGCAATTGCAAGCATTCCCTGGCTTCAGAAAGCCCTACCTGCACTACAGGGCCAGGCACTGCTGCAAAGTGATAAAACTGCTTCCAGCTATTTAGCTTTAACATTACTGATGCTTAACAAGAGAGAGGAAGAAAGGAGGTTAAAGCATATTGGGCATCCTTACATGAGCACACAAAATTTGATTAGCCATCTCTTCTCTTTAAAAGCCATGTAAGGAGTGTGGTGCAAGACAGGTTTAGTTACAAACATTTACCAGAAACCTTACAGGAGTCTGGAGAACATTGTTTTATTTTTAACTATGCTTTATCTTGCTTCACTCTCATCACCAGTGACAGGACTTGAGAAAATGGCATGAAACTGAGTCAAGAGGAGGTTTAGGTTGGATATCGGGAAAAGATTTTTCACCCAGAGGGTAACTGAGCACTAGAACAGGCTCCTCAGGGAAGTGGTCACAGCACCAAGTCTGTCTGAGTTCAAGAAGCATTTGGACAATGCTTTCAGGAACATGGTATGATTCTTGAGGTGTCCTGCACAGGGCCAGGAATTGGACTCAATGATCCTTGTGGGTCCCTTCAAACTCAGCATATTCTATGATTCCATGAACTCTTCCATGAAATAAAATGTCTCAATGTTGAGCAGCACAAAGAGTGTTAAAACTACTGGTTTGGAGAATAATCTCGCAAATAGTGCACAAGGGATCCAGATATAATCTCGAACCAAAAATTAATCTCCATCTCTGTAATCTTGACAATCACCACTCATTCCTCACTCAAGCAATAGCTGCATTATGGACCAAAGGTTCAGGGTGCACAGCAAAACACCACAACATGAGTGGATACACAGGATCTGGTTACAAACCTTTTGTAGTTTAACACTTTAGTAGCTCTGAGTGGTAATCAGAACACTAGAGAATCCACCCTTAGGCTCAAACAAACCTCCTTCCTGATATACATCATACAAAGAAGAGTTGCTCTTTCAGAGCAGAATTAATCTTTTCATAATCCTGTGTATGATCCAATATTTACGACTTTAGCAAATGACTTTCTGTGATTTTACAAGTTCATGGGCTGATTTGTTTTCTTTCAAGCAGCACAAAACTAGAGATAAATTTGAACCACTCTGCAAATTCATTGCAGATTGTAACACAAAAGAAAGACACGTTTCAAACAAACAATAAAAGTTAACCCCAATATTTATAAATACAAACTAAACAAACTGAGGGACAGAGCTCAATGCAACAGAAGTGAAAATGCCTTGTTAGAAAGGGGGAAAAAGCTTGCCCTTGATAAAATCAACCCTTTGCCAAGGCTTTTCCAGGACAGCTACATATGTCCATCACTGAATGCTCTGTGCACAGGCAAGGACAGATCCACTACTGCGTCAACAAGCTGCAGGTGCCTACCAGTTACCACGGAAACTGGCCACAGACCCCCCCTTTCACCTGCAGCAGTGATGGTTCATGACAGCATATCTGACACAGGTTATCCCACAGGCTCCTCTCCATGCTGTAAGCTGGGTCTAGGGGGATGCACATGGAGCGAAGATGTCTTCCCAAGGCTACAGCTGAGAGATAGTGCGCTGAACAGTTCATCACTGATTTGAGGCTGGATTTCAACACCTTCCTCTCTCTCTCTCAGAAAGCTTTGTGCTTCTCTTGTAAAGCAAATCCAAAATAAGCTTTGGGCACAGTTCTGAGAATTTTAAGTCTCATTATGTTTTGGCCATTACAGCCACATAGAGAGATTTAAACGGCTAAATCAAGCCTGCAATTTAGTACCTTCTCTAAATCAACCACATACGTAAGGCCAAATGGTAACTTTGCCATGACAAAGGTCTGCTCTCAACTGAACAAAAGCTGAACAACCATGTTTGAATACAGAGCAATTCAGTTTGGCCAGTTCTCACTCACTGACTGCGGCATACTGGCATGTGCAAGTGATCTGCCTACAAGGGGAAGACGACATAGCTCACATGATTTCCAGGGACAGACATGAGGGCTTTTTGGCTGAGGTCAGTGAGGAATCAGCCTTAGCAAGGACTGACTCTTCAGCAGGGAGCATCTCAGACCCTGATCAATTTGGGGAAGCTCAATTTGGCCCCTGGCACCTCCAAATTTGCCCAGGATGCAAAAGCAGGATATCACTGGGTCTCCCTATCCCAACTTACCTGCCTGAGAAAGCACAACACAGAGAACAAGCAGAAATTAGATCCTGACACAAAGTCACAGAACAGAAAAAAAAGAGCTTTAAAAAGCCTACTAAAATTACTCATAAAGCTGTCCAGACATGCATTTTTAAATAAAAATCCTATTCCAAGTCTCTGTGTAATTCCATTCAAATATAAAATTATACAAATTATGTTGCAGGTATCAAGAATTAGTTTTGAGTATATTTGACTTAGTATATTTGATGGTTGATTAAGAACTTCTTGAAGTTACAGAGCACTCTTTTATTAAGGTTTCTTTGATAATTAGCTAGAAGGTTGACACAACAAAGAACATTTTGTTTACAAAGATCTTTACAGTCCACACTAATCTTTGCTGAAAAAAGTAGCATCTAAGAAGAACGTTTTTCTTCTGTATTTTTAATTGCTTTTTCCCCAACTCTGTTTTATGACTTTATTACAAGGTAATAAGGAAAGCAGATGGAAACTGACATGAAACTGGGTAACAGTTCACTTATCACAGAATAAAGACTGGACAAATTATTTCCCTGTCTACACAAGCAGTCAGAGAAGCATATGCAATACACACTAAAGTGTTAATTTTAAAAGATCAGAAACATTACCAGAAAGTTATAACAAAGTTAGTGGGGGTCCACCAACAGATGTCCTAGTACATACACTTCTTAATTAAAAAAAAGGAAATAAAAAACCAGGGTACTGCCCATTTTCATTCTAAAACATATTCACAGGTTCAAGAAATATTTGCTCCTGTATGACAAAAATAAAAAACTTGTAGGATTTTGACTCAAAGGGACAAACCAACATCTGGCATAAGACAGAGCCACAGCTCTGCTGAATAAAGGTGATGATTTTCTTCCACACCATTAAACCAGACAAGGTTAAATTTAACACTCTTAATCTCAGTGTCTGCGGACTTACAAACAGTGGACAACAAAAACAAGGCACCATATTTAAGATGCAAGTGTTCTTTCTGTAGTCCACAACACCCTTCCACCCCCAGGCAGAATTAGGCTGATTTCTTCAGTGTGTTGCATTCAAAATGAAAGTGTGGAATCAGTGTGTTGGACTGCTAAAATTTCAGTTACTTGTATGTAAAGGAAACACTTTATGAAAAAAAATGTAACGTCCTGCCCCAAGCACTAAAAACAAATTGAAAGTTGGGGGGGTTTTTTGTGATTCAATAAAGGGGAACAACCAGCATCAGATTATATTTGTAGCAGATTTTTAAAGGACTTTTTTTTTTACTTTAAATATTTTTAAATATTAGATACCTAATTATTTCTTTCTGCAAACATTAAAGTCTTTTCATGCTCAAAGCAAGAGAAGAACAAAAAGTGTTTGGGACTCATCTCTAGACAACCATATATAACAACACCAAGGGATCATCCTTGTTATTTTCAATGTATGAACTGTTTGTAGCGTGAAGGCTATTTCGGAAAGTTCCTTTTTTTGTAGATTCAGACTATAACAATATTTAGCACTTTTGTATTGCCTCATACATTGCAAAGTGTTGTACCATTCATATAACGTCAGAACTGCAGTTTTATCAATTATAATTGTGCATCTATTTTGCAGATGTTCTTGTACACAAAATAAATGAAATATTCCCCATTATCAAGATAAATTGATCCTCTCGGGTCTGGCTCTCGTTTATTTAAAGACTTTACAATTTTACTACTTAAGAGAAAGTCCTACAGAGGTGTTATCTCACCATTTATATTTTCTCAACACTTATGATACTGCTATCACACTCTTAAAATAAAAAAAAGCTTGCATCATGATTCAAACCACATTTATGTTCTATTCCTGGAGTAGGTTTTTCCCTCTACACAAAAAAAGGAAATAGTTTTGTCCAGTGTTTGGGTCATCCCTTGGGGTCTACCACTGGGTGGAGAAAAGACGCCCAAGTAAAAATGGAGATTTAGGGGGTGATGGTGGAAGGAGGAGGGAACAGTTCCCTTTAAAATGTAAACAAGGACAAGATCTTAAAACCTATGTTTGTAAAATGTGTACAAAAACATTAAAATGATCCAAAACATTGTCAGCAACATTTTATGGTGAAATTGTTATGCTTTTAATTTTCTATTAAATTGTGATTTATTAGCTTGTTACTTTGAAGATTACTCAGTATGCACAGAACAGATTACTGGTGCATTTAATGAGCCAGAGGAAGTAGAAGGATGAACACGAAGAGATTGTTTTATATTGTAGAGTACGAGCTATTTGATATTTCTAACACAGTACAAAAGAAAGCTTCTCTGTAGATTGATCACGGTTCAGTTAACATCACTGAATATCTAATACCACCAACTCAATTAATTCTCACCTGATTAAGATCAGTCTGATATTCAAACTAAATCATCTCTCCAGTCAAGTAGAAATCAATATTTCTGATTTTACTTTTAAATTACAAATACAAATAAAATACACGCATCGTCAGTATGCCAGGAGTAGCTTTCCATTCTAGTCTACTATGGCATGCATAACACAGCTGATTAAAGACTTATTCTAATTTGAGCAACAATATATATGACAGATTAATTTGAATAGGAGGAGATAGCATGAAATAATTAAATGTATCTTATATAGGGCAAAGAGAAAATTGACATAAAATAACCTTGTTTCTTTCAAGTGAACCTCTGTTATCAGATCAAATACTTTGTCTACACAATTTTCATTTGCTATAACATAAAAAATAAACATATACTTTCTATTTTCCAGCCCCCCAAAATCTGCTAAATTTCAGCTTTTGTAGCTCCGATGTACTGCTGGGAACATCTGTCCTAGGGCAGATGATTTACAGTAGCACACAATTCAGGACTGGGGAAGAAAGAGAATCCCAAGAATTCAGGAATGGGATATTCATCCTTCTGCCCAATCTTTTCCAGGGCACTCTCAGCACAGAACAGCAGCTTTATCTTAAAGTACACAGTGCAAACAGAGGATTCTCCAGTAGACCTCAGCATCTCTGGCACTCCATTATGAAATGTTGAAACATCCCTCATTTCATGATGGAGAGATGAACATACAGCACAAGAGAATCACCAGGAAGGCAAACAGCAGAACTGTAAACTGCAGAGAAAGAATATTTCCCAAAAAGCTATAAACTGTTTCTCTAAACACAATGTCTTGGGATAAAGAATGCATGCTACCAATATCCTAGAAACAAATCTGAAGACTTTGCTTTAGGGAACATTTAGAGATTAGAAAACAAAATACTGAATCAGATGAAGGGCCCACTTGTCCTGTACACCATCTTTCTCAGAAGCCAGTAATTGCTGTTTTAGAAAAATGTGTCCGGAAGTTTACATTATGGAAAAAACATTTTCTCAAGAGAAGTTTCTTCCTCACCCCTATCAGCTGTAAGCTTGCCTCATACCTTGAAGCACAAAGTTCTCACATGCCCTTCAAAACCCTTACAATCACTACACGGTGGGTCTAAACTGACAAGAACCCAAAAGAAGATAAAGAAAGAGGGGAAAAAACATCCCAACACAGGAAAGATACATGCTACCCTGAATTCCTTTAACATCTATCTGCCCTGGCTTGCTCAAGTCCTGCTGAAGTCCCAACAATTGCAACTGTATTTATTTGTTTCATACCATGCGTGCCTTTTTCATTAGCAAGTTTTCAAAATCCTGCTGCAAAAATTAATTGGCCTCAAAGTATGTCTCAGCTGGATGCAGAACAGGCCAAAGCAGTAGGGAGGAAAGGCACTCTGTGCAGATCAAAAATGTTTGGGCATTGGTTGTCTGGATTTTTTTCAGAACAATCCAGTTACTTGCCCTGTAAATGCCATCTACCTTCACTTAGGAACTACAGTCTTCCAAATCTTCATTTCTTAAATGCATTGATATTACAAGGTTCTGGGTTTGGTCAACTGCTTAGAATGAATATAGGAAATCAGTGGCTTATTTAAACTTTCTGTTTCAAAAGTCATTAAAAAAATTATTGCGTTTTTTTTCATTTGTGTTGTTTGTGGGGTTTTTTTGGAAACCATAATATCACACCAGTTCTGAAAACACATGTAAGGCACATAGGGATTCTCCAACATCAGTTAATTCAAATCACACTCAGCTGCTAATCTCCTTTTCATTATAGAAACATTAGTAGGGTTTCTGTTATTTTCAAACCCAACAATCATTAAAGACAGGATTTCTGGGGGAAAAAAGAGGATCTTAAGAAACTAGCATCAAGGAATGACGAGTAAATCCAGGAAAGCCACAAACGATAAAGACACAGTCCCATTCCAGTACAATGCAGAGGCTTGTGCTGGGGGAAACTCTCTCACCGGACTCACTACAAATGCTCTGTGTAGTTTAAAATTTGCTCCCATTCAGACTAAGAATTGCAGATGTTTGTAAGAGGTATATCCAGAAACCTCAAGAGACAGCAGGACAGTACTTCTGTTTGTCCCAATTAACCCACACTTATCCACAGCAGATTATTGGACCTTTTCTTTCTGAATTCATAATAAGCACCAAGAAATAGGGAATGAAACTGAAAAGCAGAGTATAAGAAAGAGAAAAATCGTTTTAAGAAAAAAAAACCACAAATAACAAGCAGAGGAACACAGCCAAATACAGTAATCCAAACCAATCCAATCCAATCAGTTCAACTAAACAAAACCCAGACTAATACTTAAAACTGTTAACAAAAATATGGCAGAATAAAGTAATTAAGAGTTTTTTAAAAAAAAGAGTTCTGAAAAAAATATACGCATGCATTCTCATGGTACTTTCAGGAGCATTTAGTTCTGTTGCTTAGACAAGGACTGGTCAGCTCTCCTCATTCTACATCCTGCACACATGAGATCTGACCAAAATGTCTTCTGGGGGACAAGGGGTGGAGAGAATAAAGTTACTTTTCAGTTTGATATGAATGTTGAATGTGCATATGAAATCTTACTAGGAAAAGTGAAACAACATCTCAACCACGGCCATATTGATCACCATAACTGGTCTACTCTGGTCTCCAATCGGGAGGTCTGGAGGCACACTATCTTTAACACTGCTGATGCCTTTGAGAAAAAACGCAGGATCACTCTTGAGGAGAAAAGACAACGCAGAAAGAATCGTGTCTTGCAGAATTTACCACCTAAGGAGTCTTTCTGCTGTGCCTTTTGCAACCAGACATGCCTATCTCTTATTGGCCTCTTTAGCCACCAGTGCGCTTGTAACAAACGTGGGTAGAGCCCTTCCCAAATCTTCGTTTGGGAAATCTGGCCATGACTGACTGACTGACTGTGACTGACAGCCAGAAAAGATTACTTTTAAAAAACATACACCTTAAATTGTCAGCCAGTAATTTCCTGACTATCGCTAAATGCTAATGAAATGCTGTGGTAAACATAATTTATTAGTAATAGGTGTTTAATCAGTAGAATTTCAACAAACTTGGACTTCAACAGCAAATGGAGCTTTGGCACAGAAGATACAGGAAATATCTGCTTGTTAGTTTTAGTGCTGTAGACACAAGCTTGACCTGATCTGATCTCTCACCCTGGACATACGGAATTGTCAGCATTTTTATACGCATGTCTATACACTCATATCTACATATGTATGTGTATTTTGCCCCAAACACACAGAAATCTAGTACACTGTCATATTTATTAAATTCCAGCAACCCAGTTCTTTAAGAGCTAAGTCCTCCTGCTTCTGACTAAGCAAGACAGCCAGAGCACAGAAGTACATAAAAGAGGGTTATGCCCTCAGAAGACAGAGGAGAAATAGCAAGGGCATAACTATTATGTATAAGGCTTTACAGTGACTGTACTTTGCCAGTCAAGGCAGATTTAAGTGCTCAAAGATGATGATCTGCTGGGCTACGTGAGCAAATTCATCAAGAAAAGCAGATCTCCTTTTCTTCCTATTGAAATTACAAAAAAATATCCTTTTAAGCAAAGTAAGCACACTGCTGTGAAACAATTTATTTTGGTAAATGGTGATTTGTCTGGTAAAGAAACCTGCTTTGGGAATGTTTTTGTCAAGCACAAGCATCGCCTTCTATATAAGGTTTCAAGTAAAGCATACCCAACGAGTACAGCCACCTAGTTAAACTGCACTGGTTTCAAACAACTGCTTCCTTTAAGACTGACTTGATCTAATTTTCCTGCCACCCTGCAGTAAGTATCCCTGACATCAAGTGTTACCATACCAGGCGCTGGAAGAGGCAGAACTGGAACAAATGCAAGTTCCCCCATGGCTACTGTCTGTCACTGCCTGCTTTTATATAAACAAGTGCATCCAGCTCGAGCTGCACAGAGCAGCCTTGCCGCTGCTTATCCTCCCATCTCCGTCTGGAGCTGCTGAGCCACTCAGGGACAGCTGAGAAGGTAGGATAACATATGATTAAAAGAAACAACATCCCCCTCCCTCTGTCCCATAGCGACTGACTCTTTAGCTGAACTCCAAAGTTAAAAAAATGTATCTATTTCTAAAAGACAGAGCTTCACCGAGTGGCAGGAGTAACAGTAATGTCCTTCTACCACACGGTGGGGATAGAGCAGGGCATTTATGGAACTCCTGAAGAGGAACTCGCCCAGCTGTTCCACCACAACACCAACTTTCAGTTACAGCATGCTGTTTTGGGGAGTCTCCCTTTTGCCCCCCTCCACCCCTCCCCACTCAGTTCAATTTACTGGACTTCCAAAACTATGTTTTTAACTCAAAGTTCCAATACGGAAGGTTGGTAGTAGTAGCAGTAGTTCTCCCTTCTCAGAATGAACCAAAATATCCTCTAAGCACAAGTGAAACTGATTCCAGAGTTCCAGTTGGAGGGTGAGGACAGGTTACAGAACACGGTCAAAATTTCAGGCCTTTTGGGCACTCCAAAAAGGGTCAAATATTAAAGATTAATACAGTTATTAAAAGAGGAAGTAACTTTCCCTTACAGGTCACAATGCATCCCCAACCATCATTCCAACATCTCCAAACCAGCTATCATATACTTATCTTACTTCACAGTATATGTTTAGTCTCTTTTTTCAAACATAGCTAGCCTAATGCTGGTCTGGAGGTGTGGGAAGAATTCCTGCTGAATGAGGTACTACTCAGTGCTTGTAAGGATGACAGAAGCAGAACTGCAGTTTTTCAGAAAAAAAAATAAAAACTGTGCTGTTTCCATATACTGAACTGAATAGCAAAGAGTAACTTGACCCTTTGCAATCGTTGCCACAATGTGATAAAGTATGTAAAATTACTTTTTCAAAAGAAATTGCATCATTGACTACAGAGGCATGTAGAATTTCAGACTTCTTTATTTATTTTATTATTTTGAAGAGATGGCTTTTAACCATGTGACAAGAAAGCACACTACTAAAGCTTAGCAAGATCTGGAAATTTGGTAGTAACTGTGTAACATATATCTTCCATCTTCTATTAAGTGTTTTAAATAAATGACTGCAATTACCAGGTACCTAAAAAGGATTGAATACCAGCCCACAAATAATCCAGCCACCACACTCCTCCTGTATCTTTGAAATTGTTACACAAAAGCTTTTTGAAATGACAACGCATAGCTTGGTATTTTATTTGGGTCCCGAAAAACTTTCCATGAGCAGCAAGCACTGCATACTGCCCTGTGGTAACAGGGCAATTAGGATGCTCCCCTGGATCACAAACTCCCCCACACCACACATCCTCACGGAGCTTGTAATACACGTTGTCTTCCAACTTTTCAGAGATATTACACCGACCAGATGAGGCCAAGGCTATCCAGAACAATGCAGGACTGACAGCTTATTACCTTATTTACAGACCAGTTCTGTCGCGGACCAAAACCTGCATAAGGATAGCAATCAGTTCATCGGCTTCTACTCACAAAGGGAAACTGATCATGGAAGGGAGGAAAAAAATCCTAAAAACAACCAACACACCCTCCTTTCTAACCTACCATGCCTTTTTGTCCAAAGCACAGCTTCCAGGAAACATTTACTGCCCAGGAAGATTGGGTATGGACATCAAGCATCAGAGAGCAAGAGAAGGCAGAAGTGATGCCACAGAGCTCTGCTGACAAAGTCACAGGTTTTGACAAGGAAGCATCAGGCTGAAGTCATGATGTTATACCCAAGCATAGAGCAGATACATCCAAGCAGGTGCTTCTGGGATGGTCCTGGCTGTTGGAACCAAACAGTACCAGGCCAAAGCGTTGTATAAAGCATTAATCTGTATAAGGGGTTGTAATAACAGACCTGATTTCATACAGAAATTAAGAGATGAGGCCATTTCTTCAGAGGAAACATTATAATTCTGAAGACAGTAAAATGAAATATTTGTAGACAGGGGACTTTAAAACAAGCCTTTGACAAATCTACAAAGCAAAACAAAACACATCAGGAAGTAGGTATGAAAGCCCCTCAAAAATCCAGAAACTGTTCTTCATGTAAAGCTTAATGGGTAAATGGCATAAAAATCTATGTAAGACCATCAACTTTACTGGCACAAATCCAGGTGCAGTTTGGTATAATGAAGCCTCAGGGACAGCGCTCTAACTTCTGACAGTTGACTACACTGTGCTCCTCAAGCTGTATGCACACAAGTACTCAAGTTTGGCAGGAGGTGGTTGCTTAAGTGCATCTATTCTGCCTGCTCCAAATATCTTGTTTCTGATGCAAGAGCATTTTAGAGTAATACAGTGTCACACCGTTATGAAAGAAACAGCAAAAATAATCACATAAATGTGGTCTCTATATTTAGAAAAACAACTGCACTTTTATGAATTTATTTAGCAATTGTTCAATAAGTATTAACAGTGCATCTGCTACAAAACCATTGGCACAGGAGACATTAAAAGTTAAGGCAAGGGGAAATCTACATGTAGCTTCAGTTTAGAAGCCATTAGTCACACTTCTTCCCATGGCATGAGGATACTTCCTATGAAATACCACACAAACAAACAAGAACTACTCAGTTTTTGTCAACTGCTTTCTAAAGAAGGAGACAAAGTTTGTTTCTAACACCTTCAGCCACTGGAGCCATAACTAGGGCTCAAGCTGCTGTAGGCAAGATGTGACAGAAGATCCTGCACATGAGCCAGTGGCAGCTGAGGACACACAGAATTTCAAGCAGCACTCAGTGGCTGGGACACAAGCAGAAACTGACTGAGGGTCCTAATGCTGCCATAACTGTGGCCTTTTCAGCAGCACCTTTACATCCCCCAGTAACCTTTTATCATCTATGTTTACATAGGACTGAAAGCTCTTTGGGATATATCTTGAGTTCTATGTAAGGGTCTTTCCTGGTTGAGACCTCTCAGTTCTATGACTGGATAACTGTGAGTGCATTCTCCACTGGTACACTGAAATTAAAAGAACATAATCTGGCTAAAAATCTCTCCTCTGTTTTTTGGGGTTAGAACTAAATGAGCTTTACTCACTGAATGCAGATGTACACATGCCTCCACCACCACAGATTTGTCAGTATGTAAGTTTTTTCCAAAGACTTGTCTCACCTTTATTCTGAAAGAAAAAAAAACAACACCCAAAAGCTAGCATATGCTGTATTAATGTAAAACCCCTAGAGGGCAACTAAGCTTCAATTTCAACCTGCATAAATATTCAGCTCCTTAACTAGTTTACAGATTATGTAAACTATTTCCTTCAACCTTGGGTTTTTTCCCCTCGTTTAAAAGAAATGAATCCTTTTCATTCTCAAATCACATTATTGCTGCCTATTTAGTGTAAGTTAATCACCACTGCCCAACCAGAGACTGAGTTCTCAACCCAACAAAGCTTAAATGTGTGCAAAAGAGAACAATAAAGAAAACACATGCAAAGGCCTCATTTAAACAAAGACAGAAAAAAAGCATATGAAAGTCTGAAATCACTTTCTTTGCATTACAGACCTTTAACAATACATCTTGTTTATTATTCAGCTTAGTATTAATTTATTGCATGGCATCTGTTTTCTTGTACAACAGTCTGGTTGCAAGTCTCAGATTTATAAACTGAAGTTTATGCTGTTGGGATTATTTGCCTGTTTTTCCCTGCACAGTATAATTTCAGCCTTATATATTTTGTGACCAAAAAAAAGCGATGAAATGGGAAATAAGATGTCAAATTAGTTAAGAAAAATACTTTCATTTAGTTTTTGGTCTTCAGAGTGCAGGCCTGTTGCTAGTGGTGAAAGAAAAAAAAAATCAAAATACTTGGAACCATAAAAGTAAAAAGCCTTCATTCAATTCCAAGTGTTCCTCCCAAATTTTACAGTAGGTAACTCCAGTGTCCAGATGAGCCTTGTTTGTAATGAACAAGCAGGCATCAACTGCCTTTCCCTAGTTCCACCAAATATTAGTGGGAGCTAATCCACTCTACAGTTACTATCCTGTCAGTCCACACCCGCAGAGAACTTCAGCCATACTGATGTTTAACGTTAGAGAAGGCACTTAACAAACCAATGGGACTCCCAAGATGTGGAAGCAACCAAAGACAGACAGAGAAAAAAACAGCTCAAAAAACAGCTTGGCAAATGCCCACAAAGTCCAAGGGTTTCTACATGGCTTTTGCAGGAGATCAAACACCCCAACAAAAATTCATAGCACAGCCATCCTTGCTTTATGCATACCAATGCGATGCCCCATATGCACTGACCACGACAGTTCTCCTTCATCTATTGTCTTATTCTCATTTATATGTGTAAACAGAGAATAAAAATGACTTCCGGTGGAGTTCACTTTACCTAATTTTAGCCACCTAATATTTACACGTCTTGCCTAAAGTTAATTCTGGAAGTACCTTGCTTTCCTTCTTGTTGCCTTGACAGGGAAGGGGGTATGAGGAGAGAGAGAGGTTGATACTTCTAGAATGCAGTTATGCCCCATGTAAGAGACTCGACATAACATCCAAATGTCTAGAACTAGCATGAAATGTCTCCCATCCTACATGACTTAACAATAAAATCAAAGGAGTAGTTCAAGAAGCTGACATAAGTCTCCAAGGCTAGTGTTCCACTCACAGAGGTCTCCTCTCTGAACATTGCAGAACAGGATGAAGTAAATTCTATCCCCCTGGAGCTTTGAAATACTGCAGAAGGGAGAAGAGGAAGGGTAGATTCTGTTTCTTATTCAGATTCACCTCCTCTGATTGCTTGAAATATAACAAGGTTTTGGTGATCATTCTGACTTTTTGCTGCAAGTTCAGCCAAGGCTTAGAGACCTGAGCACTTGAAAACTGTTAGTACAAAACCTGCCTAAGTAAAAAGTCATTGTACAATCGGTTAGGGTTTGGACATACAAAACACTCATTACTACCATATCTCTTTACATGCATGCACATGGCACAACACAAACTGCAATCATCCAAATCCAGCAGTTTTCCGCTGCAGCAGTAATATACTTTTGGATTTAAAAGTCCAACTTGGAATCTTACTTCCAACAATAGTAGTAATGAGATACTAAATTCAGATACATAAATGAATGTGTAAGTAGTTATCTAGAAGAGAATGGAACTAGCATATTTAACTTAGAAAAAAAGTTAATCACATGCCATATTTTCCTGAATTGATATTTAAACAGCAAGAGCAGAAAAGAAAAAGATGAGACGAGAACTATTCATCTGAACAGTCTGTTAGGAGAAGGCAGCCAAAGCAAAAGTTGCCATCTCTGTTAAATATCGTCCTTCTACAGAAGTGCAAAAATTATTTGTTGGGGTTGTAATTTAAGTATTCTCTGCCCAATAATGGATGTTTCTCAAAGGTTTATGAACAGTCAGTAACTAGTATTCACATGAATTTGATGGCAGAGTGAAGAGACAGATTCCCCAAACAATATTTTGTTTTAAAACTGCTGAAGTTTCATAGTTACTCAACAGATGGAGCATATCAAAATGAATTTACACAATAGTCTTGCAAGAGCATTCTTTTCCACACCATTCTCACTACCCACAAAGGACTCAAAACTTTCTTAAGCTGTTTTGAATGTATAAAATAATAAAAATCCATCACACATACACGTATATGCTTTTTAACTTCCTTAAATTGGGATTAGTTTCAAAAGTATGGGGACACCTGAATTATCAAGAGAAAGCTGAAGAACCATTAGTACTATTACTCAACAGTCATGAAGCATTGTTACACATAGATAATATAAAATATTTTAAACACAGGACTTCTGATAGAAGTCATTGAAGACACCACAGAAACTGTGAACTCTTTTAGTGCCCTGTTAAAGATTAGCGAGTTAATTACTAGTTAATTAGTAATTAAATCTTTGGTTGTAAAACCCCAACAGTACACATTCTTTTATATTCTTCTTTTCCATATTCTATAGAAAGCAATGGTAAGGTTCATTCATTAACTAGATATATGTTGAAGCCTACATTAAGGCAATAATGCAGAAGAGTACCTTAAAAAAAAATAAGAATCTAACCATTATGGCCTGGTAGAATTTTCTCCTGAACTTCCCAGCAGGTAGAAAGAACATATATGCCCAAGTGAATCCCTGACAGTCAGTGTGCTTGTCCTGCTGCATTGGATCTCACTCAAAATGCCATGCCATGTTTCTTCTACCATGTTGATTTTCCTTTCAAATATCTCCCTCACTGAGATGTTCTGCAATTTGGAAAGAAACAAAAGGGACATTTCCTGTGCACCCAAACTTTGTGCAAGCTGCATTGTTGGGGTAGGGAATGGGATGACACACAAGACAGGCATCAATCTTCTCCATGTTTCTATTCTACAGCCATACCCAAGATGGGTATCATGGACAAATTATTGCCATGCAAAACCTCTAACACACTGGTTTTCCATATTTAGAAGCTCAATTTCTTCAGCAATATTTACACTATACTTTTGTTATGCTTCTTAAACAATTAACAGAAAGCGCACTGTAAATTGGAGAGGTTACATGCATTAAGAAGAAACACTAAAAAAAACACTCAGAAAACACATGCAAAGAAACAAGAAGAGGAAATCAGGACACATAAAGAATGATAGAGATTATTTACACCAGAGAAAAATAAAGAGTACTTTTCACCATTGGCCTTATGAATCATTTTGACTGGGCTGTCAGATTCACTGTAGAAAACTACCACCCCAAAGGCAGGAGAAAGAGTAATGGGCAACAAAGTTTGAAGTTGCAGACTGCGGTCACTCTTGTTTACTAGAAACCATTTTCTTCAATCTGAAAGCACTAGTTCTCCCTGTGAATTTTAATGTCATTTCTTCACATCATAACATTAAAGTTTTTAAGTTTTTGTGTTTAAATTCTCCATGCTTCTGAAAACAATTCTGGAATCTCAGGGTTCAATACCTTCCCTAAGCCATTTCAGGGAGACTCTGGGGTAGAAACAGTTTTCCAGGATGGCTTCTATTTTTCTTTTTTCCTTTTGCCTGTTTAAGATAAATCAGATCATCCTATTTCTTCCATTTAAAGTGCTGCTTTTATTCAGACCACTACCGGAAATCTACCCAATTTCTGAGAACATGAATTGCTTAATATACAAAGAAAAGTTAGTTTAGGCATTAAAAACTCAGAATTTAGAAAACAAAAAGCATTCTTTGAAAGGTAAAATAACACTAAGCATTGAAACAGCTTGTCTAGAGAAGTTGGAACATCAATCCGGTTACAGGATAATCATAGGTGTGCTACATATGACCCCAAGAGATGACGGACCAAAATGTCTTCTAGAAGTCCTTTCCATCCCTGCATTCCTTTTATGCTTGAAACATATGCCCTCCAATGCAGCAATTTTCTAGGACACTCAGGTTTGATAATCATTTTACAGAACTGAAGTTCATGCTTTTGAAGCACAGTTAGACCAGTCTAGATTGAATCAAGAAGTCCTGCTTTCAATTCTCTCCTATGTCTTCCCACATTATACAATTTCTGTATATTTCCCACATATTAAACCATAGCATTCGGAAGTTCTTTTTGCCAACATAAGCTGTGTCTCCCTAAAATGACTTTTAGAAGGTCTGACAGTCTACAGTCACAGGTGGGATTACATCTCAAGCCACAACTTCACAGTGCTTTTTTACACCAACTTCATGAGCATTCCATTACAGCAAAGAGTATGGGATATTTCTGTCACCAAGAAATAAAGCAAGACCTGTATCAAGCCTGGCATGCAAGTGTAATGATAAATTTGCACACATGAGCAGAATATATGTTTTCATGCTTCAAAATGGACTATTTAAATATCCTTGAAATATGTTACTGATTTGAAGGGCATATTTAGTTTATACTGAAGAGGGGAAAAAAGAAGAATGATTAGATACCTCCTTGAGAGATTCGGGATCACAGACAGAAAGAAAGAAGCCTATAAAGTGAAAGACTTTATGGGTGATAAAAGTCACACAAGGAAATCCTGAACTTAACTATTAGAAGTCCAAAAAAAGGCCTTATGGAGTTAAAGAAATCTTTCTTTAAACCCGTTTTAGGAAAAAGATAAGAAGGCAGATCCCTTAATACCATAAGGTCCCAGATTCCCTACAACTATTTCAACTTCTTCCCAATACAGTTGATAGATACCAAGAGAAGACTGTTCACTCCACTCAAGGGAAATTTTCATGCACTGGTCTTCTACATTATCTTCTTCAAAATTCCTAATGTAAATTCCTTTCCTACTCATTATCCTATCAGAATGATTACCTTCCATCCCTTACATGACTGCTTTCAAATCCTTTCTAGTATCCCTCTCAAATCCAGAATACAACAGCTAAACTGTTTTTCTTGTTCCCTGATCATAATTTAAAGCCTCATTCGTACCTCCAAAACTCTAGTAAAGCTCTAGCATTCCTTGACCATCTCCTTTCCCAGCCTCTGACCAGCTCTGCAGCTCTTGATTCCTCATCCAAAATACCTCTCACCTTCTGTCACTACCTGCAGAGGGATCTATCCTGATCTTAGGCAGCACACTTTCCAGGTGCTCTTTTCTGCAGGACTATTCAAAATAAAATTCAGAGGGATGACAGTACAGCACACGTTTTATGACATTTCATTACTGTACTCTATATTTCCTTCTTAGGCATCAGACCTGTAAGTAGAACACTCTTCAGAACACAAATCTCTCTACCCTTTTTCTATGTAGCACCACAGAGACAATTACTGGAAAGCAATTACAATAGCAACAAAACTAAATTTGGGTGTGGGAGAGAGAGGGATTTTTTTTGTTGTTATTAAAAGGACCTGAACAATAATGTACAATAACATGGTTTTACTCAGCAACAGACAACATTGTTTCTACTTTAAAAAAAAAATTGTGCATTGTCAATGTTGTCACCACAGGACCCATTTAACTTCCACATCAAAGAATAAGTGCCAGAGGGACAGCTCACTCAATTTAAGCTAAGCAATCTTTACAACTACTGTTCCACATGGAAAAAGAAGTTTAAAATGTTTTCATCCCAAAACAGGATGAAAATTTTTGAGATTTCATCAAACACACTCTGATTGTTTCCAGAACACAAAAAAGCACGAAGAACACTTAGAACACAACATTTTGTTGAAAGCGTATTTGCCAAACTGTGTTTCAACTTTAACTTGTGTTCCCCTATTGCGTGATAAGACCTGTGATTCCTGCCTTTATTTTTGACTAGCTCCGCTAACTTGTAGTATTCCACACACAGATATGTACAACAGGTATAAGTCTCCAATCTACAGGAAAAAATGGGAGATCAAAACTACAACTCTCATAATGCACTGCCTCAAAATCAAAGCACATTAGGTGAAACCACTACTTCTATTCTGATTCCCATTTAGCTCAACCGAAATTAATACTTAATTTCAATTTCTGTGATTTGGATAAGCAATTTTCTTTGGCAAATACACTTGTCAACTTCATGTGTTCTCTAAAGAGTGGTGGACAGAAGCTTTCCCCTAGTACCGTATGCTGAATACAAGGTCAATACACTGCTTGTAGGCTGCCTGAAAGCTCACTATTTATTGTATTCTGAATATACTAGCTACTTTTTGACCAAACTAAGTTCTGTTTTCCACTGCTGAACTTAATGGTACCTACACAACACATTCTGACTTCAACTGTTGAAAAATAACCTATTTTCTGTGTGAAAGTAACCCCACGGTAATATTCATAATTCATAAATTACATAAATATTTATACACATGCAATGGGAATACAGCATGACCTCTTAAAAGTATTAAGATTTATTTACCCAAAGTGCTAACTGTGTAACTGTTGAATGTAGTATCTAAGAGGGGTTTATAATCCAAAACTGCAAAGCAACTACATAATACATCATTAAGGACACGCAGTTAAAGTAACAGTTACTGTAAGTCACACGATTAACGATGAATTGCCACGTCCACCTACGCCACAGTAACACCTCACTGTAATACTCCAACACAGTACCCATAGGTTATCACCACCATCAACTGAATGAATGCAAAAAACCCCTTACAGAATCCCAGGTATGCTCTCCCTTGCTGGCAGTAAGAATGACTGACACAAGAAGATTCAAAATGTGTCAACTGGGAAAGAAATCTATGAGATCAGCAAATACTGTATATAACATCTGGGAAAAGATATTACTAAGTGGCTGCAACAGCAACCATGCTACTCTCCCCCTTTTGTTAGGAGAGGAGCTTGACCATTCTCCCCTATCCACTGGCTGCTGCCCTATGGACACTTACCTCCCAGTGTTCTCTGAAAAATTATCTAAATACCATGAAATATCCCAAGATTAGGAGGTACAGGCAAGGTTGAGTTTCTCTATTTTTACAGTTTGGGTCAATCTAACCTCACTAGGACCCTAAGAGGTGGAACCAGCTATTCAACCTAACAGTATAGAGTTTACCAGTGGAGAGGTGGAAATAACCAGAGCATGTAAAAGACATACACAACAATCTTAGCGTCCTTCTTGAAAAAAAAGTTTGAAGAAATTACGGCAGAGTCTTTTACACTTTTGTCATCACTGGGCAGAATTTCCAGGTACAGAAGTCAAATGAAGACAGGAACAATGATCCAGATTTAATGGGGAGTTTGCCAGGGAGTAGCAACATGACTAAAGGGTAGAAACAACTGATGATCCTGACTCTTAATTTCAAGTTAAACTCTTCCAATAATCCAAGAAATGATACAAGAGGACAAAGGCAATTGGTTTTTTCCTTTCTTTATATACAGGTTAAATATCTCCATTCTGTAGATGTTAAAACACTACCAATCCACAGTCTGAAAGAATAGTTTTCCTCCTAAAACTTGATCACCAACTTAACACCACGATATAATAACTGTATCTCATCATAAGAGCTGCAAAAGAAACAATCCTATTGTTCAACTTTCAGCAGTTCGCTTGGTGAGTGCTCTTGTCATGGATATTACTACCATGTACTGCAATAAGCCAAAAACACGCAGTCGTCATCTATTTAAACTAGCATTTGTTAAGAATGTGCAATTAATCTGGGCTATGTTAATATATTTATGCTGGACAGGGAAATCAATTTGAAATTCAAGATCTTAGCTGAAAACCAATAAAATCTGTAACTTGAGAAAACCAAATTGAAAGATTGGAAAAAACACAGGTAACCTCTGGAGGTTCTCATCTGTGAGTTCTGAATGATCAATACCACTTTAATATCTATACATAAAAATCTCTACCAGGTAAGAGAATCAAAATTAAGACAGGGCTTGTAGGATATGGCAACCTGGCTGAAATTGATATTCATTAGAGTACTCTTTGCATGAATAGGAGCATTTGGACTCTGTGGTCTTTATCAGAGCCCCAGCTGGTAATGGTTGAAGGTTAATGCCTTACCCCATTCTGTTCAATTTTCTGTCCTAATTAGTCCTCCAAATCTATAGCTGTGAGCACCAAGTGTCTGTGCTCAAAAGAAACTAATTAATGCTAGCAAATTAGATCAAGTCCAAAGATCCAACAGCCAAACTCTTAAATGCTCCTTGTTAATAGGAAGTGTAGCTGTCAATAACTGCTGTTGGTGGCTATAATGAGGCCTCTTTCTTTCATTGAAAGTGATTTCATTTCTCTTTGTCCCTGTAAAAGCTGTTCCATTCCCTAATAAATAAAAAATAAAAAAACCCTACACAACTAAGTTGCAGTGGTTAAGCTAGAAGTCTGACCCATTTCTTGTCATCAGGTGGGTTGAAATGACATGGAGGGGGGAAGGACAGAAATAATCAAACAGGGCAAGTTCTATCCCTGAACATTTTCTTCAAAGTCCTGAAAACTAGCTAGAACACTTAAATTTCTATCACGAAGAAACACAGTATGCCCTCATATTTCTTTTCTGCAATATCCCCAAAATTAACTTAGGCTATTTAATGCTGTTATCATTAAAAACAAAAAAAAGACCACGAGATCTAGAATTTCATTTCTTCAAATTTTAATTTACATATAGCTGTTCTCTCTACCCAGCTTGCTGGGGCAAAGCTCAATATACCATAATCCCTCTAGAGATTGTATCAATTCACGTAGTTAAATGTGATGAGAGTAAATGTTCATTGGAAACATATAGTGCTGAATATTTTTTTCAAAATAAATGCTATTGTGTGCAAACAAGATCATATAAAAATTCAGCATCTTACTCTTACCAGATAGACTAGCCAGAAAAAAAGGACAAGGCAATTTATTACCAGTACTAAATATAGCAGTACACTACTAAAGCATCCAAAATAATTTCACTAACTGACAACTGCATAACATGTACAACATAATGTAATATCAATAGCTTCATACAGGGTCATGGGGTCACACACAATATGACCACAATGTACATCAGTATTCAGATAATAAATACAGCAACAGAAGACAACAGCTTTTTTCCATTCTCCACCTGCAGTTTTGTTGCTGAATTGAAACTATGCTCTCAAATTATAATAACATTCCCCTCAAGAAAATGAAGTTGCAGGTAATGATGCAGCGTTCTTTTTTCATCCTCATAAGAGAAGGCTATTTTGGTCATAAAAATGCTCCCGTGTCACCTCTCAGGCTTTCTACCTAACTCTGAATAATATGTACATAAGCAGATGTAAACAATTTCTGGTCACAGCAGCTCAATTAAAAAAAGGTACCAGGAGCTGTCATGTTAACACATTGATTTTTATCAGTCACTTGATCTTTTTTCTTTCATCATCACTGTGTTCCCAGACACTCCTGGGAGTGACATGAATTTAAAAAAAAAACAGTGGTAAGGGCTGTATTTTCACAATAAGGCAACGCAGATGAGTAAAGTTCAGTTATAAATGGTGATCTTAGTTTTAATTTGCTTCAAGACAATAAGACTCATCAAAATTTTTAAATGTGAGCTGCCATGTAATTTCCCACTACTATCAGTCTTAGCATCTTCCAGCGTCAAACTCAGAACCACAACTGTAGGTACCAACAGACTAATTCTCCCCTAGCATTCAGCAAGGGTTTGAATCAATTAACAGAACTTGGCATGCAATACAAAAGAAAGTGAGCAATATCAGGTAAAAACTGCTAAGTATTCCATACATTTCATTATCTGCATTTCTGATAAGAAAGTACATATAAAAAGACTTTTTTTAAGAAGAAGGAATGTCTAAAGGTATGCTTGGGCATTTAAATGTGCAGTATCACATGTAGTTCAATCAGAAATTTCTTTGGTTTTATGGACCTTGATATGTCAGGTGTAAGGGTCATGGTGTAGAGCAGGTGGCCCCTACGGGGACAGAGATAATGTCAGAGACAGGACTGTTGAGTAACTGCACATTATCAAAACTCTGGTTGACACTGGTCATGCTCAACTGTAGAGAAGCCTGCAGTAGTGTTGCATCCCATCATCTTCACTAAGTATCAACATGAGCCCTGAGGAGGAGAGGGCTAATGGGAAATCTGGAGAATGGGAGGAGGGTGGTTGCTTGGAAATGTCCTTTTCCAGCCATACTTTCCAATCCATTTTTTAAAGCCTTGCCAAGTATCATGATTTTTTTTCAGCAGTGTGACTCCAGTTGCTTTTAATTACACAGCTCCCAAAGAGAACGGAACCAACATAATAGTTTACTCCACTGAAGGAGATGGAAATATCTTCCTTGTGTCTCCCTCATAACTATTTTTTTTAAATTAATGAATTTTTTTTAAAGGACAGAACAACTTGTCATCTGGGTCAAATGGATGTCTCCCACAATATGCTTCAAAAAATAAATGGCTACATTTACTTCACCATCTTTCTGATGGCAGAACCAGGCTGATTTGGACTATCTATCCCTGTAGTCACTGAAAAGTGTGTAGTTCAATTTCTTACTTGAATCCTTGAACCTTACAAATGAGTCTCAGTTACAGAAGACATCTGCAATACCTCTTGGTAATCTTGAAAGGCCCAAATCCAGATGATGTATCAGTAACAGCCAACAAAATTCAGAAGAAAAAAGTTCAGAACTAAAACTCCTTGTCTCTAGAGCAAGTTTGCTCTTCTCCCAGCAAAAAATGTTGTGAGGTTTTGGAAGGTGGGCAGAAATGCTTTACAGTGCAACAAATACACAAAACATATACAAGAAATATAATACAGAATTAATTTCATGACTGACTCAGTGACTCAGTAAGTTCTCAATTCAGGACTTCTTCAGAGTCCGAACCCACAACATGTCAAAGTCAGTTAGCTGTTTCTATTTTCCAAACCAAGTAACCCAAAATTAAATCAAACTAAGTTTGATTTAATTAAACTAAGTTAACAGTCCTTCAAGTTTGTATATTTCTGTTTCCAACAGTTCTTCTCTACCTTAAACCATCAAGTTCAGTTTCAGAATTCGTAACTTGGAACAGCAGAGTAAGTGCTCTCAAGAAATTGGACAAACTTTTCTGTAGATATGATCAAGACCAACCAAAGCTCTTGTCGGTTTTTTTGTGAGTGTCCCTTGTTTGAGAGCAGAGAGCAGTAATGGAAAGCAAAGCACAGCTAGATGAAAATATAGAAGTTTTGATATGCTAAAGAGAACGGTTCTGATGAAAAATGCTAAATCCAGGTTCCTGAAATGTGCTGTGATTTTGCTTTTAGTCATATCTAAATTTTACAACTGGAAATCAAAGCCAAAAACTTGATAATTCCACAGGAAAAAAGCTTAAGAAATTATTTCATAAAATCAATGGACAAGGCACTAGCTAATAAATGTTCCTTTAAGTTACATAGGTTTGAAATGTGAAGGACATGCTGATACAGAAATATATGGATATAATATTATTTCTGGCAAACACATGCTACAGTTTGTAAAAAATACAGTGAAAAGACCACATATGACAATGTTGTTGGGTTTTCTTGTTTGCTTGGTTTTTATTTTTGTAACTCATATAGCAGCCCACGATTTCACATACATACAATGCATGGATATGAATACAATAAAGCAATTTACATAATGGTCCTTTAACACTGACTAATGTTTCCCAGAAAGCATTGTCTAACCAATTTAGTAAAATTACCAATATATCCATTTTCACCGAAAAAGTGCTTGAAAGTCTTAAAACACACAAAAATTATTCTGAGACAGAGAGATACAAAATTCTTAAGAAACACACAGCACACACAAGAACTATACTGGAACAATCTGAAAAAAGGGCTAAGTAAATTTAAATAATCTAAATAAAATTAATCTAAGTAAAATATGACCAGACACAACACTGAATTGTTCTTAAAAATTATCAGATGGACATATTTTCATGGTTTTTTCATCCTTAAACCACTCTAGTAGGCTAACAACCAACGGTTCACCAACTCAACCGTGCACTAGGACGGCAGGACCACTTTTTGAGTTAACAAAACCTTTTTATTTATTTATTTATTTATTTAACCCTTGGGGTTTCTTTTCCCTGGACAGCTCTGGAACACGTGCTGGACAGGCTGTCATTACTTGCATTATTAGCTCTGATAAGCACACAGCTCTAGGTGGTATAGCTGCAGGCTAAGGTAACGGGCTGGATACAGATGGACCCCCGCGCTCACGCAGAGCACTATTGAATGTATAGGGGCTCCCCATAGGGACACATGTGAACCCAGCATGATCAAGCCAATTGTAAAGGCCCACACTTGTGGAATAGCTTTATTTCCTATATTACCAATGCATTTACCGCAATTTCCGAAAGACAAAACGAAACGTATTAATAGGAGTTTTTCAAACAAAATTAACATAAAGCAGAAAAATCCTACACTGAGAGCAAGTTAAAGGAGTAGCTATGCCACTTGATGTAAGCAGCTCCATTTCATGCACGTGTGTACACTCTGCAGCACACAAACCGAATCGCAGGAGCTTTGATTACTTAATTACACAGCTTATCATTGTTTACAGCATAAAAAGCATTTCCTATTTACTCTGATTAACACCTATCCCTGTGTACTAACAAGACAAATTTATTCCAGGAATAATTTCACAATAGATTTAAGAAATTATAAACCTCCAGTTCACAAAACTGCTTAAGCTTCATTTCCCATGGTTTGGTCTCTCCCCTCCATCCAGACAAAAAGGTGTACAACAAAACAGCTGAACTTATGCTACCACCTTTTTATTTTTTAATAAGGGTATCAATGTGGGTTTTTGCTTGCCTGTTTGATCAAAATTTTTTTCAGAAATACTCAGTTTGCACTTCTAACTGCCACACAATTTGATCAAAGCTGGCTTGCAGGTGACAGGAATGAGGGGAAGACAGATGCATCCACAAACCTCATTTTCCTAAAGAAACACAACTGAATTCTATACAGGAGAAAGAAATTATAGTTTCGCCTAATGTCACAGAAAAAGAAAAACCATAACATTTGGCTTTAAAATTTATGGAGGCAAAACAACAGAGAAGCTGCAAGGTAACAGTCTACAACTCACAGCTCAAGAATCTCCAATACTGGTTGCTGCCACAGAAAATGAAGATGCTGAAACCAAAGTCCTCATCTTACACAGAGAAAGTTCAGGGGAGAAAAACACATACACAATCTCCCTTTGGTTTACTCTCAAACAATATTATACAAACAGCAAGCTCTCAGACTATTCTTAACTGACATCTTTTTTCAATGACCCACATTACTGCAATTGCTTTTCATTTTCATTTTTTTCCCCCAACAGGTATGGAGTTCAAAGTAAAAATGATTCAACTATTGTTCAAATGAAAAAAGGTCTATTAAGTCCTTCTGACACCACTGAAAGGTACCTGTCATGTGATGCTACTTTCCTCTGGTAGATATTCCCAACTCTTTTCCCACTTACTCAATATCAAAATTACTGTAAGACTACTCTTTTTTATCTTTTGAAGAACCCCTAAAAGCAGCTGCTTAGAAATACACTGGATCATTTTAACTAGACTTGACTTTAAAGCTAGTGATAAATGTCTAGATGCCTCCTTTGAAGCTTCTTTTTGTGAAACACAAAAAGCCACATTCCATTGAGGAAACAACTTTTCTTTCTGCCATGGTAAAAATCACTGAAATAATACAGGGAAAACAATGTGACAACAAACTAAAATGCACTCCTTTGTCAGTAAACACTGTTGGAAGATGCACAGAAGACAATGCTGAAGATTTGAAGAAACAAATATTAGAACAAGTTACCCAGTGTGGGAGGTTTACTATACAGTTGGGTGAAAGTACAGTACAGTACAGTACTCTCAGTTTATTTGCATGTCAATAATGAAATGCACAAGGACTTTTTTTGTGAGTCACTGAAGGAAAGATAAACTGGAGAAGATCTATTCTCAACTGGAAGTGGCTTCTTGAATAAAAACCAATTTATTATGGAAAAACTGCGCAAATGTGTCCACTGATGGAGCGGCTGCTTTGACTGGAATAAAACAGGGATTCCAGACTAAGCTACAGAGACAGTGAAACACTTCACTACATCACTCATAGGTGAACTATCCCAGCAAAGCAGTTGGAGCCAGGAGTGCACAAAGTGCTACAGGATGACACTGATGTGGTAACTTTATAAAAACAAGCCCTTCAAACAGTAGCATGTTTACCAGACTTTGTAGCAGCTTTGCCACAGCTTGTAGTGAGATGGGGAGGGGCCATGAAAATCTCGGGCACCCTGCAAAGGTTCGCTGGGTACCTTGTGGCAAAACGCTTAAGGGAGTTGTCAAACCTGACACATTTTTCTTTTACAAAAAGACAAGGGTTCCAAATTTTTTGACCTTTTTGGTGATGACAAGCGGTGTGAGTAGTTTGTTACCTAGCAGGAATTTCCAAAAACTAAACACTCAGTGTGTCCCCTCAAGGTGAAGATGATGTTTTAACAACGAGTGAGAAAGTAACTCTTTTGCAAAAGAAACTTGTGCTTTGGACAGAGCATTTTGAAAACAGGTGTTCAGATATGTTCCCCTCATTATGCGACTTTTGAGTTGGTTTTATTGCCAAACACAATGTGAATGTGTCACCTACAAAAATCTCTTCCATCTGTACACTTCAAAAGAATAGAAACAGAATTTTCTAACCTGTCAAAAATCTTCCAAATGAGAGTTTCAGTGGGTTAAAAATATAAATATGCAACACCTTCCAATGAGTTTTGAAGAACAACTGACGGACATCTGTGGAGATGGTCATTTACTAGTCCAATTTTAAGCAAAACCTTTGCAAAATGTGTGGATGGGATTGAAAAAATGGCTATAGTTTAATAAGTGCAAGGAACAATGTACTTCTTCCACTGGGATCTATGCATCTTTGTGAGATATCTTTTTCAGGTATGACACCCATTAAAATCAAGTATTGAAATAAAATAAACTTAGAACCAGACCTTCAAATTCCTCTATCACAGTGTTAAATGAAGATTATGAAGCATGTTAAGTCATATAAATCTCAATAAAAAATACTGTTATTAACAGTAAACTTTACAGAGCAAATGTGTTTTTGTACTATTGGTAAATAGCATAAAAATTATTTTTAAGTACTGTTTATTTCATCTTTATCTCTTCCTTTTTTAATTTCTATTTTCATATTTTATAGTGCATATTAACATACTAGTACAATGGTTCATTTACATAATTTATAAATAAATATATATATATATTGGGATTGTGCACTCAGAAATTTTTTACTGATGTGGTGCACAATCAAAAAAGTTTAGAAAGCACCAATCTAGACGACTTGGGTGTCAGAAGAAGTGGTGATACAATTTCAAAGAGTTATTGTCCAGTACTCTTCAAAAGAAAATGAAAACAGAAGTAGACTGCATCACCCTATTTCAATGTCTGTCTAATAACAGATGTGGGTTTATGTGCACATATCATTCAAATGCTGGGGCAGGGAAAGAATGCAGTTAGGAATACTGGGAACATTTAAATGAATTTATCATAATGAGAGAAGCCCTAACTGAAGGCTCACATGAGCCTTTTTATGTATAATGCATATAGGAATGCAATAACTCTTGTGTGGCTCTGTCACCACACAGTGTAGACTGAAATGTGCAAAGTTTTGTATTAATCATACTAAATTCCACAGCACTCAAGAACAAGTCATTTTGGAAAACAGTCCACATCACCAAGCAGCCAAAGCCAACACAGCAGATTTATATGCTTCAGTACTGGTTTCACAGTGAACAGATAAGATGCAGATCACACATATTAATTCTCTGACTACATGACTTCAAAAACAAGGATTATATTCAGGGCACAAATATACATCTGATACCAGAATACATCTGATCTCCTAATGAATATTTGACTCTTACCTTGCACCTTATCTGAGCACAGCTCCTTGGCTCGATCCCTCATTATTTGTGGAATCAGAACATCTTTTTCTACATGTCTCAGCTTAGAATTTTCTGCAAGAGTGAAAAAAAGATAATTTTGAAAAAAAGATTTCTAATACTTATACATCAGAGAAAGTCAATCTAAAGAAATAACACAGTTTTAGTGTACTAGTGTCTGTTATATAAGCAATGCTGTCATAAACAGCAGCTAAAAGTACCAGGAAGGGACCACATAGATCAAAAGGATGGAAAGTCCAAAATTTAAGTTTGCTCAGATACAAATATGATCATTATCCTGAATATTTCTATTCTGCTTAATGTACATAATGAACAAAAATAAAGGAGAAAATTCTAGCAGCACATTTTAATTTCTGCCTTAGTGAATAGAAAATCTGCATACAGACAGCACAGAGGTTAATTACTTTTATTTCAGGATACTAGTATTTTTCTATGCACATTATCTGTATGTACTTTTTTACTCACTGGCAGAAAGCTGAGAAACATAGCACATGCTAGAGCACAACCTAAAATTTTTATTGCTATGTGGAAGTCTTCAGTTCTTGAGAAGAAAACTAAGTCTTTTCAATGAAGGATCTAGGAGATTTTTCATTGAGAAATCCAATCTAACAGAACAAATGCTGCTGCCTGAATTCTGCACTTAGAAGTACAGTTGCTGTTTGCTTTCAGTTGTCTCCAGAACACAGTACTCTTGAACACAGCTAGTGATTTTGAATAAACAAGACAGATCATTATAAAAAAATCTGCATTTCCAAAACCACTTTCTTCAAAACAAAGGGATGAGAATTTATCAAGCACAGTCTTTTACTTCTCAGCTTCTGAGTTAAAAAACCTTTAAGGACATTCGTTCAGAACACTGTATAGTTCAGCACAGTTATACCAAATACCTGGTTTTCTTCAAACACACTATTTATTCTTCCTTTGATTTCGATATTACGTTTCAGAATAGCATCAGCTGGGATGCTCATATTATGAAAACCGTACTGTCAGATACAGTTATTTTGAGTGACAATCATTTAATTTTAAAATTGCTTATTTAAAAAAAAGATGAAATGAAAAAAAAATTAAAAGTGCAGTGTATTGAAATTAAGGAAAGAAGCAGATTTTAAGTTCCCTACAGCTTACAAACACCACTTTTCAGAGGATTTTTGGCTACTCTACATAAAAAAAAACAACAGAGACTAACATTAGTCATCCTTAAGTCATCATCTTTTAAAGTCTACTAATGCTAAGACATTACATTATGAGATTACACAGTATTGCATATGTGATATTACTAGTGGAATCTGGCAACAAAACAGAGGATTATAATGAGCACTATACAGAATCTGAACGAAAGACTTACACTTCTCCTCAAGAAAAATATCTTTCTTAGAATTTCTACAGCAGGAAAAAAACCCCAAAGTCTATTCTGTAAATGCAACAAAAATACTGAAAACAAATAGCTCATGACTTAAGATTTGCTTCTATGTTCTGATTTTCATGAGATAAAACAACTACAAATATCTTTCATTTTAACTTTCTGCAGAATATCAGTGCAATTACTGTACCGAGCATTTGTTACAGAGAATGCAAAGCTGTCAGAAAACTTTAAACGTGTTTTAAAAAGGACAAATCAGTTCAGCTGAATGACATGGCAGGAAATGGCACCATCAAGCTACGTGCCTCAGCTCCACTCACTTCACTCAAAGCAAGCTGGCACTGCAGCCTTCCTGCCCTGTCCCCATCCCTATGATGCTCTTTTCCCGCTGCCCACACAGATGGGCTCGGCAACCCTGTGGTGAACGAAAGGGGAAGTTAATTTGGGTTAAAGGTAAATAAATTTCTTGTAAATAAATTTTTCAGCTAGAAAAATTCCCTGATCCAGTTCACTATATAACTCCAAAATGACCTGTAAGAGGGAATTGTGTGACTCGCAGACAAGAAGACAGACTGAACTGCCATGAGTACCACTGGTGCAAATTATAGCCTAAACCTACTCCCACCCCTTTTTTTTTAAACTTGACTTGGTTGTATTGGTGCTTTGAGCAGGCAGCACGACCTATGAATGTGGATACAGTTATGCAAGTGGGTTGCTATCTGCCACCAAAAGGGAAGTTTTATCAGTCCCCCATTGCCCTCACTCACTCCCATCACATCAGCACTATTATGCACCTTAACACACAGTGAATGACCAGCTCAAAACAGAAAACTAATTCAAATACATGTAAAGATGTGCTTCTCAGCTGATTCACACCTTGGAGTAATTAGATCTACTTATCTACTTCCAACAATTAGCATCATATAAAAGTCTGAGTTGGAAGGGACTTAGAAGGATCATCAAGTGCAACTCTCGGCTCTCACATGTTCAACTTTCAGACCACATGGAAATGTAGCAGATAGCAAAGAAATGCAGCAAACAGCCAAGAAGTCTTTAAGGCCTAGCAAATGCAGCTGGGCCTCCCCAGCTGGCAAAGCTGGCTAGAAGCATCTACGGTTCCCACAACCACAAAGGCCAGGGCTTCAGAGCAAGGATCAGCTACCCTCTACTGACAAAGAAAAGTAGGTAGGAATACAATTCCTAGAAAGGAAACAGGACACAAGACTATATGGAAAAAACAAACAAACAAGCAAGGAAGCAAGCAAAGAAAAATAAATCCAAAAAGAGAAGGCCTCTCTATTAGCCCAGAACAGTCAAAAAGGGTTTTCAGATTTATATTAGCTCAACCACCCAATTTTCTGTTTGATTATTCAACAGGAAAGGGGCATAAGACTGATAGGAAGGAGTAGTCAAAGTGGTGTTAACACCAGCTCAACCAGAACCATGACAGAGCTGTGCTCCAGGCAAACTCCCTCTTTTTAGTCCCATGTTGTCAAACCTGCAGAGGCTGAAAATGCAGGAAGGAGAGGGCACATCAGGACACTGGGCAGCATCCAGTAGAAAGAATGAGAAGAGAGCTACAAGAGTAATTCAGAGGTAATTATTCAACTGTATAAAAGAAACAAGAATTAAGACCATTTACAAACTCATCTACAGTTTTTAGAAGAATGTTTGTTGGGAAGTATCAGCTTTAAATTATTTTTTTATTTCACAAATTTTTGTCTTTACAGGATTTTGCTTTTGTATTTTTCAATCAGAAAATATTTAGTGCTTAATAATGATTGGACTTGATGATGCTAAAGGTCTTTTCCAACCTAAACGATTCTATGAGATTTAAATCATCTTATACTGTCTAAGTTTCAGGTATCTGGGTACAACCACCTCTTCAACTAGCTCAAATGCAGACATTCAGTTTGGGCAGTATTATATCTGTGTTTCAACTGTAACATCTTAAGTATTTGAATATTCTTCCTTGATTCTTAACTATCCATAGCATTACAATTACAGTGATTTTCCTTCAATGATCTTAAAAGACTTTACTGACGTTGGTATCCCTAGCACTTATACAAAATAATAAAGACAAATAAGGCACAAATATTAACAATAGCAGATACCAGCTAAGACAAATGTGTTCTTGTGCAACGAAACTGCATTTCTGATACTGATGTACAAGTGCTTGCAAGATCATCAATCCAACCTAATCATCTCTGCAGTAATGTATGCAAGAACTTTCAAAGAAACACCACCTCAGAAGCAAGACTTTATCAAAAAACAAGGTGTAAAACCATTAATTCCTTTTACCTTTTTTCAACTATATTACAGTTTCTAGAATAAGTAATTTTCCCCCCTTTTGAAAGTTCACTATTCTGCACTAAGAAAGATAATTCTTATTCTAATACCAGATTTGCTGCAGAATAGTCCCTATAGAAGAATCTGCATTTCAACAGTCTTGTTCTTGTTTCATTTTATCTTCAAAACATTATTCCCAGACAAGTAAGAAATATGTTTTCCTACAGTTTGCCTTCTGGATTTGAAAGCTGAGACCTCCGGTTCCCATTTACATCCTCAACACACATTCCCTGCTCTTCTGGGTAGGCTCTTTGAGATGATCGTTGCCTTGGGCCACAAAGTGAACCAATAAGAATATGTTACCTTTCAGCTTCCAGAGGCCAGACAAATGCTAGCAGAAGCTTTTCCTTCTCCCCCTGCCAGCCCAAACTCGGGCATGTTTGCTAGAATACTGTAATCCTCTGAGATTCTACCTTACTTTCTGATGAAATTTCCTAGTATCATCGAACATTACAAGGGAAAAATGGATTAACACAAACTGATTAAGTAAAGGTTATAAAATGCAGTAAAAACTATGTAGTTTGTAAGAATATACACAGAAGTTAGTCAAAATTAAAACCAAATGCTGTCTTGCAGGTGTTACAGCATCTAAGTCACTAGCCCCTTGAAAATGTGAATAAGGCTACATCCAAGGAATCTGTGTAATTAAACTACTGAATGTTTCTTCAAGACAGAGATCAGCAGATTCCAGAATGTTCCTGGGACAAGGAACAGAGGAGAGGATAAAGAACAGCTATAGAGGTAATAAACTTGCAGTTGCCAGGAAAAAAAAAGATATATGGGGAGAAAGCTACAGAAAAGGAAATACCTCTGTGAAACAGAAATTGTTTTCCATAAAACCTCAGCCCAGAGTAAAGAATTGAAGAAAGGAAAGAGATTACTAAACTGGGAGATATCCCTATTCACAAATTGCTTAGAACACATTTAAGACTTTTTTTTTAACTAAAAAAGTTAAACTATTTAACTATTTTTTTTAAATAAAATCTGTGCGTTTTGGCAAATCTCAGTGCTTGAAATGGTTCTCTTGTTGCATACAATATGTAGGGCACGAGACTAAAACAGTAATAGCTTTCTGTGGTTGATCAAAACCCTCTGCTGCAAAAGCTGTTTATTGGCATGGATGGCCAAGGCCCACCGCCATTCATTTAAACGGGTTTCATTATTTTTGTAAAAATGACCAAAACCCAAAAAGTTATTAAGCATCAATAGGAACAAGAACATCACAACCACTAGAACACATCAAAGTCACTCCATATGGAAGCTGGGAAAACAGATGATGAATACTCCTTGGCTTCCTAGCCTCTGACCACAGGACCCAGGAAGCCTTGAGAACAGTGTAGACCTGTGCAGTCGGCAGCAGACCTTTTAGAGGACAAGGAAAGAATGAAATACAAAGCTGCTTTACAGTTCTAATAATGAAAGAGATTGTAGCAGCTTGTCATACTCATTAGAAGACTATTACAAACAGGGGATACCAAGACAAAACCTTTCCTAGAAGGGTGTCCTGAGGAAAGTTGTATCATTCAACACAATCAGTAAATGTTTTACTCACCCTTTACTTGCTATTTCCTGCTGATAGCTACAGCTCTGCTTTCACCTCTCTCATTACTTCAGGTAGCAGGGACCCAGATTACTCAGAAAAGTTGAGAAAAAGTTGCAATCTACTCTACTCAGATATTTAAAGAAACCTCACACCTTCTGGATCCAAGAGGAATTGTGTCAAGCGATTCCAGTAACAGTCTTTGAAACATGCATTTCTACTTATACAACCTATAATTTCAATTTTTTTGTTCAAAAAATGCTCAAGGTTGTTTACTTATCCATGTTCAAAAAATACTCAAAATAGTACTTTAAATACTATAGCTATTTCAGTAAGAATCACAGTATATATGAAGAACAGAGAAAGTTTTAGTAACTTTACAATATTTTAATTTGTAACTGTTTTACCTCATGTTTTTCTTGAAATCACAGTTATATCAACTTTTAAACACCGGTTACTTTATTTACTAGCAAAAATGCTGTAGATTAGTCAAGGTTCAAGAATCCAAGTTAAACTATAATACTCCTCAAAATGTATAAATTTCTAAAAACAATCACTTTCATTATTTTGGGAGCTTGGTTGAGAAATGTGGAGCTATAAAAGGGACTTTTTTTTAATACACCTTACTATTTTTTTCTACTAGCTGCTATCAAAAGTAAGCACTTGTAAGTAGACAGACTTCTAAGATGCCTTTCTTTTTTAAGCTAACAAATAAAACTAGAAAAAGTATTAATGAGAACTTTAGCAGTAGAAATAGGACAGTTATTAGAGTCAAAGGGAAGAAAATCAAGGAGATACAAGCAAAATGCCCATTCTTTAACCTACACCACATTTAAAGAAGCTGTTTTCCTGGAAGGGAAGGTCTTATGATAAGTCTACTGAAACTTGAGTTTACCAGCCATTCTCTCATTTTTCCCATATGCAGACCTATAGTATACTCAATATTTGAGCTGGCTTGGAGAACAAGTTTATAGCTAAGTTACAAAATTGCATTAATTTGGAGGATTCAGTTATTTTTCATATCACTTGATGAAAACTGTTTCTCAGCTGTAAATATGCTGTTCCATTCCAAAGTTTTGTTTTAAGACCCTTGTCTATGAGCTAATTATAAAAATACACTTGAAAAGTACGCTTTTTTTTAACACTTTTATTAATAACAGAAGGAGTAGCACAGTGTTCAGTGCACACTTATTGGCAAACATTCCTTTCATCAATCACACTATTGGCTCTAGAAGTTACATATTTTTTTTAAAAATCAGATTTATTTTAGTGTGCTTGTAACAGTGTTTTGAATAAACAATATAATTAGAGCTTACTACTCCTCCAGAAAAAGAATGCATTCAAGTAAAAATTTTCATCTCCATTATTCTGCCTAGCTTATCCCCCCTATATTAAATAAAATTTACCAATCTTGCATTAATTCATGTGAATAATTTATGACTATGTGCATCATAAAAACTTATCCAAAAAGTCTGTATCATTGACTATATTATCAACTACTCAAAGCCTCTGTTTGAAAATACTAAGTCACACAACGGAACAAATTCATTTAGAGACAGACCCATTAAAGTCATGGGACAAAAACCCCCTTATCCTTCTGAAGGCTTAGGGTCCTTTCCTACAATTCTAATTTGATGTATCAATGTAATTTAATACTTTAAATATGCAATCCTGTAGCTTTTGAGAGAACTTCTGTGCCTTTACTGACATGGAATTCATGGGCTCAAAGTGACCATGACTTTCAGCACTTTGCTTTCTAACCTCAGTCCCACAAAAACCATGCAGAATCCTGTTAAAGGTAAAGGATTTTATAAGTCAAAAACATCCAGTGTAAACTGAGAGATGATGGACCAGGCCGAAACACCTTCACGCAGCCATGAAATGCTACTGAGCTTGGTAATTTCACTTGCATATCGGTGTTTGCATACAAACTAGAGCCTTAAGTACTTGGTTTCTACTAAGGGTTTTAAAGTATAGAAGGACAACATGAAATGACAGAAGTGTTATAATCCAAGTGAAACTACATATATGTGATACTGGGAAACCATGATTTAAAAGCAAAAGACACTGATCAGTGCAACTTCTCTACGCAGCAACTGGTTTTTTTCTTCTTTAAATGTATATGAATAAATTTATTTGCATTAAAAAAGTTCCAGATTTTGAGATCTTTCTAATACTGAGATCATTTTAAATTAAGATGGAGTACAGGGATGACAATACCAGGGAAAATTTCCAAAGCTTTAACTTCTTACCATTCTATCATCACCTCAAAGTCAATTTTCACCTTTTTCAGTGGCTGAATTTGTTATCTTACATTTTGCTTTGGGGCTCATATTCCTGCAATACGGCAGTACTGGATTACCAGAATACTGTTTGCTAAAAGTGAACAATGGCTGTATTACAGCAAGTCTGTAATATCCAGAAAGAAAAGGAAAAGCAGACCCGGCAAAGCACACTTTTTTTTAATTACATGCAGATTGCAAATGCTCATACATCTAGTGAGTAATAAGTAAAGCCAAGCCGACACAAGGAGATATTTTTACACTGCTGATCACACAGCAAATCCAGTTACAGGGCCTGAAAATTAATTACAGATTAGGACTTAAGTATTTACTGCTGGAAATAATGCAGGTTCATTAATGTCTAGCCTATACCATTGTTCAAGTATGACAGACCTGCCAGTTAGGAAAACTTAGGGTGTGAGCTACCTCAGCCCACCTCAAATGAGAATTCCAGCAAAACGCACAAAATATAGAGTCAGTAACAACTAGGGCCATGACTGACCTAGGACTAAACTAGCAGAGACAGCCCTAATTCTGCCATTGTAAAGCTGCTGAATGCTTCACTTGGTAACTGATGCAAAGTCCTCAACCCAACTTTCTTTCACTTAAAAACAAAGACACCATGCAGCAGTACTCAGCAACCAAATATACATTTTCGATTTTTTCTGGGATGCCAAAATATAATAACAGCACAGACACAATTCAATTCATATCTAGGATATGGTTTAACACTTTTTAAATCAAGCCCAAACTTTTGAGCGCCTCTTCTCTGAAACCAGTCCCAAGTGTACAATTCCTATTTCTTCTACATCCCTTCTAACTAATAGTGGATGTTGTCCAAGTATTTGCTGCTTACTTCCACCCGGAGTAAGAAATAGAGAAAGGTCCTGCACCACAAACTATCTGAATTGTATAAATCAAACAGATCACATAAAATAGAGCTTACCAGTGGCAGCAAAAACTATGCAACAATTTGCATCAGAAACAAGAGACAAGTAACAGGCAAATCTGACACAGAAAGAGCAAAGTCCCCAACATCTGGAAAAAGAAGGGATGCAGGAAAATCTAACAACCAACAACCCCCCCATTATTACAAGAGGAGATGTTAACAACCTCAGATTTCTCACCATACTCAATAACGATAATCAGTTGCTTCAGCACTACATAGTCCTCTTTACTAATTTTCAGAAGTGTATGACAAGGTGTACTGAAAAATAATGTAAATCACAATTAAAAGTTTTAGCCACTCCTTTCAAGATAAAATTTACACCTTTCACTCCAAAGAATGAACACCACACACAAATGAAGAGCAAGGCTTTTGAATAACAGGACCAAATACCATTCTTCCAGCATTTTTTTTAATTCCTTTAACTGGAAGGACTAAGAGACAATAAAAATCAATGCCAACCTTTGACTTCTGTACCTATGTAGTTAATGAATAATTAGTACATGTAATAGAAATGAATGAAGATCTTGGAAAGTAACATCACAGATATGATCAAAACACACCAGTGTTTTCATAAGTTCCAGAACATGAGATGTTCTGACAAAGGCTAAAAGCCTTTCGCTAACATTAACACAAGAATTGCAGATGTTATTCTGGCAATTTATCTAAAAGAAGTTTAATTAAAAGCTGAAAAAGAACAGCTGAAAAGCCATTTTTCCTTTTACTTGTATATTTTTGCCCTTTAAATTCAACATCATTTTATCCCCCATTATTTTATTCTCCCTATCTTTTGAAATTATCATTTCATTCCTTTCAGGATATTCTTCTAGCTCTGGTCTTACAGCCCTTGCCACTTTGAAATAAAGTTACAACCATTCTGCAAGCCCAATTCTCTCCTTCCACTGAAAAATGGATGTTGTAACTTGTTAGCAACCTAGATTTCCACATGACAGTAAGAAATAGACATTTTAAGTAGCTTAGGAAAAACATTAAATCAGTCTTCAGCCCCTCTGCTTTTAAGCCCTATATCTAGGAAAGGTACCAAAGCCTGTATTGCGTATCTCAGCTACCGACAATGATTCCACTTTTCTTTTTACACATCTGTGATCTTCAACTAGGGATCCAGACATCACCATCGGAAAATTACAGATATAATCAAGTGCACATTAAAAAGAAAACGTGCTTTCTTATAACCCATGGCCTCTACTACTAAAAACAGCACCCTACATAGTTTTGGAAGTGGTGCGTACAAAAATCAAATTCAATGCTGAGCTGCAGCACATCCATTCTGGAGAAGGATAAAACAAACTAGTGTAACATTTTCCTAAACTGTGAGGAGCTGTTGACTACCTCAAAGGCAGGGAGGCCCTGCAAAGAGACCTATATGAATTAGAGAACTGGGCAATTACCAACTATGTGAAGTTTAACACAGTTTAGCACCTAGAATGGGGCAGCCCTGGATGTATGGACAGACAGAGGAATGAGATGTTGGAGAGCAGCGCTGTGGAAAGGGACCTGAGGGTCCTGGTCGATGGCCAGTTGAATATGAGTCAGCAGTGCCCTGGCAGCCAGGAGGGCCAACTGTGTCCTGGGGGACATCAGGCAAAGCATCACCAGCCAGTCAAGGGATTGTCCTGCTCTGCTCTGCACTGGGGCAGTCTCACCTTGAATACTGTGTGCAGTTTTGGGCACCACATTACAACAAGGATATAAAGCTCTTGGAGAGCGTCCAAAGGAGGGCAACAGAGTTGGTGAAGGGCCTAGAGGAGAGGAAGGGCCAAGAGCCTTACGAGGAGCAGCTGAGGTCACTTGGCTTGTTCAGCCTGGAGGAGACTGAGGGGAGACACCATTGCAGTCTACAACTTCCTCACAAGGGGAAGTGAAGGGGCAGGCACTGGTCTCTCTAGTGACCAGTGATGGGACCCGAGGGAATGGCCTGAAGCTGAGTCAGGGGAGGTTTAGGTTGGGTATTAGGAAAAGGTTTTTCCCCCAGAGTTGGGCACTTGAACAGGCACCCCAGAGAAGTGGCCACAGCACCGAGCCTGACAGAGTTCAAGAAGTGTCTGGACAACGCTCTCAGGCACATGATGTCATCCTTGGGGATGTCCTGAGCAAGGCCAGGAATCGGACTTGATGATCCTTGTGGGTCCATTCCAACTCAGGATAATCTATTATTCTATGAACATAAAATTTTGTGAACAGATTCATCTACCAATTCATTTACTGAATGTAATCACCTAATGACACAATCACAGTTCCTTCCCGAACTGTGGCTGTCAAAAAACTCCTCCCATACAAATCATGACATAATTCACAGGTTCTATATTCTGAGCTTCAGAGGACTCCTTGATAGTCGCTCCCTACTGCCTGGCAAAGCCATAAGAATATTTGTGTCTTTTGTGACCACGAAATGAAGTATCAGTCACAGTAACAATTTACAGAACTGTGATTCTCCCTCTTTTTTTCTCGTATATGAGCCAAGAAGCAGTTAAAAATGATGACACTAAAACCTACCACACCAGAGTATCTGGGTTAACACCTTACTAATATGAACAGGGCAGCTCACACCTCTTGCAGCTGCTGTTCCAGTTTCTCTACTACCTCACTTAGACATCTCTGCTTTTAGTTCACATTCTGAGGTTTTCAATAGAGCCATAACAGCCAGGGACTGATGGGGAGCGGGGGGAGGGAAGCAGAAGACACTGGATAACAAGGTAGCAGATTTAGAGAGGTGTCAGTAAGCAATGCCACTGCTCAGCAGACGAATCTCAGTATTGGTATCACACAGCATGTACCCGAAGTACACCCTCAGCAGTCCTACTACAGCTAACATAACTACAACATGGATTGGGAGGGATAGATAATGTCATTATATAGAAACATAGGGAAGCAGAACGCTGATGAACTTCAGTGTTTGGAGCCAACTTTTTTGCTCTACACTGAAATCACAACAGGTTGAATTAAGCTAGTGTAATAACTAGGCTTTTTCCAAAGGACAACTGGGAAGTGGAATTATGCTGTAGATGTGAACATCCACCACTCAAAATGCAGCATTAAGTTTTATAACATTTTCTTAATTCAGTAACAGATCAACACTTAGAGAATACGATCAAAAAACCCAGAAACAAACCTAGAACTTAACTGCTCTATGAATGCCTTGTTTGTAGGGCCTGGAAAGCCAGGCCCAGGACAGGTTTCTATCAGAAATCAGGAGCTTGACCTTGGCCAACACTCTTCAGCTTTTGAAGAAGCAGCCACAGGCTGCACCGACCAAGGTGCACAGCCACGACCGCTGCAGTCTGCCACCAGCTACGGGTGTCCCAACACCTTGTGTCAGCTGGAGCCGGCCCACACCAGCAGGGCTCGGTCTCACGGGGAAATGGCCTTTTAACATAGCAAGCTGAAGGCACCTGACTCAGGGGTTTAGGGCAGGTGAGCGAACACTACGCGGGTATAAAGAACACGGATTTTCATTCAATTCTGTGGACACGTGTCTATAACCATTCGGGCAAGACCTCGGCAACACGAAGCCAAAGGCCACGTAACCTTTTCCTTCGTTACACAGCCAGAGGTCACAGCAGCACCGGCGGGCAACTCGCCTCCCCGGGGCTGCCTGGGCGCCGCCCGGCCGCTGGAGGTCACAGAGGCGGCAAGAAGGAGGGACGGAAGGGGCGGCGAGGAAAGGGAGCCGAGAGAGCGGGAGGGCGCCGGGAGCCCGCTGCGGGCGGCGGGGATGCCCCAGTCCGCCGGGAACCTTGCGGATGGGGGGCCGGAGCCCCTCGGGGTGGCCCTTCCCAGCACCCGCGGGCGTTGCAGTGCAGCCCAGCCCGCCGCCCTCCCGGCGGGTGAGCGGGGCCAGCGGAAAGCGACGGGGGGGGTTCCCACAGGAAGCCCTGGCGAGGCGGGCGGGGCAGGGGGGAGGAGAGCGGGGGAGTGTGTGTGCGGGGGGGGGTCGCTCCGCCGCCCCCGTCCTCCCTCCCTCCCGCCCGCCCCACGGCCGCCCCTACCTGCGGCGCCGGGGGGAGGCTCCATCTGCGGCCCCACGCACGCCGGCAGCTGCGCACACGCTGCGCCCACGCCCCGCGCACGCCGCGCACGCCCCGCCCCTGCGGCGCAGGCGCGGCCCCGCCCGCTCCTCCCGGCCCGCCCTCAGCGGGCAGGGGCGCGCAGGGCGAAGCGAGCCCTGGATTGGGGTGGTGTCGAAGTGAGCGGGGCTGAGGGGTCGGGCGTGGTCTCGGTCTCTGGGGGTCGCCGAATGGGTCAGGTTGGAAAGGGACCACAACGGGGTCATCTGCTCCAGCTCCCTGCTCAAACTGGGTCATCCCGGAGGACGTGGCACAGGATTGCATCCAGACGGTTCTTGTACATCTCCAGTGAGGGAGATTCCACAACCTCTCTGGGCAATCTGTTCCAGTGCTCGGTCACAGTAAAGAAGTTCTTCCTTATGTTCAGATGGAGCTTCCTCTGCATCAGTTGCTGCCCACTGGCTCTTGTCCTATTGCTTGGTACCCCTGAGAAGAACCTGGATTCATCCTCTTGACACCCTCCCTTCAGATACTTGTAGATGTTGATGAGGTCCCCTCTCAGTCATCTTCTCTATGCTTCCTCAGCCTTTCTGCATAAGAGAGATGCTCCAGTCTGCCAGTCATTTTCTTTGCCCTCTGCTGGACCCACTCCAGGATCTCCATGTCTCTCTTGTACTGAGCAGCCCAGAACTGGGCTCCCTGTGGGCCCAGGTACAGAGAGTGCCACTTCCCTGGGAACCTCAGGGAGCTTGTGAGTGTGTGCAGCCGCTGACAGGGGCTGGGTGTCACAGCCTCCAGCCCAGGCCTCCAGCCTGAGGCTTCCACAGCAAGGGCTTGAAGTGAAAAGAATTTCAGTGGTGGCAGTTTTAACCAATGAGTTGGTCTGTGACCTTTAAGAAGGGCTTCCCAATCAGTGGGCAAGAGATCCTCTCTCATGCCTTGGTATCACTGGGACCACATTCCTGTGACAGCTGTGTGGTTGATAGAGGAATCACAAAATTTACTGTCCCACGTGAAACTCATATTTAGGAGTCTGCAGTATATTTAACTGACTAATCTTTAGTTTTTCATGGCACGAGGCAATGCTGACTAGTTTGGGAAACAAAACACGCAATTAAAAAAAAAATTAAATAAGAAGTGACAAATTGCCACACATTTAAAAATCCGAGAACATGATTCCCCAGAAATTAAGAATAATTAAAAACAAGGAGACATATCTGAAACTCAGGACTTGTTTTAACAAATACAACCCAGGATTTTAAAGAAAGCCCACTTTTTTTTCCTGTGTTCAACATTTTAGAGTGACAGGTGGTATGGAAAATCAGTCATTTTATGCAGTAGCCACTTGCAGGAGGCTGCAAAAATGCTTCTAAATATAGCGTTTCCTCTGTTATCTGGCATTGTTACTTCCTGTTAAATGGAAAGATGAGTGTTAAATATTACATTCTTAGGGAAATGGGAAGTCCAGGAGCCTTCCCGAAACACCAGATAGACCTTCTATGCTTCTGGAAGATAATAAGCAGTCTAGAAAAAATCAGTAGGAGGAATTCTGATAACAATCACCACATTATTTATTCTTTAAAGGAATTTCAAGTCCAGTTTTTTCCCCAGATTTGCATTATTTTCCCCATCTGAAAATTCAATCCCTTTATTTGAAAATAGATTGTTTCAATCTGAGGCCACACTAAGAGCCAAGTTCTTCATGTTGATATGTTCACAGAAATTAGTAGAGCGTGATGTAGGCAAAATCTTCCACACGATTGCTTTTGGCCTTACTGATCTAGCATTTCAGTTTTACACCATTAAGTGCCTTTATTCTTTTCTTTTCTTTAAAATCCACAAGTCTGATCTATTTCCTTACAGTAAAATGTGAATGTTACAATGGTTTTCCATAACTGTAAACTGTACCATTTCAGTTACTGTTTATACACTGATTAAGAGAATTTTAGTTCAACAGGGCTGTGCAAATGCAACATGTCAATTTACTTGTATTTGTTTTATTAAGGGGTTTTTGGCCTATGCCACTTCTGCATTGAATGTAAGGGTGCTAAAAAAAAGATACCAGCCAATCTGCAAAGAGTTCTAATATATATCTGCAACAAGAAAATGCAAGAGAACATGTGATATAAAGAGAAGCTTTCGGCAAAAAAAGGAGAGTGTACACTTACAACAGTAGGTCGAGTTAAAAAAAGGCATTATTTTATTTAGTGATTTTTGCTGCTCTTAAACTCCTGGCTGTTGGTGTTTATATATGCCCTGCAAAATCAGAACTCTGAAGATTTCTTTTATTGATGAAGATCTTTGAATTTACATGTCAGCTCTGTGTATTGTGTCAGTTTTATCACAGGATGCTAGGCTAGACAGAACTTTATTTCGTGAAGGCAATACTCACAAAAACAGAAGTCCAAAAACTTTGTAAGTTGGGGAAGCTGTCCTCTTCTCTTCCAGTAGCAGGCCTGGAGAGCAGAAATAGGATTTTTCTGCAAGTCTTATTTCCAAGTCTGACCAAAAAAAAAAGAAGAATGCTAAGAACTGCAAGGGAGTAAGACATATCTTGAGGAAATAAGAACAAATACAAAGGAAAAAATTGTCTAGAACAGCTTTGGCTAGAACAAATATGGAGATTTGAGAGTAAGAAATAGTTTTTGAGTGAGGGCATAGGCAGCTGTGGGTCTGATAATAATCTTGTGCTATTTGGGGCTATTAGAAATTATTGGAAATGAGAACGTATTGCAGAAAGTGTTACCTTGACAGATAAGCAAATGAGACTGACATTATGGAGAGCAGGAATGGCATAAGTAAGACAGAAACTGTCCACGAAGGGCTTTAAATTAAGATAAATAGCTTATGTCTGACTTGGGAGTCAGTGCAGTGGTCCCAGGAGGTGCATAGTGGACAACACGGTGACACAGGAAAATTATTTTCTTACAGCAGCTCAAATGGATACAAGCAGAACAGTTTTCACAACCAGAAAAGAGGAAGTTACTGTGTTAGAGATACGAGGTGTTAAGAGCCATATCAAGAATTCTAGTAGTATAGATAAAAAAGCAAAACACTTTGTAAATACATATTCTGCATGCTTTTATATGCATTCTTGATATTATTAAGTTCATCAACCTGTATAGAGAAAAGATAGTTTTTCTTCTTTAATTAATGTGGAAGTGCCTGTGGAAGTGAACAGTATCCTGAAGTATCCAAGGGTATAAAGGGATGGTTTCATTAAAAAAAAAAAGAAAAAAAAGTGCAAAGTGGGTCTTCTTTAAACATGAGGTCTAACTTGTATCTTATCCCAGGAGAGAGTTCTGAAATGACATCTGGAGTATGCAATTTGTGTTTAGTCAAATCTTTTCTAATATGAATCTTGCACAAGTTGGGCAACCCTGTGAAGTTGTGCTGAAATGTGTGGGGCTTTTGCCATGTAGCACTTTGATACAAGTTAGTACTGTATGCTTCATTTAACTGACATACTTATCCTGTAAACTTGCTTAATTGGGACATCTCCTGGGGCACTGATGTGAGACCAGTAGTGCTTAATACACACAACTGCTACTTAACAGGGCCTTAACGGGACAGTGGCTACTGCCTACTGCTCCTGGTTATTCAGTGCTGCTTATGTCATCTCTCTGTTACAGTTCCTTGGAACTTGTCTATATAAGGAAAATGTTCCCTGCAATTAATTCCCCAAGGATAAAATACTAGGTGCACTAGGGGAAGTAGACTGGTGATGGTGGTCACAATTTATGCACTGATTGTTGCTGTGGGGAAGATATGGTAGCTTCCCTTATATTCTTGAAGGATACCCGAGACGATGCTTTTCTTATAAAATTTTTTAAAAATATATTGTCAGAAATAGTGTTGGGTGACAGTAATTTCTGTGTTCCTAAGATTCATGTTGTCATTTGATTAATCGCCCATTTATAAAAGTGTGAACATATTTTCACACTTCAACCAAGACGGTGTTAACAATGAAACTATAGATAGCAATAGAGATTAATTATCTATCCCACGTGTCTCCACACCTAGTTCTTACCAGATAAAGAGCCTATCTGTCTACACACAGGTGTGATTTTTTTTTTTTTTAAACAATAGCCTTGGTCAAATAAGTTCAAAGGCATATTTTCAAATGGCACCTCTTCGACATTTTCGCTGTTGACATTTTTGATCTTGTTTCATGAAATGTAACTTCCAGTAAAAGGCTGTGATTCTTTTCTAAGCTTACCCATGTGAAATACATTCACTCATAAGAGCGAGATGTGGGGGAGCTTTAAATGAGAATATTTAGAATCAAAGAAACATTTCCTTTTCTTGAGGGAGGATACTATTATGGGAGCCACTGCAAAGTTGTTCAGGGCCTTATTTGCAATTGCCATCTGAGATTGCCACTGACTAGAGACATGTCTTTCATGAGAGGGAAAAACATGAAGAAGGAGTTTGTAGTGTCTTTTGGTTGTGCAAGTTGCAGCACTTTACTCCCCCATAAAATTAAACCTATCCATATGTCTGTTTAAGGATAGGAGGTCTTTACATCAGAATCTGCTCCTGTAGGAAGAAGCACTAGGCGTGTTGGACTAGTTCTGTCCTGTCTTAGTAATCTCTAACTCTTCTTGTTCTGGATATTAGTATCTTGCAGACCTCTGAACCCGCAGCCTGTCAAGTCTCACGTAACTGATGATAGACTTCTGCAGTATCTTCACAATGCAGGCATTAGCACTGTGTGGCCTTGGCCTCTCTCTTTCTCTAGAAGAACCGCAACTGGCATGTTGCTAAGTAGGAAGCTCTGTGGTGGTAGGGCCTATCTCAAGTCCTGTGGCCTGTCTCTTACCACTTCATTAGGAATGACAGCCTTCCCTTCATGGGCCTGGCCTTTCCCCTGATGTTTCAGAGGAGTTGGAACCATCCGATCAGGGTGACTACCAAAATTTGTTGTCTTTCTAGCAAGATGCCATTGAAGTAGTATATAGGGAGCTGGCCATCTGCTCAAGTAGAAAAATTACATCAAATAATAATTATGTTTGCCAGTCACTCCTAGATCTGATTGGCAGAGTGCAAAACACTTCAGTTCCTTTTCTGAAGTCTGCATACAACAACACAATCTTTCATTGGCTTTTTTTTCCTCAAAATGTCCTCATTTTATCTCAAGAGACTAGATGTACCCCAGAGATATAAACTATATGATGTACCAGATGTAGACCACTTGACTGGTACCAAGATTTTCAAATAGTAGTAATTCAGTAGTGTAAAAGCAAGGGAAGGCTCACCACGAAAACAAAGCAAACTATGAACTTTCGTTGTTTGATTTACCTTGCTTACAAGAACAATTACTTTTCAGGCTATGATCAGAGTGCTTTGCTGTCTGAATACATTCACAACACTTAGAGACTGACTGTCATTTGCACTGGAGGTTTTATTTAGAAACTTATTTTAGCCACTACTGAAGCTTAGGATTTTTGTTTTCCCTCCTTGCAGCTCTGTATACAGTAACAAGTTCTCCTTCTGTTTGTGATTTTCTTTGAAAAGTTACTTAGCCATTCTTTTCCTTCATCCTTTCCCATTTTTTTACCTGCCACACAGAGAAGGGCTAGTCCTTGATGATATATGTTTAAAAGGAAATGGTTCAGTGTTCGATGTGGCTTCTAGGTCACTGTAACCACTGTGTGGTGCAGTCCTCTAAATATGTGAGCTGGCACAAGAGCCCTCCTGGTATCTTGCCATTAGTAGTAGCCTGGACATTTCCTAATCACTCCTTAGTCTGGTTTTTATGTGTTGGGGGGAGAGTTGTGCCAGAGCAGAGAACGTCTCTGTGGAGGCAAGCCCTCGAGTTCTAAGGTACTTTCAAATCCATTCCATAGCACGGACAGGGGTTACAGCTCCATCCTTGATGTCAGGGGTTGTATTACAAGTAAAGAAAAAGGAAGAGTAAGCTTTTAATAACTGAAACGCACTAGGTAGTCAGTTCTGTTTGAGTGCTAGTCTTGTTTGTACATACTCATTTTGTGTAGTAAATCCCTGCTTAGAGATACAAATCCTCTTAACTGCTGGTTGATCCTCTTAAGAATCATTGTCTGTTTCTTTAGTTCTGGAAATGTTTGCTTCTCGTTGGGCACACCACCCTGTAATGTAGGATCATCATTCTGCCTTGAAGTTCAACCACAGTAGTTGCTTCTTTCATTTCTAAACCACAAAAAGCCTCAGAGATAGGGAAACAACAGCACAAAGAGCTTAAGCAGTTTGCCGGGCATTGTGGAGGAATGTTAATGGTAAACTAGAGATCTGAAGATCAAGTTCCTCAATTTATAGTCCACTGAGATTGTAACACTACTCATAGTTCAGAAAATTAGGCCTAAGTACGGTCCATACTTCTGCATTTGGATTGCCATCACTGAAAATGTTAAGATCTGAGTCATCAGGGCAGAAGACAAAGCTACTTATCAACGTATGTAGAGAAGGATGCAGAAATGAAAGAGAAAAAATGTCATTGCTCAATATGAGCCTGATGCTGTCTAAAAAAATCTTCCTGTAAGCAGGCAGCTTCTTTTTGCATGCATCAAGTTCTCAGTATTTAACTTATAGTAAATCCGCATACCTCTCCCTACCCAAATTTACAGTAGGATGGTTTTATATAATTATCTATAATGTTATATTTGCTCACCTCCTTAGTTTACATTGTGAAAAAGTCTGTGGTTATTTGTCTACTTCTCCATAAAACATGAAAAACAATCTGAGGTACAGGGACTTATTTTCCTTAAAATTTACAATAATTGAATATATTAACTGTACTTGTTTCTAATTCAGACTTGACACTTAAAGACTGATAAACAGAATGTGAGTAGAGAAAGATGCTTTCCTACCATGACAGATATGGTAGGAAAAATCCCAAAGCATGGGGTTTTTTTGTCAAGGCTTTTCCCTTCCCTTTAGTTTTTAGGTGCACAGGAGTGATGGAACAATAATAATGCTGAACACTTAGCTTCTTCATATTCACCAGTCTGGAAAATTCAATCTGACTTTAAATTTAACACTGCTCTTCTAAGGAGCCTCAACTGACCAGCACTGATACTGTGGTTTTACTTACTGGGAAATGGATGTCGTCAAGAGGAAGTACTGGCAGTCATAAAAGTCCATAACCTGAATTTCAGTGAGGGGAAAAAAGTTTTTTTGCTTTTTTGTGCTCATCCATTGCTTTGAAAATCAACTTCTTAGTTCCTAGTATCTTATCTATGTCGTGCAGTTAAGCATTTGCCTGTTTGTAAGTACAGGAGGCTTATTGGGGAAGTCAGTGAAATTATCATGTCGCATATTTTTGAGTTGAGAAATAAATTCTCATTGTAGCTGCAAAGAAATGTTATTTCTATCCTCATCTCCCTTTCTGATCTTTTTTATGTTGCTGAATGTAGTTTTACAGCTGCTGCACTTTCATTTACTGACATTCATTTCAGTGTTAAGGGAGCACTGAATGCAGGGAAGGGAGATCTGATTTGAAAACTCAGCTCTTGACATGTATTTCCCTATGATATGATTCTGATGTGTTCCTAATTATCTACCTCACTGGGATATTTACATCCATAAGTAATATAGGCTTTGTGTGACTCCAGTTCTGATGGCTGGTTCTTAGCTCATCTCTTTGCTCTCCAATTAAATGTATTTCTCAATTTTTCCTAATAAGCTGAAATTTGGGACTGTAGATTTTATTATTTTTATTATTTACCTATCTCCAGCATTAGTTTAATTATTGTAAATTATTAACATCAGTATCAGGGATTTCGGTCTCTTTTTTTCAGGCATTGTCTGCATATCTGTTCCAAAGATATCATAGTATAAACAACTGAAAGGAGTAACAGGCAGAATTGAATAAGGGCAGAGAGCAAGAAGACATTAAAATGTCATATTTGGTATGAAGACATCTACTGCATGTCTGTTATTATTATACATATGTAATATATATGAAATGTAGTGTAAGTATTATATGTATGTGTACTTAATTCTCTTTCCTACTTTTCCTATAGAATTAGGAAGGAGCATAGCATCAAGGAAGACATGATTGAATGGTGATGTGTCAAAAGAAAGTGCAACTAAGGTTTAACTAAGGTTTAACTTTCTGTCATGTTTTTGCATAACTGGAGCAAAGTGTTGTTCAACTCAGAAAAGCAGGGATTTTTTGATGGGTTATTTCAAATTCATTGTTTCTTGGAGGTTTTTTTTTAACTCCACTTTTTATAACACCTTTTATTTAATTTCAGTGACTAATTCACATTTTAGAGAAAAGAATATTCAGTGCTCTAAACTTTCAGTAAGGTTCATAACATCTCTGAGATTTCCCAGAACTTCTACAACAAAATTATGGGAGAACAAATTTGATATTTCTGGTAAGTCAAAGGCTTGGAACAAACAGAAAATGATCCTTTTGAAAATTAACAATTACATCAATTAGCATAGAGAAGTAGAAAAGCAGAAAAAACAATTAAAATTCCCATCCTCCCAGTCTTTCTGTGTTTTACTTTGAGTGGGTATTTGGAAATGTAACAGAATCCACTGCAGTAGATAAATCAACTTTTTTTTCATGAGCATTGTGCTCAACAACACAAACATGTAAATCTCCCTCAGTATCATAATTTGTATTCAGTTAAGTACCAAAAAGTTGATTGCAGTGTGTGATGAATCAATTCCCATGCTAGGATAAGCTGTAGAGAGGAGAAGCTGAAGTTTCAATTTCATCATTTTCTGATACGGAACAACAGATTAGGAGGAACAGCAAGATTTTAACCCCTGCATTCTAAAGAAACATTGCATTTGGAATGTAAGAATAACTCTTTTTCACTTGGCTGTGCTATACGCTGTGCTGGCACCTGCAGGCATAAAAGTTCTGTTTGTTCTGAGGGTCCTTCCTCCCTGTTTAGCAAGGACATGGACATTTACATAGGTTGGTATTTATTTCCTCAGCTAGGAAATCTGAGCAAAAAAGGGACAGCCAAGTTAACTGGAGAAATCATAGCACCTTTAGAGAATCAAATTTTCTTTTTTTAATATGTTTTTATTGGGTCCTTAACAAGTGCTTCTTACACTTTGTTATGGTTCTTGATTTTTCATTCCAGAAATATTCATGGCTAGGCTTCTCAAACAAAGATTTGGGATTCCAGAAATATATACTGTAAGTATAGTATCTTAATGTTACATCTTTCCTTCCATAGCTCTTTCAGGCATAGAAAAAACAAAACAAAACAAAACAAAAAAATTGTTATTCTTTTGCTTTCTATTACAATGTGACAGCTTTGCCCTTTGTAATGCATAAGGATCACTTTTGGTCAATTTTAGCAGGTGAAGAAGCAGTATGTTGCAAAACTTTATCTACCATCTCTGGCAAATGCTATTCTTGTAAGGGTTCCAATTTCAAACCCATTGGTATGCCAGTTATGCTGTCATCCAGTATCCTCCAGTTCATCTCTAAATCTGTCATATTAATTGTCTTTCTTGCCATACTTTGTTGTCCGTTAAAGTTTTTGCTTACTTTTTTAAATATAAAGGTTTGGTTGGTGAGTGGCACTTGATCTTGTACTAGTATGGACGGTTAATCAGGTGTGTGGCTGAACTGCAGTTTGCAGATGCAACTTTTACACTTCCTTCATATTCATTGCTTCTTGTTTAACCATTTGCATGATAACTTGCCATAAAAAGGAATTCATAACCTGGAATGTCATTTAAAATATTGCATACAGATCATTGCTATCATTTTAAAGTATTTAAATGCATTTGCACTTTGACAGAAATGATGACAGCTATTAATAATGTAACTGAGAGTATATAAGCACCATTGTAATTCACTTTTCATATTTTTTTAATTGACTCAAAATTTTTTAGTCAAAAAATCAGGGGAAATTCTGAATTTCATTATTTTAAGCTCTATGTGGTTTACACAAGCAGGAATGTATGTTAATTTTTAAAAAAAACACCAACAGTTTGCTTTACCTTTAGACTTCTAGAATATCATCGTGTTTAAGAATGTCTTGCGTAGATTTCAGTTCTAGATTTCATTGTGGAAGGCAGAGCTACTCATATGTAAGAGACATAGAGTACAATCCTAATTAGGACATCCTGCATGAATGCAACCAGAATACCTCTAGGAAGGTTTAACCTGTTGTGGTGGTAGTTTAAGCTCCATTCATGTTCTACTTGCATCTTCAACAAAGATTGAAATTTAAAGCATCGTTCCAAAGAAAATATTATGGTACCTATCTTTGTATAATTACAATACCATTTTGAACTATTTAGCATTAAACTAAAATGACTGCCCAGATGATGATTAGGACATCGAGCTATTGAATGCAATTTGCATTTAGTTCTGCCTTACGTAGCCCAGGTTCTCCTTGAGCTAACACTCGGCTAGAGCATGGCAACTGCACGAACATGATTCTTTTGATATTAAGGGAACATATGTTGTTGATTTGATTGACCTTTTATTCATCATGCCATGTTCTGCTTTGAATGTAAACAATTAAAAATGTTCACTTCATATTTTTTCCCTCATAATTTCATTCCATTGGTACAGCAAAATCCCCACAGTATAAGGCCATCTGCAAATTGTGAGTAGCAACCAGGTTAGGGCACTGCTGGCTTCCAGCTGAGAAGCTCTGGTTCCTGGACAGGGGTGACACTCAGCCTTCAGGGTCTGCTCCAGAAGACACCTTAGGGAGATCTGCTGTGGTGAACCAGCACTAGGAGAGTGAGAAACAGCTGCAGCCAGAGCTGCTGCCCAGCCTGCCTGCTGGAGGTGCAGGGCTAGGGCAGCACAGAGCCAGGGTGGGGAAAAGCAGCAGAATCTCAGCGGCGTGGTTCTTGCCAGGTTAGGGAATGTGTAACAGAGCAGCTGTTGGATATGCAGTGACAGTTACCACGACCACCATGGCTTTGCTGGCTGACAGCATGTCTCCCAAAGGGGGGTAAAGCATGGGCTACTCTAATCAGATGTTCATTCGGAGAAAAATGAACTTTCTGTCATTCAAGTCCTTGCGGGTACTGCAAAGAGAACAAAAGAATAGTCATTAAAAAAAAAGTCACTGGCTACTGACCTGCCTGTCAATAAGCATTAAAGAAATGCAATGCTACTGCTGGGAAACTATCAAATTTGCTTTAAAGAGCAACACTAATGTCAAAATTGGTGTTGATTTGTAACAATCATGCTGGAAACCAAGGATGTTTTGGTTTTATTGTAAAGGACAAATACTCCACAACAGATACTTGCATTAGCAAGGGAGAAAATCTGCTTCTGAAATAGGGAAGTAACAGAGCGGGGGAAAAGGTAGTTTTTCATTGCAGTTAGAGTTTGGATGTAGTATATTCCTCACAGTTCACTACAGCAATTAGGCTCTTGAAATTGGCAATAAACCCTGAGAAAGGATGAACATACTGTCAGAATAGTTGTTTTTTAAAGAGGTGACTCAGGGAGGAGCTGGAGTCTGCAGTAAAGGAAGAGCAGCAAGCATACTTAAAACTCATTGGAGTTAGAAGCTGTGCTACTGTAAAGCAACAATTTTTCTAAGAAGGATTTACAAGGCTCAGAAAAAGAAGAAATGCACACACCATTTCTGCATAATTAAATTAATATCCTGTTTTAGAAAAGAGAAAGAGCTTCGAGGTCTCACTTCAGCTTTTACTGTGTTTGATGTACACCAGAAATACCCTCCTAGCTTTTCACACACTACTAGTCAGAAGACTACTGCAATTCTGTAAGTGCTGTGCTGTTCTGGCTAGGTGGTTTTGCCATAGACTCTTCTTAGCATCTCTTCATTCAGTTTCTCTCCTCTCTGTCATTTACTTCAGACCACTTCTGACTTCTGCAGTATAAAAAACTCCAACTAGTAGCATATATAAACCTGAATCATAGAAAGAAGTGGGTTTTGTACTTCTGTCCATTCCATAGTCATGTTTGAAGCTCCTACATTTTTCTTGTATGTTGGTGGTTAGTTGGAAGGCCATATAGACATTAGGGCCTTTGGGAGAGATCCTTCCTGCTTTTCATTTGAAAGCAGGTCACTGCTCTTATTGATTTCTAGACTACCAGATATTGTATGTGTCAATGTCAAGTTTTAGGTCTCCTCTTGTGTTGGTAGTGGTGATAAAGAATTCAATATTTGGGTTGTATGGGGGCACACCTAGGTCATTTTGCCATTAAAATTACTAGAGAACCAGAAATGCTCCCTTGGTTTCAACTAACAAATATCAAGATTGTTCAAATCCATTTAGAAAGGTAATTTGTATAATTGTTTTGTGCGTTGGTAGTTTTTTTTCTTTTGCTATTTCCAAGAAAAAACCCAACAAAGGACTTTTTTTTTCCTTTTACTATTTCACAACAACTAGGCTCATTCCTGGAATGTTAATATTGGTGTTGCCCATCTTAGAAAAAGAAATTGAGATTAAGAGAGAGTGAGTTATTTTCTTGCAAAATTGATGATGAATGGTGACAAAAATGTCCATGTGAAATATGTAAAATTCTTAAGGTATGTAGGAATTAAGTGGTGTTTTATTTAAGATTAGTATAACCTGTCTGAAATACAGAAAACTTTAAAGAATGTTCCTAACCTTTCAGCTAGAAATGTATAAATTTCTGTCCAGGTTGTATTATAAATGTTAAAAGTAATTTTGACTCACATTTGGAAGGAAAGTTCTTGTATTTTTCAAAATAAAGTATTTGACATTTTAATATTACCTGGATAATTCATTGATAAAGCTTATAAAACTGAATGCCATTTTGCCCTGAAAAATATCTTCTCCCTTTCAAGCAGCACTGGATATTTTGCAACATGCAGAAGTGCAGACCAACAGCAGTCTCTTTGAGAAGAGATTCTCAGAAGATTCGGATCCCTTAAACATGCTCAAACCTAGAATGTAGAAATACAAACCACAAAATAAACTGTGTATGTTTGTTAATGACAATTGTTGCTTTTTATCTCCCCTCCTCAATTCCACTGTCTTGAGACTGCAGCAGAAACCATGTCACCAGATAAATGCCTTTCAAATGACTTCCTTAGTTAACCTCCTGCTCTTGAAAAATATGCAAAATTAAGAATACCTTAAGCAACCCCAAATGTTTCCAAATGTGTGCATGCATTTAGTGGGATAGGCACATACTATTTCTTCTAAGCATAAATTAGTATTTTGCAAAAGGAAAAAATAAACATAATACTTGTATTTATAAATCAAAATAGAAATCTTTGTAAGCAGTCTAGGAAATGGTCATTCAGTTGTCAAGGCTGAATGAAGTTCGCACATGAGGAGCAGTCTGTTGAATTTCTAGTCTGAAGCTCATGCAGAAGAAAAACTACTTTAAAAATTACATTCAGGTATGGAGATAGAAATGGACTTTTTGACTTGCTGAGCTTGGCTTTGAATTGGCTCGGTTTGTACTATAGGAGCAAACTTCCTTCACTTGTGCTATATCAGTTTACCTTGGCCCAGAGTATATTTTTCCAGTAGAAACGGGATAAAGTTGCCATTCAGGTACTCTGTAAGCCATCTTTATGTGGTTGAATTGATTCTTTCATCCTGTTAAGGCACCTTTCTGGGTTGCCTGGGAAGGAGCTCTGACAACATTGTTGTTTTACAAAGTCCAGCAGCAGGGTAAACTCTGCCTATATTTAGCAGCTGTCTTTAGATTCTTTAATTCCCTCTTAAGCAGGGTCAGCTTTATTTTCCTCCTGCCTGTGACCGACAGTACCCAGTGGTCTACTCTTCACAGTCACAGGCTTTGAAAAGTGTCTCTACACACTCCCTGTGCTTGATGTTTGCAGCTGTCCTTAAGCGTGGTTTAAGGGCAGATATAATTATTTTAGAGTTTTCCGAAAATCTGAATTTAAACATTCCAGACAGTTTTTAACACAGTTGGCTTTTATGCCATATTATATTTTAACCATAGCTGCCTTTTTTTTGTGTGTCTTATTTCTGATGCAACTGTTCCATATTTGCCAAGGGATTGTCCTTCCGCAGCAGGAAATAAGAATGGCCCTATGAAGATGGGTTCTCTAATCTTAAAATTACATGTCTAGAGGACAAGAAAGAAAGAAACAGAGGAGGCAGGTTCATCAAGAAATGAAGAGCAATAAATTACTTCACTGGGATATCACACAGCTCTTAACATAACTACTACCAATCACTTTGAAGAAATCATGTGGAACCTATGCCCTAGAAGTAATTATTATGGCCAGACCACTCTGGTTTTTGGTATGGGAGCACAGGTTTTTCCACCAATACCATTCCAGCAAGGCAATGTGTTAAGCCTTCTACTCAGCTGGAGGAGAGAACAAAGACAATTGCTGGCTTGATCCAAGCATTAGCATTCAGTTGTTTTCACATGTGTTAAATGTATTCTGGAAGTGTTCCTGTTTATTGCTGAAGTGTCTTAATTTATGAAAGAAATTATATGTTTGGTATGTTTTGCAAAAAAACCCTGTGAAACACAAAATCTAGTCTCCCCAAATCTGTAAAATTTACCAGCAGTTAATCAAAACTCTAGAATATGCCAAGGCCATGGTGTTGATGAAGGTGCAAAAGCTAGTATTAAGTAATGCATTGCTTGATCACGGCATGTTGTCAGTGCTTTTAAGACCTTCCCCTTCACAGTTCAGCACCTCAGTGTGCTCTGCCAAAATGACTGGGCAACCATTTCATTTTTCCTGACAGCGTGTTCCCCTCTGCTTCTGTAGCTTCATAGATGCTTTAAACCCAACAAGACTATTTGTTCTAACTGCTTTGTCAGTCCACCAAACAAATAAGCAATATGAAGTTACAGAATGGAGAGAAGGGATTTTAGGACTTTCTACTTCCCTGAGAGGGGAGCTAGTATCACTTAGTGCTTTGGGAAAACATTCCAGGATACAGTGGACTGACCTGAGAAGTAAGGAACACTTGAGTTACATACCCCAATAAAGGTTATGGTTTTTGCTTTCAAACCTCTAATGTAAATAAGGACATGTGTTGGTAAGGAAAGTGAACATTTCATGCACCTTAGTGAGTTTAGACCATGGTTGTCAGTCAGCATAAATGCACGGTTGATGTTTTCTCATTTAACCCTATTTTGATGATAGTTTCAGTTTGACTCATTATTACTCACAGAAAGACTTAAAGTAACGGAAACCTTCACAATTATGAGAGAGGTTATGTAATCTCATCAGTCATTTTGTGTTTGCAATGTACACTATAACTTTATTGTTTAATAATTTGAATTCTTTATAGATAAATTGCCAAAGTACCTGGGCTTCACATCGAAGTTTAGTTATAAATCATTACAAAAAACCAGTAAGTTGCATGACGCTGGTTAGCAAAGCTTATGGAAAAACCTTTTGGCAAGAGGGTACCTTAGGACAATATTTTATGGGCTTGTCCAGGGGTAGCATGTTTTTGGAAAAAAGATAATTAAAGTAACTAGGAAAATTTTAAGACAGGCAATTTGTTTTGAGTAGCAGCACAGGAAAAAAAACGTCTGATGGAAGGTGGTTCAATTTTTCTGCTTACTACCTTTTTCTTTTAATTGTATGAAACCTTTTGAGATTGCATTGCCTCTAGATAAAGGTGTAGGAGGCTGAGAGGTTTTTCTTTGATACAGGAGGAGAGAAGCAGAGAAAGAGGAAGAAAAGAATAGTGAGACATTGCCAGAAAATATTTGTCATCATAAAATCAGTAATATATGAACCTTCCAGTTTGAATAAGCACACAATATTTTCATAGATTTACCATTTCAAATGTTTTCATTGGAATGAGGGTGACTTTTTTATTTCTCTCATTATATCTGGGTTTATTTTTTGACATTAAATGTTTGTGTTATATGTGCTAACAGAACTTTGGAAAGCATACTCAAAATACAGTGACAATGGTGGTTCTGTGAGGCTTGCTTAAATTACCTGGGTTCTGTTCCCTTTGGATAAGATCATTCCATGTCTTGTTGTTTTTTTGATATTTGCAACATCCAGTTTTTTTCCTAAAACACTAAACAGCCTGTGTCAAATTCTGGTCTTTAGCACAGCAACAGCACCCTGCTTTGGGACAACCAATTAGTTGTGCAATAGGGAGCAGAATTTATTGCTGTGCATTTGTTCTTCTATTGCTATTCCTTCATATTTTCCAGGGCAGCACATTAAGTAGAAGTCTTATTTAGTGGCCCATTTAAAAGAACAGTGTACTTGAGTTTGTTGAGGAAATAACTACTGCTTCTAATGTGAAGATCCTGACTGTCCCAAGATGAGTCCCCAGCAGTTGGTTGCCTTACACACTAATGCCCAGCGGAATAAGAATCTGTGCTACAGATAGTTGCCACATCAGAAATAATTCAAAATTGCAAGAGAGACAAAAATAAAAAATAACTGAAGCTCCAGACAAATTGGCAAGCTGGGTTGTGTAAATAAAATGGCCAGCTAGTTGTATTCCCTGGTGAATCCAGTCCAAATGGACCAGACAGGTTGAGTGCATAATAGAACACATGCACCACAGTTTGAAAATCTCTGGGAATACTGAGCTGTCTTGTGCCACCCCTGATGGAGCTGAAATTGTAGTGAACAGAATGCTGGAACCATGTTGTATTATCAGAGGACGTGGAACCACTTATTTGAACTAAACACTTAGTGCTGTCATGCTGGTGTGACAGAAAATGGCACTAAAGCGCAGCTGAGTGGCTATTTTTGTCTGGATAAATACTCCAGTTTGTCAAGCTCTGTCTTTAGGTCTCCTAAAGCACAAAGGTAGAGTTCAAAATTAGACATTAACAACTTTACATTATGTTAGCTCAGGAAGAAATATCGCCTCCTTTCTTTCTTTTTTTTTTTCTGTGTACAATTCCAAATGTCTAATAAATTAAAAAATTGGGTCTCAGGTTATTCAAAGAGGACAAAAGGCTATGTTTCATATTGTGTTCCATAAAAGCAAATTTTGTGTAAATTATCCTCTTTTTTTTTTTCAGTTCAGCAGGTTTTGGCATTGCGGGTGGTGGACGTAGTCTCCCATTTAAAATGCATCCCTTGTAAGTGTTGGGCTTTACTATACAAGTATGCCTGTAGCTTCCACTGATACAATTATCCATACTGTGCTGGAGCACTTCAAATGTTTGCTTTTCTATCCCAAAACTACCAGTAAAACATAAAAAAGATAGAGTTTACAGATATAAAGATTAGGGTATTACTGGCTGAGCAATGAGGCTTGGGGTATAAGCCGGAGTTCAGGGTTTCCATTATTGAACTAAAAGTCTAAATTTAATAATTTCTTAATAATTCTGGGGGAGATTATTTGTCATTAAACTTGGCTAGAGTTGGGCTTCAGGTAGACCAGGGGAAATTATAAATTAATGGTTCATTATTTCTCTGAACCATTTTCTGCAAATGTGTGAAGATGGACCATTATCCCAAGACATGTTCATGGCACCTTGGGGCTGGGGAATGCTCTGTGGCAAGCTGAAGAGGATCAATCTGTTGTGCAGTGTTGGGATGAAGAGCCCATAAAGATCAGGAAGACGGTAGAGAAGAACTTCAGGCGTGTTCCAAAGCACCCCACAGGCAGAGATGTCAGGATGTGAAACTGAACAGGCAGGCTCAGTATGTGGGCTACCCATAGAAAAAGATTGTTCTGCTATGCTGCTTTCTGGCACTACTGCTTGAGAGGCAATTTTTTATTTGATCAATAATCAGAACTGTGATTTTATATTGAGTTAGTACATAGAACTTGGCGAAAAGGCTCAATAATACTGCCTTGAGTATGGCTAACAGGTGTTCTTGCTAGGCTTGCAAATGAATACTGTTTATGTTACCGTGAAGTCAGGAGTTCTATGCCCCAGGAGAACAATGGGAAAAGGTGTAAGCAATGTTTTGCCTCTTTGGTGCCTTAAAGGCAGAGCTCTCAATCTTTCTCTACCCTCCTCCTGCAAATTAAGAGAAAGTTGTTTGGTCAATGTGTGTCTAGAGAACAAGAAAGAGGGGAACAAAGGAGGCAGGTTCAGCAAGAAATGAAGAACAGTAAAAGACTTACAAGTTCACCAGGATGTCTCATAGCTCTTGAAATAACTTAAAGGGCTACTGCCAGTCACTTTGGTCAGTGAGGAGTAGTTCTCTCTTCCTCTTTTTTTCTTTCTCTTAATCTGAATTTTTCTTTCCTGAAACTGATACGTGTCACATAAATAGTGGTATCCAAGATACCAAACTTCAGAGTTGAATATTGCTTTAAAATTGCAACTTATTCAAAACCTTTTACCCTTACAATTTCAAAGTATGTGTATAAATATATTAAACCAGTGGAATAAGTGTATAATCTGTTATAGATTCATTACTTGTGTAAATCAAGAGACCTCGACAACAGTGGGGGAAGCAATAGTCTATCTACAAGAATGCTTAACTCTTGAAAATGTCTAGTCTTGCTCCTATCTCAAATTTTTACTTTTTCACTTTTCTACATTGTATTTAGGCACAGTGTTCTTTCTTCAATCTTTAACATTTATCCAGGTGAATATGAAAGTTATTTATATCATAATCAGAGCAGAAGTTCCATTGTGCTTTGTGCGGTGTTCTTGTCACAGTGTGACTATGCCCTTAGCTTTGAGATGTAGGAAGCCATACAGCTTGAAATTTTTCATGGTTTTAATCTGCTTTGATTCTAACTTGTTTTTCTTAAAAGCAGAAAAACCAATAAATTCAATCTGTTTTCTGGAGAAAGAAAAATAAACAAATGTAAAAACAAACAAAACCTATACCAACACAACAACAAAAACAACCAACCCAAACAAACAGAAAGAAAAGGCAAAAAATCACCCAAAAAATTCTAGGGGAAAAAATATGTTGTTTTCACTCTGTATTTATTTGTTTAACTGCTGCTTTGCTGAGAAATTTTTTTTGCCTTAATGTTTTCAAGCAGCACTTTGCAGTTTTCAGAGATTTTTTTTGTGTTTAAATCTGCTCAAGTTTGATGACATTTTAGTTGGTGCATGTACTTTAATTAAATATGCCTTGCCATTGTACTTTTCCCTGCATGTTCTATTTCCAAGAACCAGAAAGGTACTGAAATAAACTGGAGTCTTTCTGCTGGTGGGATATATTCCCCCTGATTATACACACAGCTCCCTTTAATGCATATCAGAAAACAAAATGCAATTGTTAGAGCAAATCAGAGTACAAGACCCTGATCAATTTAACTGTGATTGGTTCTTATGATCAAGTGCAAAGGGAGTGATCTGAGACTATAGCGTATGCAAACCTAAAAATACAGATTGAAAAGCACTGATTTCATTATGGATTTTTTGTTCTGACTCATAGTTTGAACATCTAAATAATAGCATTCTTTTTCACTAATTGTTATAAAGAATTTATTTATTTTTAAGGAGAACCAACTGATAATATTTTGAGCCAATCAACCTGTAAATGTTTATTTAAGTTCTTGTTTTCCCCTTTGAACAGGAAATACATTCCTGTGCTACTGGGCTGCATGTTGTTTCTAGTAACACTGACAGATACTATGTCAGAATTGCTGTACATTCCTCAGGACAAACCCAAAGCAAGTGTAAACTTCATTGCATATTGTTCTCTGTACACAGTTTTACATTGCTTTTCCACAGGCTAGACAGACATTTCCAGATGAATTTGTGGAGATGATTCACTCTTGAATTATATGATGCCAACCTAGAAAATTGACAGGAAGCAACTATTCAGATTCTTCTAAATTTTTAATTTTTAAAGCACATTGTTATGTATTTCTCTACTAGGTAGGGTAAAGCATCTTCCTGGCAATACTGGAATGCCCTGAGGATCCCCAAAAGCCTTTTAAAGAATATTTTATTTACTGTGAGGAGGACTTGAGATAACCCTTTTAGGTGTCTACAAGATTTGTAAAGTCTGGTGAGAACAGATTGGCAGCGGATGCCTTCAGCTCAGACTGCACTGCAAAAGGTTTGCTGTGTATGGTTTCAGGCTACTGGCAACATTTGGAGCATTAAGAGTGCCATTGTAGCATTAGTGTTGATGATATGGGAGCTAGTATGCATGGCTGAGGCTGAGGCCGAGTTCTGTAGATGCTGATCCACCCAGAACGCAGAAGTAGGTTTATTTCTTTCTCTCCTGCTGCTCTGTGGTTCCCAACAGTCTTGTTTTACGTGCTAAATCCAAAGAAAAAGAGGTGCTGGGCAAAGCACAAAGAGTTTGGTTTCGACTTTTTGAACTTGTGGCAAAGCACTTCTCGTTTATTTGCAAATAAAAGCAACTTTGCCTTCATTTTATATCAAGAAACAAATTTTCTTACCAGTGTTCAATCTTTGGTAGAAGGTAGATCTCTGTGAGGAAGAGTGTGGCAAAAGATCTCTGAGTTGGCACAAGAAGCGGGATTGCATCTGGGCATGCGTACCACTGAAAATGAAAAGGTTTTTAACTTTAAGAGGACTGAGTTCTGGAACAACCTCTTTAATATAGAGATGGAGAGAGCACACTGGGTTGATTGAAAGAGGGCATTTCATCAGTTCGTGAACAGGCTTACAGGGCCCAGGTATCTTTAGCAGCAGGAGTCTGACATGAGTCATGAGTAGCATAGGAAGACACTTTTGAGATTTGTGTGTTACCAGTCATTATACTTTTGATTCTGCCTCATCAGTTTTCTTCCAAATCTTTTGGTTTGGGGATACAAGTTTAGCTAAGCTAACAAAATGGTAGGCTCAAAACATTTGTGATCTTTACATAAATGCATTTTCACAAAGGAACAAGTTCTGCGGAACAGGATCGGAGCAATTCTACAGTCTGTCAGCACAGAGCAGATTTCTTTCTCTGCTTAGTATGAAAATCTGTAACCAAGGTGATTCTTTAGGGCTCCTTAAGAATGTTTGGACATGAAACAAAAGATAGTCCTTCTGTTTAAATGACAGTCAGAACCATCAGAGATGCTTCCACTTCTGGTATTTGAAGAAAGATTTTAGGAAAAAAAGGAGGATTAAATAACATTTCTCTTTTGTGAATGAATAATGAAGTCAAAAGTTGACTGTGCCTAAATAAAATATGGATTCATTCAATTTAATTACAGGATGATAGAAATGTTGTTTGAAGGAACCCATGGAGGTCACCTGGCCCAGCCTCCTGCTCAAAGTGGGATGCATTTGACAAGCGTTTGACACTTTCCTGCACAACATCCTTGCCACTAAACTGGAGAGACATGGATTTGATGGATGGATCACTCAGAGCAGAAGGACTTGGCTGGATGGTCACCTTCAAAGTGTTGCTTGAATCAAGTCAGTGGCTTGAAGTTCAAGTGGAGACCAGCAACGAGTAGTTCTTTTGGGGTCTGTACCGGGACCAGTGCTGCCTGACTTCTTTTTCAACAACACTGACAGGGGCACTGAGTGCACCCTCAACCAGTTTGCCAACAAACTGTTTGGTGCAGTTGACACACTGGAGGGAAGGGATGCCATCCAGAAGGAGTTTAACAGGCTTGAGTGGTGGGCCTGTGCAAACCTCATGAATTTCAACAAGGGCAGGGGCAAGGTCTTATACCTAGGGCAATCCCAAGCGCAAATATAGGCTGGGCAGAGAATAGATTCAGAGCATAGGTACAAGTTTAAATTGAGAAAACTGCCTCGGGCTTTTTGTTTCTGTCTGATTTCTTTAAAATGTAGGGAGGTGTAATTTCCTGTGTGAAATGTTCACTTCCCCTTAAAATACCTACTGCCAGACAAAGTAAGTTACCACTAATAGGTTGGTAAGTTACCCACAAATGAAAAGGAAAAAAATTAAAAATTCTTTGTATTCAACACATTTCATGTATGCAACATCCTGCTAAATGAAATTTAACTGTGTAAAGTAACGGAAAAGATTTTGAAAATATTTGTTACATCCAATTATGCTTATTCTGTTAGGATGCAGTTAAAATAATTTCATTAACTCTATGTTCTTCTCAGCATGTTAGGTTGAGATTATTAAGTAAAGAAGGAAATATAATTCCCTTCTATAAATCTTTTCACTTGCTCTTAGCCTGAGCAAAAGTCAGTTTCTGATTTTTCCCCTAGATGTTTTCTATACCAAACTTCATGCAGGCAAAGCACCACAAGTGTTTGCACACTTATTTATTTTGGAAAGTCTGTGATGCTTGTCTGCCTTTCCTGGACATATCAAGGCCATAGCTGGGTTCAGCTAGAGGATCAGTTGAAAATGTTAACTTGCAACTCAAAATATAAAAGGAAGCATACAAAATATGAAATCGAAAGTAGAAGTACACTTCCCTTTCCAAACAAAGGAAGTCCTTTACTTGATAAAATACAGTGCATCTAAGTGTCTTAAGCATGCAGTGTGGTAAATTACTAGCAGAAACAGATGTTATTCGTTAAACAATGCAGGCCACAAACTAAATCTGATAGTTCTATTGTGATCATGAATTGCATAATGTATTTGCATTATCTGAGACAATTTTGTAAATGAGCAAAGACCACAGAAAGATATTTGAGTAGGCACAGAGATAAAATCATGAGAGATTTAACCACTTCTGACTTGCAGTATGCAACTGATGAATTGTCCCCCATTTTGCAAGTGTGAACCTACATATATTGATATACAGAATGTCAGTAGATTGATTGGGTTCATGATACACAAAATGAGGAAGAGTGATCCTATTTAGATAACAAATGCCTGAACTCTTTGTCCAAAATTCAGACTAAACTTAAATAATTATTAAGGTTGAATAGCGTATAGTGATCATTCCCCAATGATACATACTGCTTTATTTTTACTAGAATTCTGTCTAGAACTTAAAGAATTAATGGCAAAAAGGTGGTTGTTCTGACATAAGCTGCAGAAGAAATGGTCAATCATCTTTCCAATCAGTTTTGCAGATTAAAAAGGATCTTGTGGTGTAAAATTCACAGGAGTAGAAATGTTGAACTGAACTGTGTACATATTAAAATTAGTTTAACTTGGATAATTCTGAAGTTATTCGAAGTTGGACATATAAACAAAAATTAGAGAATCAAGGCTTTACGCATGTTGCTTCTTTTATAGTAAATATTACATAATCTTACAACGTGTGTGGAAATTACTGTTATCTTAGGTGAACTTATTTTAGACTGAACGTAAGATCAAGACGGTCAACATAAGACACAAATTTAGTCATCTTCAAGTGTATACAAGTTAGCTAATCTATTTATTTGGTGGCAGTCAAAGTAAATTTCATGTATGTATTGAGAGTGATATTATGTCATTCAAAAATATTAAAAAAAGAGTAATAGTTTCACAAGTGTAGATTTCCAATAGTAAAAGTTGTTCTATATATGTTCTTAATTGAAATGCTTGAAGGTATTTTTGAGGCAAGAGTTCTATTTTTCAAGATTCCAAATATGCTTTTGTTCCAGGTGGTACATGTTCATTCTTTTAGATATCTAGTCTTGCAAGAACTGTATAATGAGAAGAAAATAAGATAAAAAGAGCAAACAAAACTTAGGAAGTCACGACCTGATATTCGAAGTACAAATGTTCTTTGGTTTTCAAAGAAAAGTTTCATCCAAGTTGGAATACAAATCTTTTCAGTTTAGTATTAAAGGGACCCTTTTTTTTCTTGTTTTCAGCTCTCCTGAACCATTCACTAGTGAGTTTTGGAATCACTAAAAATCCAGATTTCTGTATTTCCACCAGTGTTGTGTATGCTGAAATACCTTCTAGAGTTTTAAGATTTATCAGGATTGCCAATATGTATTGGGTATTTTTTCCATTTGAAAGAGAATACAAAAGAAATTCATCTCCCTGATTATTTGAATAAAGACTGACACAAGATTTAGCTATGAGTAGTTTTAGACTTTATTCTACAGTAATTCGTATTTAGGTTCCATTTTAGTTCAGATATGTAATTTCAGCGCTTATTTTTCAAATATTCATACAATTTGCCAATTAACATATGTTCTTTCTTATTCACACACTTGTGTATTAACACTATCAATATATCCCTTCTCAGCAGATGATGGCAAACATATCTTTCATTTTCAAAATACTGTCTGCAGAAGATTCCTTTAATTATAACTTAAATAAGCTCTGGGTAATAACAATAACCAGGTGAATAAAACATTCCTATTCTTTAGCTTCAAAATTTTCTCTCAGCTGTCTTACATGTACCGTATGAGTCAGATTTAAAAAAAAAAAAAAGATGTGCAAGTTCTTTGACTCAGGCTATACAGCGTATGATTGAAGTAAAGAACATCATCTGCTTTGTTCACCAGGTTTTTTTATTATTATTATTTCTCTCTGGTCTTCTTCTTTTCTGCTCCTCAAATAAGGCTAATTACAAAGGAAAAAAGTTGAAACTGGTGGAGAGAGATCCTTTAAAGCCATTCCTTTTGCAGAATGGAACAAAAGAGTACCAAGGGCATAGATAGGCCTTGAAAAAAGAAAAGAGAAAAACCATCTAATGAGGATGCTGAGATAAGTGCTTGTGAAGAAAACTGGCAAAAAAGGGCTTTTAGTCTAAAATCCATAAATAAGTGGGCATTAGATGGGTACTAGAACATTTTTAACAAGAGAGGCCACCAAACTGTATCATCCTATGCAAGAGCTACTACCCTAAAAACTCTTCTTCTTAACAAGATAAGGGTTGTTCTCTTTGAAATATTAATTTGAAAAAAAAATACTTGAAAATTAAGGAGTATTATTCATGTCTGTGAATCCATTATAGAGGAAGACATCATCAAAGCTGCTTTAGATATAATTATGAATGCTGTAGACTTTCTAAAGGTCAAAGATCCTAAACAGCATGAAGAAATTGTTCACAGTATATGATGGCTCAGACAAGATTTGACCTCCAATCTCTCTTTGGGTCTTCTAGGCTGTGCTAAAGAAGAAGCATGCAGAGCGTCAACTAAAGGGGAGTTTAAGAATCAAATCATTTGCCCATCCTCCAAGCCTATTTCGTAATACTCTTGGGTAATTGGGCACTCAGACGTGCTTGATATCCATAGATGTGCAGGTCAGGTGTTTGAGACTCGGTCTAATTACCAGAGAATGACTGCCAGCTAAGCATTGTCCATTTCAGCTCTCAGTGCTGCTCTTGTAACACATAAAGGAGAAAAACAAATCTGAAAGGGAGAGAAGATAAAAGGACAGAACAAAATAAACTACAGGACCTGATCCAAAGACTGTAGAAGTTAATGGAAAGTCCCATTAGCTTCAGTGAGGTTTAGATTAATCTCTGTTTTTAATAAGACTGGCAGTTCTTTATCCCGTCATGCATTAGATCTCCTCTCACCCCTGTGTATCAGGAAGTTTGCCTTTAGTACAAGTGATCTGATTTTTTAATATGTTCTGACAGACTAATGAAATCAGTCGGGCAATCATTTGATTTAACTTTGGTTTTTTCGTAAGTTTCTATTAATAGGAAACTTTAGGGGCTTTGAGAGAAGGTTACAGTACAACAAGAGTATTCCCCAAAATGTAGTAATAATAATATCTTGTAAATCCCATAGCTAAAAGTCTGACGTTTACACTTTCTGGGGGGCATTTTGATAGTGAATAAAAAAGCATTAAAATACTTAGTGCAGATTTATTAACAAAGTGTTTCCTAAACATGTGATACACTACACTGCTCCTTTCTTACTCACTTTTAGTCACACTTCTGGCACACGTTCTGTGCCGCAGATGGACCAACAAAATACACATGTATGTAGTGATCAGGTGTTTGAACTTGATTGCCAACTAGCAGCTTTTGCTGTGATAGAAGTTTCACCCACAGGTGTCCTACACACATGAGAGTAATTTTTTTGGCACTAACTTTTCACAGCAGGTTACCTGTGTGGCTGGTAGCCACTGGCCATTTTTTGTCACATGCTGCAGCATTTCCCAAATTCTGTGTCAATGATGAACAAATACAGCAGGATACTACCGAATGGTTTGGTAGATGTCCTGCAATAATTCAGTTTTATTTTTTATAATTTACAAATTGTTTTACTGAATAGTGAGGCTGAACTAATATGTTGGGTGGTTTTCTTTGTATCAGTGATTTTCTTTGTATCAGGGTTTTTCCAGAACCACCACTCATAAAACTTATGTTTTATGAGTTTTTGATAGCACAGATATTATGATAGAAAATATCTTCTGCATAAAGATTAATAAACCAGCAACAACAGCAGAAGAGATCGTAAGAGTATTTTTGTGCTAGATTCAAGATGGAAAGATAATAGGGTTTTTTATTTGTGAGACAGTCCTTTATTTTGCTTTACATGACACACTCAGTATGAGTGAAGCATCAGAAGTAATTCCTTAATTAAATTCTGTTGATACTTGCTTTTAAAGCGAAATTATAATCCTTCTGTTTCACACATTAAAGATTGAGTTCAGTCTCTGAATAACTCTGTAACTCTTCAGAGGACACTTGGATTTTCTTTATCACCTTTTAGGAAAAATAATTATGGACTGTAGCAGAGAAAATTTGTATAAATACTCTCTTCTTGACATTTTGCACATTTTTCTCACGTGTTTGAGTTCAATTAGCTAAATAACCACAATTCCCACAAACTGCGATTTCATAGACTCAATAGTGTCTTTCATACATTGAGGGGCTTGAAAGCAATATCTGGCTAGATGTAATAATAAATATATAGGTGGAACATGGTATCAGAGATCAGTGTATTTGTATGCTTGTCACACAGAGAAATTTCAGACTTGTGATACAGCCCTCCATTCTCCTCATATCGAAATGTCAGCTTGACTTGGTATAGAATGGTAGTACCTAGCATAAGCAGCCTTTTGGTTTGGTTTCTACCAGGAGGAAAAGTGAGGTCTATAAAAGCTCCTGTGCAGTAAAGGAGCCCAGTTACTGTGCTGCCTTGTTTTCACACTTGCCCATGTCAGCAGTGGTGGAACCTCTCTGATATCTTTCTCTGCTTAAACACGAGGCAGCTGGTTCAGGAGTCACTGAGAGATGTTCCTTACTACAGAGGTAATTTCCTGATTATGTGGCACAAAGTGGCAATCCACACAGAAGATAAATTATCAGACAGTAAACATTTTATTTTAAGAAGGGAAAAATTTTCATTTAATTAACCATTCATATATGCAAGCTGGACTATAAATTGTCATCTTTAGCCAGGTCAAAAACAGAGTGAGCTTATCTAGTTCAACACAGAAAGATGGCTTTTTCATTAAAAAAAATGGCAAGGAATTGGTTCCATAACTGGAAATGGACTTCTAAAAATATAATAGAGCATGTCAGATGTGTATCTGCAATGAAAAAATTGGTCACAGGAAATGAATACTTTCCTAAAATAATTCCCATCTGGAAACAAGTGCGGAAAATGTGCTGGATGTATGATATTAAAATGTATGATGAAGGTGTTGTTTAAACCAGGATGCCTAACTATTTCTTGAATGTGTTCACAAGGAAAAATAGTGATGTTCAATGAATGAGTGACAGAAGTGGCCTTGCTGGAAGCTTGGTTTGATTGTAGCTGTAAACTGATTAATAGAACCCAGTTGGGGAAATAAACAGAAGTTCTCTGGAGTAAGGACTAGACTGCAGTTAGTACTGTGCTTTGTGCCTTCACTGTAAATCAGATGGCAAGCTCACATATTGGATTCCAGATCGCGTAAGTACCCACTGTTGGCTCACATTCAGTCTCTTCAGTGCAAAACCATTGGTTCCCAGAAAAGAAAGCTTCAACTGGAAATGCAGGGTATATGTGATAGTTGCTCTGGCCTCTGTGGTTCACTTAAAACTTGAAGAGACAGCTCAGTAGCTCTTGTCACAGGCCCTCTGAGGCCTATCATGCAAGTCTCAGGAGTCTGTCTAGATCTAGACAAATGTAGAAGTGTCCTCCTTGCTGGGACTGTACTTGGGCCTAGCAAGATTAAAGAGCAAAGAAATTCTGCATCCTGAAATTCCAGGGGTGTTGGCTTCAAGGCAGGGGAGTCACTTATTCACATCTCAGACTTCATTAGCTCATGAAAATTTATGCAATTTCCTTGTGTTTGAAGTTCAGTCCTGACTGAGCCAATCAAGAACTGACATGCCAGGGAGATTCTTACAGAGTGCACTGGGAGATCATAAGATGTGTGAAATGCAGAAGGACCACTGCATGGTTAATCCTGGAAAGGCCTCCCACTGCTGAGTGCAAGAGCAAATGAGCCCAACTAGCCTCTCAAAATGAGTTGAATGCAATGGGCATCAGTTGTGAGTGAATGTGGGATAACAGTGGGGACACAATTGGCTTTAGCTGTTTGTCTTTTGGAGCTTAAACCTGGCAACCAAGAGCACATAGACACACCCATAAAATGCTCCAAAAAGATGTGAGATTATTACTCACCTCTTTCTTGGTGGTGCAACAGATTTCCAATGGTATGCTGGCATACCATTGTGCCCAGGCATAAAGAAAATCTAAGTGTACTGTATGTTACAAATATAAAATTGCATTTAGAGATGAGTCTGCTTCATTCTAGTTTTTTTTACTAGAAATTGTATAGCCTATATAATACTATTAACATCTATGTGGTAAGACACTTACAAGTTTGATGATCATCCTATTCTAATTTAAACAAAATTTTTAATTCTAAGTTTCACATTTTAGTTGGTGTTAAAAGACTGCAATAAATACTGCTTAACCTACATTCAGATCGGTTGCTAAAACAGAAATAGGAAAGCAAAAATGAGGGGACAAGGCTAAGACTGAGTGGCAAAGTGAAACAGAGGAAAGCTGTGCAGCTCTCTATGGGTACTGCAAGGCTTTAGCCGTCATTGTGATTGAGTCTCTGCATCTGAAAGCAGTTGTTTGTGATGAGAATTTCAGACTGAGGACTGTTTTACTTCTTTTAACTGATGGTGCTGCTTAATCTGCAAATAGTTATGTGAGTAAACATAACTTGTGGAAGAAAACTGTATTCTTGTACACATGCTGTTGGACCACAGGTATCATATAGATGGCTACAGAGCTCCTGTAGTAAGTGAAAACAGGAACAAGGGGAACAGAAACTTGTTTTCTGAATGGCTTTTGGCTCAAAGACTCCAGGAGGCACAGATCTCAGATATAGCACTACATAATGAAAATGTATCTTCCAAGTATATAGTGCAGAATTTGTCTAAGATGCTAAAAATATTTACAAAATGTATAGGCTAGATTTTTTTAAGTGTTTATGTGCAAGTTTACAAACATTACAGGGCCAAAATCATATATATATTTATACACTGTGTAAGCTGCACTTACAGTCAGTGAATCATCATGTCAGTTAAGCTAAAATATTTAGCTGAGATTTTATGCTTATGTTTATACAACCAAAGGTTTGAGAATATCACCTTGGCATAGGAGATTTTCACTGACCATCCAAATATGGCTACTTTGAAAACAGAATGATTTGCGTCAATGTTACACAATATTGTAGGGCAGAAAGTGAAAGAAATTGCCTGTTCAATAGGTCTGAAGAACTTTCTCTTTTAAAGTTTACCATGTATTAATTATGTATGACATTTCAGGGAGTGTGAGTTGTTTGTAGCCCATGGCAATGAGTTACTGAAATGAGACTTTACTGAGACAGAAAAAAAAGTGTCAGCATATCAAATTACACAGATATTGGTAGCCTAGATGTATTTGCTAGTTTGGAAAGCTATGTTTGATATCGTGAAATTAAAGTGCTGCACACTGGTTTTAGATGGTAGAACCGCATTTCTTTTAAAATAATAATACTGAAGTAGTTCAGTGAAAAGAAATGGAATTTTTATCTTGTGGCAACACTTCAAAGAGAAATAATAAATAAAATATCTTGTCATAACTTATTTGGAGCTAATAAAAATGGTGATAGAACTACTGAGATGTATTTCAACACTCCCCCCAAAAAAGCTTAGCAACCTCTTCTCATTCAACAAAATAAGGGAAAAGCTTATTGAGGATTTATATGCTGTGCATAAATATTTTATTAGTTTCCCCCCTTCTTTGGAAGGATATCTTTCTCTAGTAGTGCCCCTAGCTACAAAATTCAAAAGGAACTCCTTCACATAGGAAAGTAAGGATCCCCAATTTAATGGGGATCAATAATTTTTTAAATTCAATAATGCTCTATTTTACAGTGTGTTGCCTGTTACATACTTTATTAGCTGTATTTTTACAGTATGTTTGGTTGTTTTTATATTTTTTGATCCCGTGGAAAGAGAAACTGTCTTCCTCACAGACAAAGACAAGCTGTTGAAATGGCTGCCAGCAGAACTCTGGTGTTAAAAAAAAACCAAACAAAAACACCAAACCCAAAACAAACCAAAAACCAACCAAAAATAATCTTGCAAACTGGAAATAGTTGAACCAGTGGGAAGTCCTTTGACATTCCACCCTACTCATTTGGGTGTCTGTCTCCTGAAATGCAAGATTCGTGAGTACTAAACCAGCCGATTTACCAATAGAATCTGAAGAAGATTTCCTCCTAGCACCGTTGATATTTTATGGACATAATGTTTGCCCTCCTCTTTTATGTTGCTGCAATCTCCATTGTACATTGTAGGGGAATCTGGATGGGAATTCCTCAAAGTCTCAGGACCCAATGCTGCAGTGCAAGATGATCCAGCCTGAGTAAACATTCTCGTCTGTGCTGTACACGTTATAGTTAAGCATTTGCAGTCTTGCAGTCCATCTCAAGGTTGAATCAGTTAGGTGATTTATGATGCTCAATGGACTTAACATTCCAGTTTATCAAAAAGTAAAAGTAACAGTATTTATATCAGCAAGCAAAAATTTAAGGTGGGAATAGCTGTTCCTACAATATGTGCAAACTGTGGCTGTCAGCTAGAACATCAATGTCCATCTGTGTGCCTTAGTGTTTTCTTTTCACTGCTGCCTCTGTTTGGAGTTTTCTGGTTTGTGCTGTCCATATTCACTATTATTATAGGAGGCTTTGGAATTTGTAGGAAAACACTAATACATTTCATCCTCATTGAATTACTTTTTAGGTTTTGTAGCCACTTCTAGGTCATAGTTCTCATTTGTTTTTAAATGTAAATTAAAAAGAAAAAAAGGGGTTTTGTTATTTTAACAGTTTCCAAAGTACTTCACATTTGTTATGTGAAAGTAGTATATATTGTACTGCTTCAATATTGAGACTACATACTTTATGTGAACTCTGAGTGCTTTTAATTTCAGTGACTTAATAGTACTTTACACCCAGCTAACCTTAACAGAGGTTACTCTCCTCTTATATTCTGCAATGCTAACACACTTCAATTATGTCTGTACCGAAGTATTCTACTCTCTTCTCCTTCATTTTTACCATTGTATCCATGTGCCTTCCATCAGAGTGGTAAGCAATGTGCAGCTGACTAATGTCTGTCATGTTTGTTCTTGGACCCCAGAGAGGCAAGCAGTGTGTTCAGTAAAGCAGCTCTATTTTGAAAAGGTTGTATTAGGAAGCTCAGAAGTATATACTCTAGCTTGAATAGGCAGATAGGATTGTGATGGTCTCTAGTTCCTCAAGAAGTGGTGAAATGAACAAGCACTTCAAAATCTGCATCTTCTGTGCAGATAAGATAGTCCTGATTGTTTAAAGCTCCACTGAGCCAAGCAGAAAATTTTTGTAAATCATCATCTTCATCTGTGGGCATTAGGTCATCTTTTGTATTGATAATGCTTGTGTCAGCAAATGAATGCCCTAACTTTTGATATTCAGTCGCAAAACAGAACCTGGTATATAGTTGCTGGGAAGACATGCTGCAGTATTTTGTGCTGTTTATGCCATGCATGGCTTATAATATTGCTATATTATAGCAGCAGTCTAACAGCCATATGACTGATGCAATTTTGGAGAGCAGATCATGGTTTAGCAGGATGGAGAAGCTGAAGATACTGTTCAAAGAACTGGTAGGCAAAAAGTTAGTAATATTTTGCTAAACTATATACCAAGCTTGTCAACTGTAGAATGCAAGTCATTAATTATGTGGTTGTACAGACAGTGGTTACTTTATGATACAAATGTTTATAAATTGCTTCTCATTTCTTAGTGTATTAACTACACAAGTATTCCACTTCGTCCTTAACTGAATGCCCCAGATAATGAGAAGAACTGTGGTAATGGAAGAAAGTAGTAGTAAGAGCAGCAAACTGGACAATAGCTACAAAATCTAAACAGAAGGGTGTTTTTGAGAGACTTTGGGCACATGCTGAAATTAAATGACAGCAAATGGAATTTAGTAAAGTTATTGCTGTTAAAAGTAAAAATCATGGTAAAACGTGCTATTGGTTCTTTAAAACAACAGCAAAAATCTCTCTTCCATCTTCAACCAATCTGAAACAAAAGAAAATTTGAACGCAATATGAAAGGAAAAGTAACTACACTTCAGGCATTTATACTGCATTCATCTCTTTCATATGGAACTATTACTGTATTCCTTGTTACATCTAACAAATAAAAAAAATAGAGGCTGCTTTTGGCAAAAGTTAGCAAAATATCCATGAGAATTGTTTTTTGAACGTGAAAAAGGAAAAATGGCTCTTGCTTACTTAATCTTCCTAGTCCTTTATGTCTACAAGGACATGCATTACTTCACTCTTGTTACCATGTCATCTTCCTCCTCAGTCCCTGTTAATGTCTTCTTCTGGTCTTATCCTGCTGTGACTGAGCATTACAAAGTTTTTCACGCCTCCATGCGTAAGTCCATCAACCAATTAGTTTTCAGAGCACATGATACATATAGATGGCACGGCAGTGGGTTCAGACCTAGGTCAGCATACTCCAAGCTTTCAGTCAATATGAAAAAAGTATAGGTCTACATTATCAGTTGTATCGATTTAGAGAATGGATTGTTCATTTTTGCTTCTTTTTCAAACTTACTTCCAGCTGTGATCACCGCTGTTATTCTGATTTTTGTCTCAACATTCGCCACAGAATTTCTCACCATGACAAACACTGATTTTAAATGGGCACCTGAAATGTATCAAAGTATGTGTCTCATATTGACTCTTTATGGAGCTTTGTTGCACATCTTGCATACCCATCTTTTAGAACATTCCAGTAAGGTATCCAATTTTTGTATCTAGTCACCTTCTGGGTTTTTTTGAAAAAGTTTGGAGGACAAGTTGAGGACTTCTGTGGTAAGTCTGCCTCAAAATATGTCTTTCTTGTAAAATAATGTAGAACATAAAGAGTAATGTATTTTAATTGAACTAAAAAGTCAAGTTTTCAAAGACTAAATTAAATAATCAAGGATCAATTATTATCCATTGTGTTTAATGTAGATTGAAACAAACGTGAGTAAAACAGTGAGACATCCTGGATTAGAATGAACCCATCTTGGCATTTTGATGGAGGCAATGAATTATTGTGTAAATATACTGAGGATGTGGGAACAAGTGTATCTCAGCAGAAAAAAGGGAAATGCTTTTCTGAAAAATATGGTGTCTATTTTTTTCCTCCATTACTATCTGCAACTTTGGAGTTAGGAAATAACTTTTCTGATAGTTGCTTTGTCTTTTATTTTATAGTAAAGAAGAACATTATACCTGCACAACCTCTTTAATTTTATTTAGCATGCTAAAGCTTAAATCTGTTTGGCTGTGATCTGTCTCTGTCTCATATTAACTTGATTTTTTTTTTGGTTTTGTCATTACAACTGAGAAGTAGACTTAACAGTTTAAAAAGATACATCTTTATATTATTGTAAAGTTTAGATATTAAAAATTAGGTGGTACTAACTGTAGTTAAAGCAACATGTCACTAGGAGAAGCTCCATTCAGCTGCAATCTGAATGGAGACGAAGAGGGGTGTCTGCAATCAGAAGGCAGTGCTTAGACAGGAAGTCCTGTCACTCTGTTCTCTTTCCTCTCATTTCTGCTGTCTCTATTCTTTTTCTGCTCTGAGATAAAGGAGATTACAAGCTCCCCTGTAACCAATAAAATTGCGATGATTTATATTAATTCTGAAAAAAACCCGGTAACTGGAATATACTAATATCAAAGCTACCTGGTGTAGGTAAAAGTATTATATTTATTATGTTGTTGCTTTATTTTTATCCACATAATAATAGAGCTCTAATGATGACAGTGTCCCACTATCATTTATTTCAGTGGCAACAGAAGTTTAGCTTAGATTTAGAGATCTTTTGGAAATCTGCTTTTTGGTCTCAGTTACATGTGTTTTTATGCAGTCAGTCTGTAAAAATCTGTACTGTAAGTATTCTTGTGCTGAGACACAGCCCTTCTGAATTTAAATTAAAGACTATGAGATTTTTTCTTGCGGGTATTAGGTAATTTAATAGAAAATGAAATCATGAGTACCTTTCCTTATCCAGACAACTTCAAAATACCTTTCTAGTCCATACATAGAATTTATCTGAGTAGAAAGGTGAAGGTGCTATTACACCTCATGAGAATCTCTTGATAAATCAGAATTTTAAAAAAACCCAAAACATCAGAATTTTAAAAAACCAATTCATAATTAGGGTCCCACTGATCATTTCAAAATATCCTCAGGCCTCTGACATATTCATATCTCTACAGCAGCAGATGGTAAAGATATCTTTAGAGGAAAGAACAAAACTAACCCCACAACCTCTCCACCTACAAATCCAGACAGTAACATATCATAACAAAGACTGGATCAGGGGACTGCCTGCCTACATAGAACTAGAAGTGAGCATCCACAGTTAGATACACAGTTAACAAACTCACTTTTAGAAAGCCTTTTCAACTTCAATCACATTACTTTTGCTACATACTGAGCTGCTACTGTATTAGTAGTTTCCGTTCAAAGAGAAAGTGTCTGGAAAAAAATACAAATTCCAAATAAATCACTGGCCCTCAGTCAAAAGAGGAGGTTTGCGAATTTTCACATTCTAAAATGTGTCAAAATTAACAGATTTCCATCTTTTCTAGATAAATAGTCTCTGCTGCTTCTATTCTCTTTGACAGAGTTGGAGTTATTTTAATTCCATATAAGTGTACTGTAATACAACATACATGTAAAAAAAGTTCTGATACTACAAAAGAAATATAATGTTTTATATATCTTTTTCTACAGGAATGTTGATTATCAGTGACTGTGATAGAACGAGGTGGGTAAAATATATTTTTTTCTGCAAGTTTAAAAAAATGGCTACACAAGATAAAAATCTCAATCCATATTTAGGCAACACAAAATTATTTGATATTTTAAAACTAATTATTGTTGTGGGCAAACTAAATATAAGATGCTGGGTAACAAGCTTTGCTGATTATGAGTCTGCCAGACTGAGTCGTTCAGTATAAAATACAGGTGTTTAACTTCAGACAATAATCAAAACTAAAAATAAAAGGTTTCTTGTTTCCTCCTTTCTGCCAACTGTGTCCTACTTTGCCTTAATTCCCAAATCCACTGAACTGAATAGTTCTTACCAGTCATCTCTACTCTGTGTGAACATAGACAATTTGTTCTTTTTGACTAAAAGAGGTGAATTTTGGCCAAAGATCTACAAAAAATAACATTGAATTGTGAGCTAGATAGGGTACCATTGTGGGAAAGATGGTCTAGGGGCAGGTCACTAAAACCTTTTTTCTTTTTCTTTTTCTTTTTCTTTTTCTTTTTCTTTTTCTTTTT
>NW_020897695.1:7572322-7800146 GCF_003984885.1 Neopelma chrysocephalum | reverse complement strand
TTTTTCTTTTTCTTTTTCTTTTTCTTTTTCTTTTTCTTTTTCTTTTTACTTCATTTGAACTATTGACCTTGCGAAAACATTCAGCTTTCTGTGAGATTTTTTTTCTTTGAGAGGGCTTTTTGTGCCTGAGCTTTGAAACATGTATGATCAGACCCAGCTTATCTCTGAGGCTGCTGGGTTTTCTAACTCGCCGCACTGGAAAACACACCGATCTTGGGAAATCAAGCTAATGTCTCTCAGCTGTGCAGAAAAAGTGTGAACAGCTCTGTCAAATGAGCTACCCCCATCTCCTTTTTTTCAGGCAGCATCTTATACTGGAGCAGTCACTTCACATTTGCCATTTGAGCAGTTGTGATATAACTGCTGTTTTATTGCCTATAGGAGAGTTTCTGTGAGGAATCAGAAGCTGGTCTTTCAGCTACCCTGGCCAAAAAAGGTTTTAGTCACAGGACTCTATTACTGGTGAATGCGTAAGGAGTCCTGACAGGATTACAAGAGAATATGAACACACAGCTCTGGCCTAAAGGTTGCTAATTGACCAAATGGTAATACGAGGGGAAGTATTTTCCAGCTTTGAACCTCTTTAGCCCCAGATAAGTATATTAAATGCCATCAGTTAACCCCTTGAGTGCAATGACCCAATGCTGCCAGGGACATTCCTGGTATGATCAACCCTTGGGCATCCTAATCAGTGGTGATGTTTAAAGTACAGTCATAGGTCCAGAGGAGTCCTAGGTCTGTTCTTTTGTTGGGTAGAAAGACATCTCTAGACATGTAAAAGGTTAAAAATAAAATTTGAAGTGTGGCTTAAAAACACATGAAAATTGTAAAGCATAAGAGCAGTTAGGAATGAAAATAGACCAATGTAAAGTGAAAAAAATCTCAGTAATTTTGCTTGGGAATTGAGGTGGGGGTTTTTTCTATTTAGTTTTATTGGATTTTTACTGTTTTCTCTAGGTAGTTTCTGAAGAGTGAATGTGCTGAGTTATCTCCAGCTTAGTTCCTTCTCTCACTTATTCTCCATATCATGGACATTACTAAATTTAATCAAAAAATATGAAAGCTATTATGTCAAGTGAATTTATTAATAGTAAGTTAGACTTCATAAAAAAAATTCCAGTCCTACAAGATATGTTTTCTTTTTTTTTTTTCTGTGGCATCTTTCCTTTTAATTTTCGGACAGAATATATCTGTTGTCGAGATGTCTTGTGGTTTTCCTGTGGTAAAAAGACGTAATGATCTGTATCAATTTATGTGTGTGGAAAAAGAGAGTTCAGACTTCACTTGTCTTTAAAGGTGTTTAAAGTAAAAATTGTCACTTTTGGGAGCCCTCCTAGTTTAGTAAAGACTAGAATCTTCTTTGTACTTACATCATGCAGTACTTCACCTCTTGTGTAATTTCACTGAAATTAGTGGGGTTACTTATGGAATATGGTACCAGTCAGAAGATATATCTATGGCCGACTCAGCCATGTGGAAGTTGTGGGTATTTAGCAAAGGTCTTGTCTTTACTAGCACAGAGGTATTTATTTACATTTTACAGTGTGATGATTAATTCCGTTGCTTATGATGGATGTGCTACAAATAATGTATATTCGGCCACCAGAAACCATCTCAGTTGCCTTGAGGCACCTTACATTGTTGCATTAATGGATGAAAAATTACATTTGCCATTTCATAATTTGTGTCCATTTTTTTTCATGGTTTAGCATCATCTCTGATAAACTTAAAAATCAGTAACTCATAAGCTATGTTGTTGACTCTTGGATGTGAAATGTGTTACACAGGCTTAATCAAATGCAACACTTCCCATTGGAACTATTAAAAGAGACAATTGCTGATTCTTCAGACCAAAAAGCAGAGCTAGAAGGCAAAAGTCCTCCTGAGATATGCAGTCATGAGATATTGTAGGTTTTGAGTGTTGCCTTTGATCATGAGCTAGTACAGTAATGGATATGGCATTGCCTTTTGAAGAAGAACACTGAACATTGTGGAGAGGAGAGAGAAATATTCATGCTGTACATTACACAGCAGTGCACATCAGCAGCTCTACAGCATTAACTTTTCATGTAAAAAATCCTTCTTTCAAAGCATCAGTCATTCCACCTTTGATCACGTGGCACTGTGTTAACTGAGGCTGGAACAGGCTGTTCCTCAACCTGACTCTTACGCACCCACATTGTTTCCAGCATCCACACCATATGACTGCAACTCAGGCTGAGGCTTCCTACAAACACTAGTTGCCAATCTGGCTGGTGATGTTCTAGGAGAGGTTCCTTTGTCGTCTGCCACCTGCATTATATGTGCTTGGACACCAACTAAAAGGCAGCGTGAACCTGAAGTTTTCTCCTGTGCGAACAGTTGACAAGTTTGGACTCGGAGTGTTTGGAGGAACTACAATGCCCAGTTTTCTGTCTGTGATCTTTTTGATGTGTTTTAACGTCACATACACACTCATAAGAAGTTTTATCCTGCCTGGAGGCAGCTGAGAAGCAAGGCAGCTGGGAATCCACACTTGAGTTCTCACCAGCTGCAGGTCAGTTACCACACTATGTAAAAGTGTGCCCATCCCCTACGAAATGCAGTGCTGGTACCAAATAAAAACTGGGCATCCCACCTCAATGGAATGATTGTGCTTATATTTCACCGTCTGTTTTGCTTACAAGGGCCTACTTTGCAGGTGCAGATCAATGAAATATGTGGTTCCCTGCCATATAGCTGTTTTTAGTGGTTGGCTTGGAGACATGCTAATAATGCAAATGAATTATATAATCACATTCATATCCATGTGTGATGTCCCTGTTAACTGTAAGCTCTTAAAAAGTGCATCTTGTCTTTAGAGTGCTAATAATATGCATATTAGTCCTGTCTTTAAAGTGTATTTTTTGTGATTAGGAAGGAATGACCACTCCAAATGTAACTGGTGCAACTGGTGGGTATTTTCTAGCAGGTGGGTGTTTTCTAGGAGGAATAAAATTATTTTCTTTTTGAGATGTCAAGCTTTAAACAAAACCAGTTCTAGGTTTGTCTTCCCTGAGCTCCAGAGCTGCACAAGAATTACCTTCCCCAGTGTACATGTACTACCAACATCCTTTTCATATGCCATCAGAGCAGACCAGTCGGAAGTCATACTTTTTATATTTGTTCTAATTGGTTTTGGTTTCTGAATTATAATAAATTTAATTAGATTGTAGTCACTTGACCCTCAGGGGCTCCACTCTAATTTGCTCTTACTGCCTGATCACTGGTTAACTCGGTCTAGACATGAACCATTCCTGGCAGGGTTCTCTACACATTAGTTTAAGAAGCCATCATTTTTTGTATCCATCACCCTTGCCTTCATTCAATCACACCTCTAAGGTTTCCCCAATTATACAAGAAGTAGAAATTCCCCGTATCAAATTGCCCTTTGCCATGAATGCCATCTTTATCCCATCAACCATCATTCTGGACTCCCTCGTTTCTCCTGGGGATAGTGAGGTTGATGCCATTCCATGGGCCTGCAGGATTTATGTGTGTGTACTATGCCTTGCACTAACTGTAGAGCTCTTTGTCCATCACTCCTTTGGAATTCATTATCAGAAAGTCACGTCAAGAAATAATCTATATATTTATAGATAATCTATAAATTCAGCAAGTTGCCTGAAACAAGGTGTCCGTGGGGTGTGATAGACCATGATCTGCAAGACAAAGACTGCAGTGTAAATTCAGCTAGGATTAGATCCCAGAGAATCCACGCAGAGGATGTTATTTAGTATGACCTAACAGAGAAAAAAAAATCTTTAATTACTGCTAAAACACAAAGCAAAGACATATGTAATGTGTAACATATCTTACTATACCAAATAAAGCTGTGTGGGCAATCAGTAAAGAGTATTATCCCCAGGTTTACTGCAGATTTCATTACATAGAAAGTAGCTTATGAGATGACCTAAAATGTGAAAGAGTATTTTTTCTGCTTTTTTATCCTTGCTTGTTAAGAACATTGTACTAGAAGGAAATATTTGACTACTGGGTCCAGCCTCTGCTAACCATGGAGATCCCACTGTGTAATCCTTTTAAGTAACTGGCCAGGCTCCACGTTCAGAATAACAGTGTTTCTTGCCATTCATCTGGCTCTGAACTGGGCACACTTGATGCATTACAAAGTCTAGCTGATACATTGACAAAGCCCACCATTTAGTAAGGTGTAAAACTGTTTGGTTCACATGTACTGCTAATGCGTATTTAACCCAAGCAATTAAGGGGGAAGTTTGCTGTGTAATTCTTTTGATGTTTCATCTCTTCATTTCAGAGTTAAAACTTAGTCATGGAAAATCATTAGAAAAGCTGGAGTAACAGGAATAGTTCCAAGGGCCAAAACAAACACTCAAAAAAATTAAGAACTCTATACATAATGTGGAAAAAAATGGAAAATACAGAGGAGATTGCAAGAATAAGGGAGAAGAAAAAGATTCCCAGTCACTTAAGACATAATATGATGGAACTATCATAGTTTATTTCTTTCTTTCATTGTTCATAAACCCCTAAACCGTAAAAAGAGATGTGCAAACTGTTAAAAACTGTTTCTTATTTCCATCATTTCTGTTTTATGCTTTTATGTCACACAAGATGAGTTTAATTTTTCTGATATATTTTATTGCTTCCTATACCAAGCATAATTAGCAAGCATGAAGTGCTTTGTTCTTTTGTTTTCTTTTCTCGAGTGAACAGTAAAGAAAAAAAAGCATTCCTGTTTCTCCTAGAACAGTCTGATTTCATTGCCTTAATTAGTGTTATGCTTAATTTAAAAGAGTGCCAATGTATTTATTTTCTGATAGACTTTATAATAGATCTTATCAGAGTCACTGCCATTTACTGTAATTAATATGTCTGATTATGTAGTAAGAAGATAACTCTGCTGTTCTACCACTTCAGTCACTGGGAAACCTTTCTTACTGTTCTTCCTTTCTCTTTTCGGATGTCTTCCCTCAGTAATTATAAATCTGCTAGACTCTTAGATTTCATTAGCTCTATCATCTGGCTGTTCCCCATTTCTCTCATTAATTTGCCCAATTTGTTCCTGATTTTCCAGGTTTCAGTAAACACACTTCCAGGCATACACAACTGAAAACAGTGTGAAACATCACATTCTGGTTAATTTGTATAATCATGAAATTGCAGTAGTTATGTGTCCCTCGAACACATAAAACGAATCAAATTCTCTCAGCAAAAATCAAGTGATTCTGGAATCATCATTTGTAGATATAAGTATGAAATAGTCTACAAGAGGAAATATAAAAGAGATTCAAAGACTAAAATCTTGTCCAGAAAGCCTTGTTAGTGGGTCTCATAACGTGTAATAGAAGCCAAAAGGCTCCTGGGCCTTTTTTAACTCCTCCTGTACAAAATGCAAAAGGTATTTCAAAGCAATAAGATCTCTGAAGATTGGACAGTTTCAAACATGAAACATGATTTTTGTAAACACCATACCCCTCTAGATTATGAGTCTAAAATCCAGAACTCGAGAAGCTGGGAATAGGTTTCAGAGACATCTTAGTCATGTCACTCGAACCTTTCCAGTTCATTGTGCATTTGTTCAGATCTAAACAATGGACATAAAGCAGGGAGATGCTGAGGGGAGAGGGAGATAAGAGACAGAGCTGTTTTAAGTTTCTTAAATACTAAAATACTATAAATAATAGTACTCATATATGTTACTCCTATTCAATGTTCAACATGGGGAAGTGTTTAGAAGATATATCCTACCAAGCTTGAGGAACTCCATAGTTACTTTGGGCTGCTGTTAAAGAATATCTAAAAATGTTATGAATACTATTCCAAAACTCTACTTTAACCTTTAATATTCAGATAAAAACTACTAATTTGTGTAGTGAAATCAGTCTTAGCTCTACAAAGAAGTAGATTGTCCATCTAACACTCTTAGTCCTGCTCATTCATTCATTCATTCATCGCTCCCTTCAAAGACAGAAACAAAAAATAAAGAGACTCCAGGGAAAATCTTGAGGAGATAAGGGACTACTTACATCACAAGGCCCAGTCTCATAACTCCTTGCATGTATTTTGATTCTTAAAAGTGCAGGTAGACCTACAGGATTATCATTTGCAGGATTCACCAATGAACAGCATTTGTCAAATACATCTTTTCTGTGACCCTCCATTCTTTGAGAAATGAATGGAGTACATAGTCTGCATTAGCAATGTATTTCTTTCTCTTCCATGAGCTTTATCAAACGTTGTCACGCATTATAGTTTGGTGACAGTGCTAGAAAAAAGTGAAGACAGAACTGACCTCTCATAGCATTTTTGTGACCATGGGGCTCACACGAGCAGCTTGGCATCTGCCGGCACATCTTTAGCGAGTTGGCAGCCCCAGCGCCCTTTGCAGGTTGCAATCAAACCTGCCTTCTACAGCAGCCTCTTTCTGGCTGATTAAGTTTAATGTAATTTTAATTAAAAACCACAGTGTCAAAGGGTTTAGCTGCTCGAGAAATGAGCACAGATTGTGGCACAGTGGCAGCAGTCACTTGGAAAATGGAAATGCATCCTGACAATATTGTGTAGGGGCCAGATAAACAAAGCTGCAGCTACTGTACCTTGCAAAAAGCTGGGAGAGACCATCATTGCAAGGAACCTTATTCAAAAATAAAGTATACAGCAGTTCTAGTTCTTGTGTTTTCGTCATTTTAAGATGCATCTCAGCAACTGAGTAGAGTAAAAATTGCTAAGAATTAATTTTAGTTTTCCTCATTATTTTTACTTTTTTTTCAGTGGGATGTTTAAGTGTTATTTTCAGATTTCAGTTCTTATTTATTTTGAAAGCAAAATATTTGCTTCACACAATAGACTAATATGACTTTTCTCCTTAAGCTATAAATTAAAAAATCGCTGCAGATTTTACCAGTGCTGAAAGCAGGTTCCATTTTAGGGAGTTTTTGCTTTTACCTGTTTCCAGCTTTTCTTGTCCCTTGAAGCAGATCACAAGGAGATTTTAATACTTTACATACTGCAGATATTGAACAACATTTGGAAAATGACCAAAGAAATCACTTCACTGACAAAAGGTTGCTTCGTATCTACAAGATTTAATTTCAATAGGTCCTAGAAGACATAGAAATATTGTTAATAATGGTTTCCAAAAGAAACATCTCTGTAATATTTTATTTTCTTAGTTGCCATAGTTTTTTTAGTAAAGAAAATTCAGTTACTAGAGTTATTAAACACCCTGGTCTTGGCAGAAGTTGCTAGTTTTTAAACCTGTCCTTTGAACGCATGTATTTCTGAAACCAAGGCTTGATCCAAAGTCCACTGAGATCAGTGGAAAATCCCCAGTGACTTAGACTTTGGATCGGGTCCGGAGAAGTATACGTGCAAATAGGTAGGTATTGTGGTAACATTGTTCGGAGGAATTCCTTTCAGCAAGAAGTCTTTTTATTGTTTGTAAATGCTACTGAGGCTCCGGGGCCAGAACCCCAGGAGAATTCCACCTAGTGACGTCAATTCTGTAGAGGAGAACTTCCTCTGTTCCCTTTTAGGTTTGTGGGACATTTTCGAACAGATGGAGCCTATATAGGTGGGACGGGTTCCATCTGAACAGAAGGGTCACAAATGCACCAACTGAGAGGATAGACAGAGCTATAGGGGAGAGTTTAAAGGAGTGGACAGGGGGATGGGAAGTCTGTACAGAATCCAGCAGAGAGGAAGAAGCAGCTAAAATAAGCAGATGGGTAGACAAGGGGAAATAATGTTAAGGATGTAACACACCTAAAGAAAAGGTTAAGAGAGAAAATAAGAAGACAGAAGTTCTGTTGCAGTACAGCTAGGAGGCATAGAATAAGCATTATTCAACAACACACGTAAGAGGTCTGACAAAGAACGTCCATTTTTAAAAGTAGGAATATTCCAAGAGAACGGTTGTCCTGAGTAGGACACAGGTGGACACAGGTACTAGAATGTAGTAGGCATTGAAATTGCTTTGCTACATAAGGGAAAATATGATAGAAAGCTCAAAGAGGACCTGAATTAGGCCTCTAAACTAGACTTCACTGACAAGTAAAGCACCTTACAAGAAATACGAGAAGGTATGATGGATCCTCTGCCTCTGAAGAGAATAGCAGTGAGGGAGAAAAAGGAAGCAGAAGGAAACCAAAGTAAAATCCCATCACAAAATTTGAAATGCAGACCACCTTGGAAGTAACTAACCAGGGGATGGACACAGATGACTGTGTATAATCAAATTGTATAGCAGAGAGAGACACTGAATAATTTAAAAAAAAATGAACTTCAGCAACACAAATAAAGAAAAGTTTCACTTCCAGTTTTACTGACCCTGGATCTAGATAGAAAAAGTTATTTGAATGCAGCTCCATTTACCAATGGTTTTGGACACTGGTTTACAAAGGACTTTCTCCCATCCTTAGGCTACCATCACTATTACTTAAATTAAAGTTTAGATGAACATAACCAGCTTTTATTTAGTAGTGGTTATGATGTGATGATAAGATTGACTTGTTAGCATAATTTTGCCAAGTGCAGCCTTTCTCCCATCAAGCAGCTACAAATATGCCTTGTTTTGTTTCTAAATGAATGCCTTAGTCCAGAGCATTTATAACTTGTAATTACAGGTAATTATCAATTATGGAAACATCTATAAAGTCCAAAAGTAATATCTAGCTTTATACAGCCCCAGAGCAGAGCACTGACAAGCATTTAAGAACAGAAAGATATCTTCCATTATTTGTAGCACATTGCTATCTACCCAAAAACATTCTCCTCATAGTTACTATCTCAGAAATCCTTAGGGTACCAGAACCACTCAGCTTTGCTTCTTAGTTCTCCCTGTGTTTGTGAACAAGGTTCTAAGGATATTCCATATGGAAATATGCAAGTAGTGCTTTTATGATCACCAAAGGAAGATGTTTCCCTGAAGCCTTTATATGTTTTCAGGAAAAATCTGAGCATCTGCCTGGAGCCCATTTGAATCATATATGCATTTCACTTATACAGCAAAATCTGACTGTGAATGTAAAGGAAAATGCCCCAAGGGTTACATGACACAATAGCAGGTTACATACAGCACTTCACTGGCATATATATAATCATTTTATTTATGAATAGAGAATTAGATGTTTATGTATAATTGTACAAATAGCTAGTTATAGTTGATGAAGCAATGACAAACTAATTAATACCTTTGTAATAATATGTAATTTAAAAATTCTGATGTGTCAGAATATTTGACTTTCAAAGCATGCTGAAGAGAAGTGGTACTATTACTTTGTTAAGAATCCTAGGAAAAGAGAGTAATCAATATCCTTCTTTATCTGGTTATGATGGTGAAACAAATATAGGATGTAAATATTCATAGAGATTCCAAAGGATTGACAGAATACTCCAGTAAATCTGTGTATTCTATGAAGCCCTTCAAATTTTGTTATAAGGGTGCACATAATTTTGTGTATTTCTCATATTATGCAATATCATTTGGGGTATGTACAGTTCTGTTGCATGAGTAAAGCAAATGCAAGTTAAGTGGGTGACCAGCCATTATTTATTGAATGTATTTAGCAGCATATAAATTATATAGGATAAGCCTCAGTGAAACCAAGAATTCATGGTGTTGGAGTTCAGGTATTGAGACTGGCTGTAAACATGCATGGCAGGATGCAAAGGGGTACAACTCTGAGGGGAGTTGCACTTTTTCAATATTCGCAACAAATTACTTGGTCTGCCTCCTGTGTTCGCACAAGCGCAACATTTTATATTTGTCGGAGATGTAATTGTGTGAAAAATAATCTACAGAGTATAAATGAGGTACTTTTTTTTTTAAATGCTGATTATTGCAGAAAGTATTTGCTGAATTGTTTCCAGTTTTCTATAGACTATGACTTTTTTTTAAAATACTCCACTTACATGGCGATAACATTACAACACTGGAACAAGTTTAAGTACTAGACCATTAAAAATCACAAACTTTGACCAAAACATATGACTTCAGAAAAGCTTTTTCATGGAGGGTTCTTAGTTTTTTGTTTTGGTTGGTTTGTTTGTATGTTTGTTTTGGGGGTTGGGTTTTTTCACTTCCAATATAGCAAAGTATTTAAAATTTGTTTATAGTGTTAAATGAAAAGTTAATTCAATATTTGTTTCACAGGTACCTCCATAAGAGCAGGCTTGATGATAATGATTTTCTCTCGTGTCCATAAAAATATTTGAACAGGTGAATTCCCTTCTACTGTATGTGTAGCAGTTTTCTTTGCTATGCTGTTTGCAAGGTGGACATTGTATTACTGTGCTCCCATTTAAATTATTTTAGAAGTTTTTCCCATTAGTTGTGCAACTTCCTTTCTGCTTTTCTACAACAAAAACAAAAACTTGGTAGATTGGAAAAGTGTGTACTGTATACTTTTTTTTCAGCCCTTCCAAATGAAATTAAATCCACTCAACATAGCAAAAGAACCCTCAGGCATAATTCTACATACTACTTATTTGCAGTATTAAATATTCAGTATTTTTTCTTTTAAAAGCGTATTTTTTACAATTCTCATAAACTTCCATGCTAAACCATATTCAGGTTTGCATTTAACCTGTTTTTTTTCCAGGTTGTCAAAACTAAGATTTTCATACTCATCAGTCTTTCTGATATATAAAAAAAAGAGTCAATATGGAAAGGAATTTTTAAGTAGCATCTTTTTTCTAAGCTTACATCCAAGTGTTCTTTTTACATAATGTAGAAGAGTGAATAAATGGGTAAAATAGTTCAAGGAGCTTCATTAGTCCAATATACTCCTGAACAGTCATGATTCTAAGTCATTGACTCTTTGGATCAGTCTGAGACAAATATTCCGTTGACTGACAGTCACTCCAGTATTCATATTGGAATGAAACATAGGCATTTAGAATGGTAAAAATCCTCAAATATAAAATTAAGTCAACATAGTGGCAACATAATATTTATTGCTAAGTTTGAGACATACTTGACCTTTATTATATATACTTGACTCTTATTATCCCTCACATATCAAATTAGTGGGACTTTTAGGAGCAGCCAGAAGCGTGCAAATTATCATCTTTGAAAAAAAAGACTACTAAACAAGGATATGGCTCAGATACAGTTCCATCTACAGTGATTGCAGAACTTGTGTTCACTCTCCAGTAAGCATGAGCAACTCTACTATCTTTTGCAAGGATGTGAGTAATGAATTTTGAAGGCTTAATGTGTGTAAGAGTAGTTCAATAGTACATCATAAAGTACCTGGTGAAATCACAAATTGCCTCATTGAGGAATTTCATTTTCCAAATTCAAAGTGTGTGGACAGAAGCCATCTTCAATAAAGCTTTTTTAACACTCATGTGTTAAAAAACTGGTTTCGCCTCTTGGAATTTATTAAGAAACCCTACCACTGGTCTACTGAATCAGAAATAAAATTTTCTCATTAGCTAATTATTCTTTAGTTTGATTGTGGATTTAAAACTTTAATGACACCACCTTCCAGCTGCCAGAGCACAGAGCAAGGACCTCGTCAGGCAGAACCTACCCTACTGCCCCCAGGAGTGGAGCAGGGCAGGCACAGAGGTGATGGTTGGGTCCCACCATAAGTTGAGATTGCCACACAAGTTCATGGTGAGAAGGCAGGTCTGAGGTCAAGCCCTGGCAGTGAACGAAGGCCCTGAGCTGAAGGAAGTCAGCACCAACAGGTCCTACTAAGTGCCCCGAAGTCCCCAAAATGTTGAAGCGCACCCATACAGAAGTAACTCTGAAGTTCATGGTTTCAAATGAGCTGAAATTTAGCAGGTCCCCCTAAGTCCCTGGCAGCCATATGTTCCCCTTGAGCAAAGCTGCATTTGCTACTCAAGCCTCTCACCTGTTTATCTTGGTGCATTACCTCGTGAGGGTAGAGACCTTCCTCATTTGCTGTTGCTATTACAAACAAAGCTGGAGATTTATCAGGCAACAGTGGCCATAGAAGATCATAGTGAGCTGAAGATAGCTGTAGAGCAACACTGTAATGAGCAAGGGTGGTGTGATGCATCATGGAGTCTGGAATCTGTAAAGGACAGGCATGACATACAATGAACAGAGAAGTTTCAGGAAACAGTAAAGGAATAGAAGTTTCTGATCAAACATGAGCCTGAGCAGGAAATCAGTAGTTGTTACAAGGGATTAAAGTATTCTAAGGACAGGGAATCATTATAGATCATGACAAGAAATGAGAAAGCAGTGCTGTTTACTAAAACAGTGGCACACAAGTGCAATCCTGAATGGTGTTTTAATGGCTTAGATATTAATACTAATGGTATTAATTACCTTGTAATGGTAATCACCTCACACTCTTCTGGCTGTTGAGTACAGAATTAATATATTTTCATATGTAGATATATTGATATATTCATCTGTAACTATTGATTGGCATGCAAAATGCACTTTGAATTCTCTTGAGGAGTACATTTACCTTTTTTTTGGAAAAGAAAAGATTCTTGCATACCATCCTCAAAAGATTCTTGACCTGTGACCTGTGTGACCTGTGACCTTCTATCTACCTGCAGCAAGGAGTGGAAAATAGTAAGTGTGATCCCATTAGAAAATTAATATGGAGATTTGAATCTTTCTTAGTATTGTCTTACTTTGAAATTACGATAAATTTGTTTTCATAATGTAATGTCATGAATATAAACAGAGATATTAAAACCTTTGTAAATACATAAAGCCGAGCTCTCATTTGCAAGTTCTTACTCATTTTAACTTCCTGACCACAGAGAAAGTTGTAGAAAGGATAAGTTGGCTTTATTTGGCTAATGTCTTTTTGTCAAATTTTCCTTTTAGTATAAAATAGTAACATTTGAAATTTAAATCTTCTTTATATGTGTAATATAAAGATGAACCTCTCTCCAAGGATCTTATATCAGAATTTCAGTTTGCAATGTTGGTTTTTATGCTATCCAGTTCAATTCATCCATCTTCTGCTATGATCTTGATGTGCTCTGAAATTGCACCAAAGTATAGCTGGTCACAAATTTCACACTTACCACTTTAGACAAGTGAAAGGTCAAGGGCTTACAACAGTTGAGCAGCTCCTTATCGGTACCACAAAGCACAGACAGGCATGAAAGTGACTGCAAGTCAGATCAGCTGTAATTTATACTAACTGTGTAAGTCCATACAGATCCATCCCGCTACCCCAGATAGCAGAATATGTATGTTTGAACATTGCTCACTTGTCTCACTTCTCATCTGGTCACTGCAACATTGAAATCAAATATACAAGCACACTTTCATTTAGTGTCACTGTTGCTCAGAATAAACAAACATTAAGTAGTTCTTTCAATAAAAAGCCTTTCCTTATTTGGAGGGACCAGTTTAACTTCTGAGATGGAGTTGAGACTTTAAAGCAGCCAACTAACCAGAGGAAAATCAGGAGATGGAACTAGAATGGTCTAATATCTTTTTGAGGATGCTGATAGAGGGAAAATATAAAATTACATATTCAGTACATTCTAAAATCTGAAAAATAGGCATTGCATCTGGTCTACGATGAGAAATTATACTCACTGTTGGTTTGAATAGTATGATATGGGATGAAGAAAACCTAAAACATGCTAATTGAACTCCCTTGAATCATATTATCAGATCCCATTTCAGCGAGCAACACTGGATTTATGGATTTTCCTTTACAGGAATCTAACAGTATTGGACTCCTATTGATTATTTTAATGTTCAGGAGCCAAAGGTGAGTTGTGGATGTCTCCCAGACAGAGAGAAAAGGCAAACATATCACTGATGACTTAAATTTCATTCCTGAATAAACTTAAAACAGGAACTGAACATTGTAGGACAAAACCAACTAGAAGTATTTTTTTTTCAAAGTCTTCGGTTACAGATGCACAATTATTCTTGACCAAGAAAAAATGAAGAACCCTTTCTCCTAAAAAAAAATTCCATTTTTTTTATTATTATTATTTAGAACTGAGGTTGTCAATGTTCCAATTATTAAGTAATTTCTTTCCTGAATTAATTGTTGTGTTTTAAAAGGAATTTAAATATATGATGTTCACAGAATAGTAGTTTTTAAAAATAATTTCTTTTTGGGTATACTGACACTCAAGTCAAACAACTAGTTTTCTTTCTCACATTGTTTACCCAACAATGCAGTTCAGCACATCAGTTTATTCCTGATTAACAGAATCTATTTTGTGGAAATAAAATATTTAGCTTTGACTATCCTGTTTTCACTATCCGTGGTCTACTAGAATTGTATTATAATCTATTATTCCAGCAAGCAGTTCTGTAGTTACTATTATCGGACACTATAAAATATAAGAGAAAGTTTTAGGAGTAGTTTTAAATGGTATGATATACCAACAAGTTAGTTTTTACAGCCAAGCAAAAGGCATTTCAATTATTTTTTAAATATTGATGAATTAGTCTCCCATATCCAAACTAGCTCTGAGTACAGATAACGATGATACCTTAAACCTTCAATACCAAGGTCTGGCAAAAAAGGGGTTTGGAGTCAGTTGGAATTATTGGCTTAGTATGCACCACATGATGTCTGTCCATTGCATAATAATTCAAAATTCTGTTCAAGTGGAATATATTTATTTTGTCTTGGACAAGAGAACTATATTGAGATTTCTTCAAACATGATGTTGGCATAGACTATGCCATAGTATCTTTGGACTATTGCAATACAAATCAATAATGATGAATCTTGGCCTTTTATGCCATTGGACATAGTTAAAGGAATACGGAAGATCAGTTACAAAGCACTGCATGCCTAACTGGAATCATTGGTGGAAATAGATATCAACAGAAAGAAAAGTGGAAGCCATTACCAAAAGCAAATCACTATCAGCTACTCATCTGACACTGATCTTTGGAACTCAAGAACTGAATTATTTAAGCATGACTGCCCATCTTTCACATCAAGATGGTGGTGCAAGTACATGTAGGAAAATATTTCCTAAGAGAAAAGGGCAAGTATTTGCCTCAGGTTGTTGCTTCACTCAATGTGAACTTAACTAAAATTCAAATTGTGAAATAATAGATCTGACATAAATTAAAAGTTTATTCTTTGCCTCCCAGTGCGTGCAGTAACTTAAAGCCAAACACCAACAAACAAATTGGCAGCTGGCGTTTTAGTCTGTGAGGTGTTACCCGTCTGGTCAAATAAATCATTTATTTGATTTGTCTTAAGTATCTAAGTTAAGAGATTTCCAAGATGGAAAGACACTAAGATTTTGCTTTCAGAATGCTAGAACATCTTCTCCTTGGAATTTCATCAGGAGTATACATTCTCATTACTATATATTTGTCTCTGCTAAATCAGATGAGGAACTTTAGAATAAAAGTTGTCTTCAGAAATTCCCATATGGTTTTGAATAACAGCTGCTATAGCACGAGCCAAGTGGCACACTCAGCTTTATATAACACTACCTACATAGTGCTTTCTGTTCCAGGGCTCCTTTCACTCGCTCCCTTCTCTGTGTCAAGTACACTGGTCCCATCAGTTAGAATATCCAAAGGAATTTCTTCTTTCATGAAACTGTGTTGCTGATGGTTTTTGCAGTACTCCTGATGTCTCATAATATTAAAAGCTTATTTGAAAAGTTTACTGTCAGTAATTTTGGCTTCAGCCACAAAATAATTTGAAGATACTATCTATCCTTCATATGACATTGAAATGGTGGAATACCAACCTAATACTGACAAGGTATCCAAAATCTACTAAGAGCATTTAATGCCATCCAGATCACACCATTTGCCTGGGAATGTTTCATCACTAGATGATAGGTGATAAAACTAAAACCAATCACCCAATGTGAGACTTAAAATACCAAAAGATTCTTCTTTGGTAAGATCTGTCAGTGCTCTTTTTCTGTGCATCTTGCTCAGGGTATTGGATATGCACAGGAGGACATCAATGGTATGCCTGCCTTCTAACACCAGAGGCTTTCCCACAGAGCAAAGCAAGGGTTTCTTCCAGTGCCCTTTCACTGAGGTTTTGAAATTAAAGACTTAGTTGCTTTGGTTCGTGCGAGTCATGCACATAGGCCCCAAAAAGTGTTCTGGGACACCACTGTTCTCTAAGGCTCTTCTGCTTATTTACATCTAATCCTAGCCAGGAATTTTTTTGCTGATGTGGATTATCAGTCAATAAAAACCTCTCATGGATTTTACACATTAAGAAGAACATAGTAGTTTAAGCTCACTTACTAGTGAGAGCAGAAGTGTGCATATTTCAAAATGTCAATGGAAAAAATACTCTAAGAGTAAATCCCAAATCCAGCATCTTTACAAATAAATTCCATGGCATTTACAACTACAGATACCAAAAGAATTAAATTTAATGGTTATCCCAACACATACTGCAGGGCAGAGTTAAGGTTGTTGGTTTCATAAGCTGGATGGATTTTTTTAACCTGATGCTAAACCTGGAATCCTTTCAGATGAACTGCAGGTATGGAAGGAGTATGCATCATGGTTGGTCTTTGTAGTGTGCAGGGGTTATAAGACACCATGCATGTCCTCAGTTCCCCATCCTGTGTACCAGGGAAACACAATGCAGAACAAAAGAAACCACTTTCCGTTCTGTTGCCAGTGCAGAAGTGTCACTAAATTGAGCAGTGATGATGGTTGTAATTTACTATACAAAATTTCTTCTCCAGGTTAAGTGAGCCATTAACATTTTTCACAAAAGCCATAAGGTGTCTCTTTCCAAAGGGGAAACCATCAAGTCTGCCAATACTAAATTGAAGTTCTTTAATTAGGGGACAATCACTTATCACAACAATATATCAGAATATAACAAGGCACTGGAGAGAGGGTTTGAGGCAAGAAAACTAGTACTTAAATAGAGGCTTTCAAAGGTAATAGAGAGGTCAGTACATATTAAGGTTAGTCAGAAATCAGAACTGCAGGGGAAAACTTGAAAGGGAAACGGGTGATGTTTTTGAAAGCTTCTCTTTTGCTGTAAAATTCCAAGTGCTGCCTCCGCTACATTCACAGTAGTGCTTTGACTACATGCTTAACTTCCAGTACCATGCCCTATTTGTACAGTTTTCATCAGGGAGCAACAAGAGCCAGAGGGCCCCTAAGGGGCACAGAGCCAGGGATCATCAGGGGGGCTACCTGTGGTAACTGAGCATGGCAGACCCAGAGATAGTAGCCAGGCCCAGTCAAGGGCTGAATTCACCATTCAAGTTCATGGTGAGGTCTGAGGTCAAGCCAGGAAGTCAGTCTGCAGGTCAGAGTCAGGTCCAGACCTCAGGTCAAGCTGGCAATTCAGTCCATAGATGCCAGGATCAGCTGGACACATTAACAGGAAAGAGCATAGCTACAGCTGAGCTGAAAACTAGCTCTCTTCCGGAGAAGCTTAGGAAAGAAACAAAAGCTCAGGGCCTGAAGAGGTTCTGGACCCGTGGGTATGGGTGGAGGCTCTAACTGATGCAGGCCAGGGCCATTTTGGCTATTAGTGCACTCAGGCACCATGACTAAGTGCTGTATGCTACCTAAACAGCATCTGCTGTGTTTATTACATCTGTCAAATATTGTTGACCTTTCTGCTAGGTTTTAGCTGGTTTTGCTATGTTTGTGATGCAGCTTGAGCACTTAGCTAGATTCTGTTGGATGATACTTAAGAGGAAGTAAATTTCTTTCACACAGGAAGGCTTTTCCTCACAAACAACCTAAAATCTGCAGCTAAAATATTCTTCCTGTGTATTTATAAATAACACCTAGGAATATAATGCTCTGTTCCTCTGTCATTACAGTGGTACAGACTGGAAGGACAAGATGAGAAATAGACATGACCAGACAGAAGCAATTGTAAGTCTTGGACTCAGACACTAAAGGCAGGATTTAACTGTCTAAACGCAAGTACTTTCTACTTGAGGTGCCCTAGAGTATCCAAAATATCCACACATATGATCTTTGCCAACAGGCTTTAAACCAGGTACGTCAGGGGATGGTGATGACAGCTTGCAGATAAGTGAGGGAAGAGAAGTCGAGGCAGTAAATACATGGGACAGGGTGACAGGAGCAAGAGTGCCCTCAGGAAGGATAAGACAGGTTAAAAGAAGGTTTGCCTCAAGTGTTTGTGCACAAATGCACACAGTCTGGGAAGCAAACAGGAGAAGCTGGAACACTGTGCAGGTGCAGAACTAAGGCATGATAAGAATAACTGAGATGTGGCAGGAGATCTGCACTGTAAGGAGCATACAGGCTCATTAGGAACAACAGGCAGTGAAGACAAGGAAAAGGAGGGCTAACTATGTGAGGAAGCAGGCTGGATAGATTGAGTTCTTTTGTGGAACAGTAGATAGGGTGACTGAGGATTTGTGGGTTGTGATCAGAGGAGAGGCTGGTAAGAGCAACATTGTAATGGGAATATGTTACAAATCATATGGTCAATATTAGGAAATGGATGAAATCTTTAAGCAACTCAAGGAAGTCACTAGATCACCAACTCTGGTTCTTATGGATTGCCACTGTAGAACTGGAAGATTCTTTTGAAAAGGACCTGAGTGTCCTGGAGGGCAGTAGGCCCTGGGAGGTTTCAACAGGAGTGTAGTCAGTAGGTCTGGCAGTAGACTGGCACATACTGAGAGATATCAACAGAAGTGTAGACAGTAGATGAAGCCTCTGCCACTTTGTGAGGCTTCATCTGGAATACTACCAGTTTTGGACTCCCGAGTACAAGGAAGATGCTGGTAAACTTGAACAAGTTTAGCAGAGAGCTACCAAGATATTCAGGAGGCTAAAGCACATGCCTTGTTAGAAGAACCTGAAGGAATCAAACTTCTTTAGAGAGCAGGATTGTTTAGGGAAGGTGTGGGGCACCTAATAGCAGCTTTCTGATACCTAAGAAAAGGTTTTTAAGAAGGCAGACACAATTTTTATGCTAAGGATCACAGTGGGAGAATGAGAGCTGTAAATTGAAACAGGGAAGGTTATAGCTTATAAGAAATAAGGAAAGAAAGTTCCACTGTGATGATAAATAAGCCTTGGAACAGGGGCCCAAAGAAACTATGGAATCTCCATCCTTGGAGGCTGCCAAGACCCTAGCTGGACAAAGCCCAGAGAACATCATCTGAACGCCATGTTGACCCTCCTCTGAGTAGGGTGTTGGACTGGAAACCTCTCAAGGTTTCTCCCAGCTGGAAGGACATACAGTTCAATTGTATATGGAACATACATCGTGCAGAAAAACCAGGAGACACTAGCTGTTCTGGAATGGTGAATATAGACTATATGGAAAACCTAAGGGCATGTCATATGGCTTTAAGAGCTTGTGTTTAGGCAAATGAAAGCCTGCTTGACTTTGAAAAGTGGCCAGGTGACACACTTGTCTTCCCATCACAGGTGACGTTTATGCAGAGGAGTATACAACTACTTCTTTTTCCACCTCTTTTTAATGTTTTATCATTTTAGAATTCATTTCAGGAGAATTTGTCATTACAGTCTTTTGGCCAGATGGAAAGACTTTTCTGGCAGTTCCTAGCAAGTAATATTCTCTTTCCAAAATGCCATTCAAGTTAAGAAACGTGTTTCAAGGTTGGATCAGCGTAGTCTTGATTAATTTCAAATCTATACCATAATAGACACCACTGAAGGTAAAAAGAGGGAGAACAGTAAAATAGACTTTAAAATGTTCAATCAAATAAGTAATAATCCAATGAAAAATGGTTGAGATTTCATGTTCACATACCAGTAAATACCAGTGAGATGGGTTATTACTTCCAACTGATTTTTGTTGTTTATGAAAATATAAGGGAAATAAAATGCAGAGCAGGGATGTTCTAACTTCAACAACCTAATGCAGGTCAGAGCAGATTTAATTTTTGTTTTCACTATCTATATATTGTGCTCTAGTGTTGCCTATTAAATTCAAGCCAAGCAGAAGAAAAGAACGAATTTGCATATCCATTTCCATTCAGGTTATGGACTTTTAAATCCATGTTGCTTGTGTCTATAGATTAATGAATGCACCCTTATAGAGGAGGCTTAGTATGTCACTGCATTTGGAATGTCCAGGTTTTTGCTCGGCATATAATATTTTGAGAGCCATTTTTTTCAAGCATAGTGTAATAGGCTTTAACTTTGCTAAGCTTTTCTGCCAGGCCTCCAGTGCCCTGCTGTTCTATTATATTGAACTTGTAAGCAGGACGCTCTGCCAGGCTCACCCAGATTACTGCTGCAATAAGGGCCCTGCTGAGTGACTAGTGTCATGATAAGTGCTAGGGAGGGAGTTCACCATCTTGGCATACTGTTCTCATCTTATTAAATTCAGCTTTGTGGAAGCAGGGAGTCTGCCTCTCGGCCTCACTGGCTCTGGCTCAGTCCAACTGCTACTGTCAGACAATATGAAAATAGGAACCACCACAGCTAATGGCAGGTGCTGCACCACCACAGCTGAGGAAAAAAGAGAGCTTTTCCTTTTTTTCTTTTTTCTTTCTATTTTTCTTTTTTTTAATAGGCACTTGACTGGATTGATTTGAAAACATTTAGCTTTTTAATATTATTATAGCCTTCATACCCATAGATACTTGCTGTATCTATGAGCCACTGTTCTTTTTGGACATTTTTATTTTTTCCACTTTATACAAACTCCTTTGTTCTTGCTTACTTACATTCAGGAAATATAGTGTGGCAAACAAGCCCTTGGAACTGGTCCGATGCCATTCAGATTTGGTAAAGGATGGTATTGTAAAGATACAATCCTGACAAAACTCCCCACTGCGTGTTGCCCAAGAAAAATTTCCCAAATTCCAGTCTTGAGTTACTACTGGAGGTGAAGTGAGTTAACTGTTCAAGCCCCACTGAACTCAGTGACACCTGCTTACCTAATTCTCACCTTTCTTTCAAAAATCTAACCTTTAGTTATGGGTGGAGGATTCAGAATTTTCCCACTGCTCTAAAATGACCAGCTGTGATCTGAGTAAGCTATGCTGCTGAATGCAACAGGAAAGTGCAACATTCATAGAAAAGAAAGAGAGAAAACAAGGGAATATGTGCTTGTAGGCCAAACCTATAGAGAGGAAGAAAATAAAAATCACTCGCTTTGTAGTATGAATTGTAGTAAAGCACAGTTTAGTTCTGAATATCAGTCTCTGAGTGTATTTGACCACTTATTTTTGAGCCCAAGGCTCTTTTGAGCTAAGAATGAAAAAGCCCTTCCCAAGTGTTTGTGGAAGGATAGATAAATTACTTCTTCACTTGCTGGTGTCTGAACATGTATGGAGTCTTCCTTGACATCAGCAAATACATTGTTTCTCACTGTTCAACAATAAATGTTCAAATAACCCCATTATTGTCATTTCAATGTTTTCTAAATTAGACATGATTAACACATGCAGTGTAACCTTTCTGACAGAAATATCGATGTTGTCCAGCTACAGAAATCATCTCATAGAAAAATCAAGTTGGAATCAATAGAAAATCCAGGTTTTCAAGTGCATTTACGGTAGGAGTTGCTAAGTCTGGCAGGTTGCAGTTCAGCAGCACACTTGTTGGCCATGTCAGTCTTCATAAGAGTGACAGGTTTGATTAAACTCTTTGAGAGAGGCTGATTCAAAAATTCAGACAAAATAAGATCTTTCTGCCAATTTGCAATATCACATTCACAATCCATTCCAGACTCATCAAAGGTAAGGAATAAAGGACTTAACATTTTAATACCCCCTGAGGAAGCGGGTAAGAAAATTATGTCTCTGAAAAGTGTGATTTTTTTTTTCTTGAAAAACAAGAGTGGAGAACTTTTAGTGAAACTGACTACCATGAATATTGTGTGTCAGACCTTTCAAATCCCAAGCAATTACCATGCAAGGGAATTCTTGTCAAAATTAGAGGGCAAATGAAAGCATAAAACATATCTATCTGGTCAAGTTCATGTGTAATACAAATCCAATTTGGTTATACCTATTCTTTATGTCTATATCACATTCACAAAGATGTAATTTTAAAGCTTTTTAAATGTTCCTTCTAAGTCATATTTTTTTTTCTCTTTTATTCCTTAGTCTTTCTCATTATCCTGATTCACTGTGATGTTACTGGGGAGAGGAGAGGGAAATGTTTTTTTGTTCCAGTCACTGTGTGATCCACATAAAGTCAATTGCCAAGAAAAACATGATTAGTTTACAAGTTTAATTTTTTTTCTTTTTTTCCACCTCTTTCATTATAGACTTAAAAAGTTCCCTTGAACACTGCAGCTAGTCAGTGGATAACAGTGGAATGGTTGGTGGAAATTGTCCAGGAGAAGTGTAACCAAAAGGTAAGTAAGGAAGTCTAACAATCTGAAGTTTTGTATTATATGAAATTGGGTTTATTTTGTTTTACTTTGAGAACAAGCAAAAATCTCAGGCTTAGATCTTTGCCACTGAATCCAGGCTTGGAATCAATAAACGTGGGATGACTGTGGCATGATTTAGGAAATACTGTATGAGGAATGCATGTAATGTACTCCAGCTTAGAGATGACACTGATTTCTAGCAATTGTGCCTGAGAACATGCAACAAAGGAGGTGTTTGTTGATGCTAATAAAACAGATTTATTTTTGGTTTTCATGCTATAATTTAAGTGATTCAGTGGGGAGTTGCTCCTCTGTCAGATTCTGAGGGACTAAATGACCTTGGGATGTGACATCTCTTTGTGAGAGGGAACATCAAGTCAGGATTCAGTTGTTTCAGGTTTTTCATCATTTTATTATGGAATAAGAATGTCTTTGAGATACTCCAACTGAGTAGCAAAATTGCAATAGGACAGCAGAACTGGAGTCACTCTTCTCTGTGGTAAATCTGGACTTGTTTTCATCTTCAGTGATTTTGCAGCTGAAGAGTCTAGTGTTTTTAAATAACAACAGTCAAGTGGGCAAGACATTCTGCATGAAGGTGGGCCTACAAAAAAGTATCCACACTTGTCTTGCATTCATCACAGAGAAGTAGCATAGAGTGTGTTACCAAAGACAAGTGCACCTCAGCATCACACTTCAGGCATCCTTTTGTCCCGGTTAACCAACAACCTTTTTGCAGAAGACAGATAGTACAACAGATAGATATACACTAACTGTGCAAGCCCCCATTTGCCTGTACTATGTTGGGAAAAGTTACAAACATAAAAATCTGAAACAATGGGCCAATCATGTAATTGTTTTAATAAAGTCAAGTTATTTGTGTTTGGGTTTCTGTTTAATTAGATGCTTATTTATTTATTTCTAACTATATGAAAACAGCATTTTTGGATATGGCAGTTCGGAGATAAATATACCCTTGCAGTGTTTTCAGCAGAAACACTGAATCATTATGCTAGTGCACGAGAGTGAAAGAGAATAACAAACTAATTTATTTTCACTGTCCAAGTTGAATGAAATGTGAAAAATAAACAAACAGCACAAATGGTGAAACAGTTTAAATTTTTAATATGCTTCCAGCGTTAATAATTTCCAATGTTTATAACAGCATGATGGCAACATATATTAAAATATGTTATTTTATTTAAATAAAAAAGATTAAGCAGATGAGCAATTCACAATTTTTATCAAAATCATATTTTAAATAATATTTTTGGAACCTAATCAGTTTAAATTTTCCTGCATGAATATTAAACAATATGTTCAAATGCTAGATCTTTGGCAGGATCTTATTTATCTGTCTACTTCAGATAACATGTCTGAAAACTTACAGTTCCATATGGTCATTTCTTTTTTTTTTATTAGTTTGCTAAGTCCAGAAATGTAAGTGTAGACAAGGAGAACTAGAATTCTCAGTAACTCTCTTCATTGTTTTTCAGTATTCTCACAAACAGAACACAAATTTTGGAGAGAATCCCAAATGGCAGGTGCTGACACTAAGTAGAGACAGGAACAGCCTTCTTGTTAACATATTATCTACTCCTCACCTACCACTGCTCTGTTACAAAACTCATTGACAATGAAAGCTAAATGAAGTAACGAAAACTAATTCAATACTGTTACAAATATTTCAGATAGCGGCATAAACTTTTCCACAGCTTAAAAGCAAACCAAGCAAAGAACCTCTGAAATTCTGTCTATGCCTAGCTTTTTTGGATAACATCCAAGCTACTATATTTTCTTTCCAGAGCAAATTTAAAGCATTCTTTGCAAAAGGTGGTGTCCTGGAGTGCTGAACTGGGGAAACAGAAAGACAGATGGAGGAAATCAAATGAATCAGGTACTGCTGCTTGCACAAGGAATTGAATGAGGTGGACAAGTAGTTGATATGACCTTAGTAGATCCATTTTTGCTGTGTAACAGAACCATTAATAAATTTTATAATATTAGAGTATTCTATACATTAAAGTTGATCTTAATAGTCTCATCCCAAGTCACAAGAGACTCTATCTCCTTAGCCATCATCCCTAATTTCTTTCTTTCTGACGATTCGAAGGAATTATATTGGTTTATATAGTGTTGCAAGTAGTTTAAGTAATGATATTTATACATAAAGCTTTCCACTGTTCACCCCTCTATTCTGTCAAATCCCATTGTTCTAGTCTGAAGAGTCAAAGAGCTTTTGCATAATACCAGAGACAGGTATATGGGTAGTGACTATGAAGGATAGCTTTTTATTTTAGAGGTCCCCATGAAGGATCATTCTGTTAAAGTCACTGACTGTGCTGTCAGTTCATACAGCTTGCTTTTTTATTTTCTCCTTTAACTTGAGGATTAAATTTCTACATTAGTCCAAGGGAGCTAACATCCTAGTTTTCCATTATCCTTTTTGGAGACCATAACCCTGTGGTAGATGCTGTCAGCCTTGTAAGTTTTGCTGGGTAAATATGAAACTATAGTCTTAGATTGGTTTTAGGCAACTTAGAGGAGAGGATGCTCAGCCTGTACTGCCTTAGTGGGCTGGTACATATTGCACTACTGAGATTTTCCAAAATGATTAGTGGCTAAAGGTGTTTTGGCTGGTGGGTGCCGCAGCTGAGATACCTTATATAATGATCCTGATGTTTGGAAAACAGCCTTTGAAACTAGGCCTTTAACAACAAGCACTACTCACCCTCAGATGTTTGGTTATATGCTGCCCTGTTTTTCTCCTTGATTTTTGTAGCCCTCACTGTGGACCATCTCTGGTGACTATCACAAAGGCCATCTATATTAAATGTTAATTTAACTGGAACCCACGAAAGACTCACATCCTTTACATATTAGCCACAAGAGGGGGATATGGAACACTCACTGAATATTAGGGTTTAGTCCACTGACAGTTGTCAGTGTTATTGATAGTTTCTATAATTTTTACCATCTAACCACTTTTAACACCAGGTGTATTTTTCTGGAGACTGCAGCTTGCAACACTTTATTTTTAGTTAGGAGCAAGCTTTACAAGATGTTCAGATAGAAATATTCTGTCACCTAAATTTGACCCCCTTTTGCTCTTTAATGGAACAGTTCCAGCTATTTAACAGTTTCAGAGAACTATGCAGCTATCTCAACACAGAAAAAGGGATTAATGGAACAACATGGGTTTTTTCCAATAAACAAATTCTAATTGATACATAGATTCTAATCACAGGAAATCTTTTTTTGCAGCAACTTTGCTGTGATGGGCTATTTTAAGGGCAGAGTGGTACATACTGTAGAAAATTTGTACATGAGGGCAAAAGGAATAGACAATTGCTTTTGGGGACTGTGTAGATTAGTACATCATTGCATACTAACAAAGTGCTAATTGCTCCTTTTGACCACGGGCCCAGTTTACAGAGCTTTAGCACAAATGTGCCCTGTGCACTAAATTACAAAACTAACACTGCATTATTTCTCGGTACAGCTTGCAAATTCTTGTAGGGCAATATGCATTAGCCTTAATTAGATGCAAAGAAAAAGGGTGGCATGGAGATACTCACTTGCAATTTAGAAAGAACAGCCCTGGTGCTAATCACCCAGGTTGCAAATGCTGCATTTGTCTTGTGGTAATAACAGTAAAAGAAAACAGTATTCATATATTTATATAATTTTGGTATTGTTTTAGTATTGTATATAATAACTAGACAAGTAGTTTGTCTCTACTTGGTATGTTAGCTAAAAAAAACAGGTGTGAATTATGTTGAACAGGTTGTTGGTACTGATTTTACAGAACTTTTAAAATAGCAGCTGTTTGGAATATTTTCCAATTAATTAATGATAATTTCACAATAACTGGGAAGGTATGACAGAACCAAACAGAATAATCATTTCTTTATCTTCATTGGAATCACACTCAGAATGGTCGGTGTTTTAGTTCAGAAAAACAGCATCTCATCTTTCTGCACCTTTTCTAAAAGTCCAGAATTATTTGCTCACAGACTCTTTCCACCCCTCAAACAGGATAGAAAGAAGCATCACAACTGGACACACGGAGAGTCAATAGGAGACCTTTTGATCTTTGACTTTGGAAAGACATAAATCTACAAGTGTCATTCCTATTCTGCTACACATCACTTAAACTTTTCATGCACCAGCTCTTGATTTTGTTTCTGCTAGCAGGGAAATTTGAAGATCAGGCTTCTTTCACATAACTTTTTTGGTTCCATTTTTCTTTTCATGCAGGAGTTCTTATAGATCTGACATTTTATTTATGTAAGCAGCCTGGAACTAAATGAATTTAATTTCTACTATAATTTAATTCTATCTCAGCAGATTCTTCATGTGGGATTTTAGTAATGTAGTACTAGAGACCCAACCTGAGACTTCAGGCATGCGTTGTAGTATTTGAGGGTAGGGTATGTATCAAAGTATTTTAGTAAGGAAAAGGTATTTGATAAGGGAAAAGAAAAGATGCACTAGGGAATAATCCAGTACTGTGAAAAGAATAGACTAAAATATTTCATAGGTTTTCCTTTCACACATTGTTAAAACAATATAAATACCAAATAACACAAATTCCACTCTTTAGTCTGTCTTTTGTAATAAACAAGTTGATTAAAAAAAAAAAAGTATAAAAATTAACTGAAAAGGACAGGTATGCGTCACCATAAGGGCACTCTGTGTCACAAAGCAAGTATGCCTTAGCGCCAGCCAAAACAACCACCCACTCAGAGTACTGAAGGGTAGGCATGCTGTTATGACCCAGATTCAAATGGTGAGAGTAGGAGTGAGAAAATGAAAGTGTTAATAATACTTAAAGCACAGAGCTAATGGGAGGGGAATTTCTGGGATTCCCCTTTCATTCCTATTCTCTCTCAAAAGAAAACTGCAGAGTTCCCTCTGGAAAAAAAAATCTCTTTGGCTTATGACCAAATGTTGAATATTTTGACTCAATGATGTGCAGCAGAACTGTGTATCTATCCTGACTGGAAATAAATGTGTGAGTACTGAAGAGGGCTATAGATGAATTGAGAGATATAAAAAATCTGAGGACTTGAACTTTTAACTAGTGCTGAAATACTTTTTTAAAATGGAAAAATATTTGTAATTTAACATACTGACATACTTCTTTGTTTTGCTGCAGCTGACATAAGTTTGAAAGACAATAAATCTGTTGCAGCAATCAACACCAAAGCCAGCAGTCTGCCCCTCCAAATAGTTTGCACAATGGCATTTTGGAAAGAACGGAGAATATGCTTACCATATTGCTGCAAAACCTCATTTTTCTTACTCCTTCTTGTTCCTAATTCAATTCATTCTTATTAGAACAAGCATTATTATGTTTCTAAAGTGTTTAATATTTTAAATTTTACAGAAATATTAGGAAGCCTCCCAACTCGAATAGGCTTGGTATCATATTAACACTGAAAGTAGTTAAAGAAGAGTTAATATTAGCAAATTCAATTGTTTTACAGTGCTTGCTTTTTCAGTTTTTAATTAAGTTTAATAATTAAGAAAATAAAGCTTGATCAGACTCTAGTAGCTCCTATGTTGAACAACACTCATAGATACAAATTACTTGATCCACTGCAGGTAGGTAGATTCTCTATAACAGACATAAAGATTGCAGCATCAAGCTCTCTGCAAACTCTGTGCCTCAAGAAGTCCTGTATTCAATACATTTTCACATGATAAGTATAGGACAGTAAAGAAAATCTTGTGGTAGTTCTCCCTTTAACTTGTTCAAACTTAAATAGGTTACAGTGCTACCGCTACTTTTTTTTCTGTTAATGTTTTCTTCCTTTGATGTAGACAACTTTTCAGTCAGAAAAAATGAGAATCATAGAGTCGTAGAATTGTTTAGGTTGGAAAAGACCTTTGAGATCATGAACTACAACCGTCAACCCAGCACTGCCAAGTCCACTGCTAAACCAGGTCCCCAAGTGCTACATCTGCACACCTTTTAAATACCCCCAAGGATGGCAAAACCACCACTTCCTGGGCGGCTTGTCTCAATGCTTGGCAACCCTTAATTGAAGAAATTTTTGCAAATATCCAGTCTAAACCTCCCCTGGCACAATAGGCCATTGACTCTTGACCTATCACTTGTTACCTGGAGAAGACCCTGGCTACAACCTCCTTTCAGGTAGTTGTAGAGAGCAAAAAGGTGCCCCTGAGCTTCCTTTTCTCCAGGCTAAACTACCCTAGCTCCCTCAGCTACCCCTCATAAGACTTGTGCTCCAGACCCTTCACCAGCTCTGTAGCCCTTCTCTTGACATGCTCCAGCTCCTCAATGTCTTTCTTGCAGTGAGGGGCTCAAAACTGGACACAGGACTCAAGGTGTGGCCTCACCAGTGCAGAGTACAGGAGGACAATCACTGCCTTAGTCCTGATGGTCACACCATTTCTGATACAGGCCAGGATGCCATTGGCCTTCTTGGCCACCTGGGCACACTGCTGGCTCACATTCAGTTGACTGCCAACCGACACTCCCAGGTCCTTCTCCACCAGGGAGCTCTCCAGCCACTCTTCCCCAAGCCTGTAGCACTGCATGGGGCTGCTGTGATCCAAGTGCAGGATGCAGCACTTCACCTTGTTGAGCATCATACAGTTGGCCTTGGCCCATTGATCCAGCCTGTCCACATCCCTCTCTAGAGTCTTCCCAAGCTCCAACAGTTCAACACTCCCACCCAACTTGGTGTCATCTGCAAACTGGCTGAGGGTGCACTCGATCCCCTTGTCCAGATCATCAATAAAGATATTAAACAGGACTGGCCCCAACGCTGATTCCTGAGGAACACCACTTTGGCCGGCTACCAACTGGCTGTAACTCCATTCACCACCACTCTCTGGGCTTGGCCATCCAGACAGTTTTTTACCCAGCAAACAGTGCACCTGTCCAGGCCATGAATAACCGGTTTCTTCCAGAGAATGCTGTGGGAAGTGGTGTCAAAGGCATCACTAAAGTCCAGGTAGACAACATCCACAGCTTTTCCCTCATTCACTACATGGGTCACCTTGTCACAGAAGGAGATCAGGTTGTTCAAGCAGGACCTGCCTTTCATAAACCTATCCTAAGAGAGTCTGATCCCCTGGTTGTCCTGTACATGCCGTCTGATGGCACACAAGATGATCTGCCCAATGACCTTCCCCATCACCAAGGTGAGGCTCACAGACCTGTAGTTCCCCAGATCCTTCTTCCAGACCATCTTGTAGATGGGCATTACATTTGCTAACTTTCAGTCAACCAGGACCTCCCCGGTTAGCCAGGACTGCTGGGAAATGATTCAAAGTGGCTCGATGAGCACTTTCACCAGCTCCCTCAGATTCCTTGGGTGGATCCCATCCAGCTGCGTAGACGTGGATATGTCTAAGTGGGTAACAGGTCACTAAACATTTCCTCTTGGATTATGGGGGCTTCATTTGGCTCTCTGTCCCTGTCTTCCAGCTCAGGGGATTGGGTACCCAGAGAATAACTAGTCTTGTTATTAGAAATTGAGACAAATAAGGCATTAAGTACCTCAGCCTTTTCCTCATCCTTTGTCATTATGTTTCCCCCCACATCCAGTAAAGGATAGAGATTCTCCTTAACCTTCCTTTTGTTGATGATGTATTTATAGAAACATTTTTAATTGTCTTTTATGGCAGTAGCCATATTAATTCTAGTTGGGCTTTAGCCCTTTCGGTTTTCTTCCTGCATAACATCACATCATCCTTGTAGTCGTTCTGAGTTGTCTGCACCTTCTTCCAAAGGTCATAAGCTCTCCTTTATTTTCTAACTACCAGCATTCTGTTAAGCCAGGCTAGTCTTCTCCCCTGCTGACTCCTCTTCTGGCACATGGGGATGGCCTTCTCCAGCACCCTTAGGATTTCCTTCTTTAAGAATGTCCAGCCTTCCTGGACTTCTTTGTCCTTCAGGACTTCTTCCCAAGGGGCTCTTTCAACTAGACTCCTAAACAGGCCAAAGTCTGCTTTATGGAAGTCCAAGTTAGCAGTTACTGACCCCCCTCCTAACTTCTCAGAGAATTGAAAATTATTATTTTGTGATCTCTACATCTCCAACCATCACATCACCTACAAGTCCTTCTCTGTTCACAAAACAGGAAATGTCAGTATGTGGTTGCTTGCTTGCAATATTTAGAATGACTTCAATAAATATGAATTTTGTGCAAAATAGAGATTATTTATTTACATTTTCAGTTGTGCTTGCAGAGAGGCTCCCCTTAGGTAGACTATAAATGAATTAAAAGTGGGGCTCAGGGGTGACTCATTAGCCTGCCTTCCTCTGAAGCTTTTCAGTCTTTGCAGGAGAGGGTGATGGAAGGTTGAAGAGGAGGAGCAGCAGATTATCTCCTTTCGTGATGCCTCTTGTGAAGGCTTTTTCTCCCACTGACTGAGCGCAGATATTGAAAGTCTGTTCTATCTCCCAAATGTCTGATGTCAACATCAGATGTCATCCACAGCAGCAGCAGCAGCAGCCGCCGCTGTGACAGTAAAAGGCAAACAGTGGAAGACATAGCCAAAATGTTGAAGTCCCTGCTTCCCTCCTCAGGGCTAACAAGGCACACAGAGACCTATATTCTGAACTTGGGATGCAGCTGTTAAAAGCACTTTAGTTTCCCAACCTGTGCGCCTGGAAAACTTCGTGATTGCAAGTGATTTGGACAAGTCTGGCTTTCGAAGCAAAGCGAAAACTGGATTCTAAAAGTTTGAAAGTGTAACAACTGAGTTAGAATGGCAGAATTTCACACCTCTTATTTCAGATTTTCAAAAGAGGCAAAATAATGCACCCGGTATTTTAACTCATCTTTGTTTTTAATAAAATAAAATATATGACCATATAAAACTATATGGATGGAATTAAATGAGCCCTACAACATGCCCTAGAAACCATAAAAAATTGAATCTGCATAGAAATTTTCATTTTAAGGGGAAGTTTGAAAAGTGTTCTGTTCACATAAAGGCTGTTTATTAGTCTCCTCACATTTCCTGGTACGATGAAACTGTTAGTAATATATAGCAATATTGGAAAACACTTCAAAATGACCCTTATCCAAGGACTGGAGTGAGTTGCCTTACAGTAGGTTGTCATGCTGTTTCTTTTTCTTCTTTTTTTTTCAACTGCCATCTGTGCTCCAGAATTTAGGTTTTCATTAAAGCAAAAATCAGCTGTAAGGATTTCAGTCTCATTCACATTAAAACCCCTTGGAATAACTGAGAACTTGATTGTGCAGTTACAAAGAAAAACTCTGAAACTCCATTCCCAGTTTGTATGTGACCCTCATCTGTTTAAAATGTAGGCAGTGTTTGGAGTCTTGAGAAAGCAAAACCAGAAAACAAATACCAAGCATTGTAATGAAGCTCTTTTACCCTTCTGCAAGCTGCAATTGCATCTCTGAGAAGTCAGCAATATCCCATTAATCTCAATGCAGTATCAGCTTGGAGATCTAATGCCATTAATTTTCAACTTCATTAACCATTTCACTGTTTATGGAAGTGTGTGACTTTAGGTGTATAGATAATGGCACAGGTTGCTCTAAGCAGTAAACATGAATAACTGGATAGAAAAATTACCATCAGTCTGAATTGCTAATTAAGACAAAATCTGAAAATTCCAGTGATAACTCTAAAAATATGTTTATTTTAAATCCATTGGGTTGGGTTTGTGGGTGGGTTTTTAAGAACAGCACTGCACTTTTTTCATCCTTTTTCCATCCTTGTGTTTGTATTATTTTGAATTGTAGAAGAACTCAGGTGAAAAAAACCCCTTATGAGTAATTAATATTACTATTTCCATTGATACCACTACCCAAAATGTTGAGGGAACTAATTAGTGGTTCAGATGTTGGGTTTGTGCTTCACATGAAAGAGGCCACCTGGTTTTGCTGGTATCAGTGTATCTTCAACTTGTCAATGGCGCTCAGGAAGTGATGCCATCATGAATTGTTACAAGAAAAAATGTAGATTGAAAAACAAAATAATCAGTGCAGTAAATTGCCTTCCCTCCTCTCTGTGTTGATATTTTTTTTATGGGCTGGAGGTTCTTTTCCACACGTTTTAATCTAAACTGATTGTATTTTGTTTGTTAATATTGATTTACAATATGAAAACACAGTTTTCTTACTGTTCCAAGAAGCTTTTTAAAATGGTATTGAAAAAAGCAGGCTTAGTATAATTCCATGAAAATGAGAGCCTTTTTAATATTCAAAAAGTTTGCATTCTGGAATTGTTTCCTCTCTTTCTGGATAGCACTATCCATTGGATCTCTCAAATAATTTCCCTCTGAACTTCTGGGATTTGGGGAGGCAAGAGGGAGGTTCTCTATTCAAAGTACTAACCAGGTATAACCTGATTTAAGTTGTAAAAACTGACATTCATGAAGCCAGATTAACATTTGCACAGCCCTTTAAAAGTATATGGTGCAGTGTAATTGCCATGTGCAACATAATTGTTAATTATTTGGCTTCAGGCAAGATAAAAACAGCAGTGTGCTCACACTCTTCATCCGCAGGAGACACCAGAAATCACAAGATTAAAAAAATACTGTGTTGTATTAATACAGTTAACAGGGGGGAAAAAACAATGTGGGGGAGAAATCCTGGCATTCTGAAACACGACTGCTAAAGCAGTGTTTCATGGGAGATTTGTGTGATACTTTAAGGTCAAATGCTAATAAGTAAACTTCATGTTGCCTTGCAAATGGGCAATACCAGTTCTGCTGGCATAAGTTAAAGGATGCAAGGCAGGTTAATGCTTAGAAAATTGTTCATAAGATTGTTTTTCTTTTACTAATGTAACATAGAATGATGTGGCACTGGTAAAAGGGAAAAGAGAGCTTTGTGAGCAGAGGAATCAGTGACTTGACCAAGTGGTGGTGCAGTTCATGCATTTTCCAAGTAAATTCCTTAGAAACTGGTGAAATTGGTCAGTCATATTTTACTGAATTGGTCTCTTTAGAGTTGTCAGTGGAACAGAGTGAGAAATCGAGGTGCCAGCTGCATCCTGCAGCTGCAGTTCTTCATGAGACTGCATCTAACTTCTTGCTAAATGAAGACTAGAGAGATGAGAGAGGCCTAAAGCTCCTGATCTTCCTTGCTAACCTGTGACAGAGATGTCCTAGGGTGAAATGCTGATTCAGTTGTCAGTACCCAAGCTCCACCTGACTTCAATGGGAGCTGGCTTTCATCCTTTTTTTTTTAACCTTAGTAAAGTAGACACCATAAGTGCACTTGGGCATCTTTGTGAGAATCACACTTTGTGGTGGCCATGGCTGGGCAACATTTAATCAACATGGAACTGTACTTTCTACCTGGAATCAACACCCACCTTTTGCCAGCTCCATGTGTTGTCTTAGTTTACCTGCTATGTGGCTGTGACAGAGCTCATGCGCTCTGAGAAAGTCAGAGCTTGCTCCCCCGGGGGTCTCCTGTGTGGATTCTGGTCCATGGAAATGGAAGGAGTTTGCAGACCTTACTCACCATTGTGCCAAAGGAAGATATTGCAGACTCTGTGCACTGTGGACATGAGCAGACATGGAGTTTTGCTACCATAGCTGCTCTGGTCTCCAAAAGTTTTTTTTAGGTTTCAGATCATAAGTATGTGCAGGGCAGAAAGAGGTGATATGAAATGATTCTTAGAAAAGAATTGGTTCCTCATCGACACACACCAGTGTAAAATCAATTAAGAAAGAAAAGCTATTTTTATATACCTGTTATAACTGAGAAATGGTATCATTTCACAGTACAAAATCCCTAGGGAATTGCCAGGCCTTATGTTAATTTGGTTTATGTCACACAGAATAGTGTGCACCAGTACAAAATTAACAACTTAGTATTTTGAAAGGAATGGTAGCTATATATGGGTTTCATATTGGAGACACTTTTTTCCTGATACTGAAGGTAGTTTCACATGCAAAACTTCACCCACAACAAATGACTCAGACCTAATAAAGCAACCCCAGTGAGAAAGCTGCTTGGTAAATGATGAGCTGGCAGGGACATACTGATTTTACAGAGAAAACAGTTTGAATACATTTCATGTGACTCATGATATCATTCACAGTCTCTCTACTGAGTCTAGCATGTGTGCAATATAAAAACATGTTATTTTGCAAAGCTTTTATTTATCTGAGAGATATTTAGCAGTACACTTACAAATCTGGTGGAAATGTCTTCAGCTAAGTTACCTTTGCTGTCTTGTAGATTGTACCACTTCAGAGATTAACACAAATGCAACACATCAGTACAAGGATACACGTGTTCAGCTGTTAATATGCAAGTTTACATTAAATCCTTATACCATTTTTGGATGTTTCATGAGGATCTTTTTCTTAGCTGTGATAATTCTAGCTACTCACAACTGCCTGGAAATACTCTTGCAGATTACTGTATTTATCAGAGGAACCAAGGGGAAAACTAGCTAGAACACTGTATTTCTGATGGGTTTAGCAAAATGTGATATTCAGGGGAGTTTTAGACCATTTTGTCTGTTTTCTATATAGCAGGCCTTAGAATATTTAACTGTTACTCTAGGGATATTTTATGGTTTAAAAAAAACCCTCTCAAAACCAGCTGTTTTTTATATGTAAAATGCTTAAATGTAGATGGATTCACAGATTAATCAGATCAAATAGCTATAGAGCTCTAAACAGTGCTGAAGTAAAATATTGCCTATATGCCACCTAACAGTCAAGATAGACCAGAATTCATGAAACAAAAATTACCAACTGACTGATCCCATGTTAAAGAAATAAGAATTTAAGTGATTATTTAATAAGGAAACAAACAAAAATAAATTGAGCTTTAATTATGTTGATACAGAAAGGCTATGGAGAATTATTTGAGTGGAAGAAAATAAAGACCTACAAGAACAGACATTATTTGAAATTCATTTGAGAAATATAAAAAGCAGAGATAATCAAACTCCTACCACAGATTTGGAACATACATGTCAATTCCAGAAGATATTCTGCATTTCAGAGACAGTGGTTTCTAATGTAGTGATTAGGAAAATGTTCAAGTTCATTCTAGGTTTAAGTGGATGGTATTAGTTCTACTTTGTATAAAACTTCCTCAGACATTTTAGAAATGTGATGAAAAGAACTAATTCCCCAAGTGAATAAAGATACCAGTCACATCAATACAGCAATTATAATGTCTCCTTTAAATGTTAATACAAAAAAATATCTGCCTATTTGTATGAAAGACAAATGTATTACAATAATTAAAAATAGTAGAATAGTTTAAAAGTCTTATTTAAACCATAAGTACTTTTCTATATAATTAAGTATATAGCTATAGAACTAGATTCCAGTGGGTATGTCAGTTCCGTTATCGCTTAGCACATGAAGTTTAAGTTATTGTGGAAGAAACAGAAGTCCTACTTCCATCTTAACTCACTGTGGTTCTTTCCTACTGAATTCCCTTGGGACATGATTGATACAACCTCAGTCACAGGGAAGCAATACCAGCAAAGAAATGCCAGTTCACTAAACATAGAAAATATAATTCTGTCAGTTTTTTAGTCTTTATGTCTCTGTCACAAATGAAAGTAATATAAAGAAAGTCTGTTGTTTCTGCTCCTGACTATAATAAAAGATGCTTCCATACGATAATGTTGAAATGGCTCTCTTTATGTTGATGGTGGCATTTTCATTTGATTTTGTTCATAGTTCACATGCAGATTCATCATTTTAAGTTCCACCTTTGATCACAAAGAACAGACATCTAAGCATACCCGTCTAGCAGTTAGTTGTCCAGGCCACGTTGCCCTACCTGATTTACAAGAATGTCACAGAGGCATAATACAAGTGACAATCAATTATAGCAAAGGTACTAAGAGTTGCTAAGAGGTCCATTATTTGTCATAGATGGAAATTTGGTTGGTCTTACCCGATTTAATCTGAACAAATATATCATAGCTCTTGCTTTTCTCTTTATTAGATCCTGAGCTTATAAATATTGGATGTGATTATCAGTTGTGCTGAGTTAGGCTGGCCAGCAGTATGATCATGTGGTTATGTTACCAAAGTAAGCTTGAGCTGGCCTGTTTTCCTCCTTGCTCATCATTTGCATGCTCCTGTTTCTTGCATGGCCTTGGTGTCTACATAGCCATACACTAAGTAAAATTAAGGATTTGTTCCAGCAGAACTAACACAGTTTTGAGGAGAGGAGTAGAAAGGGAGGTGGGAAGAGTTTTCAGACAAATAAGTTCCTTGACCTGGTTTACCACACAGCAGCAAAAATACCAGTGCTAATGCTAGGGAGATGGATAGATGTGTGGGACAAAGTATGACTGCCCTGCCCATTGACTGCCTACACATGTGTTAGGTTAAAGTGATTATCAGCTCTTCTTTCTCCCCATACAAGCCACCATTGTGGTTACTTATTTCCAGTCTTTTAGAACCCCTTGTATAGTTGAGGTTGGAAAAAATTATTGCTAATGGCTTTAAATTACTTTATCAAGTTCCCTATGAGCTCTAGGCAACAGTAAATTTCACCAGGTATATACAATTTAGTAACCTCTAACCTAGCAAAGTAACTTCTAACTTGTTCTCTTCCTTTCCTAGCCTGAGTTCTCGCTTTACATCACTGCATTAGTCCTCTGATCATTGCTAACCTCCTGAGACTGCAGTTTCATGTTTGTTGACCAAATAGTTTTCCTGTCCCAGCTGCTCTGGTGTTTGTCATGGGACATCACCCTCCAAGTTGTAGTGATGCAAGTGGCTGGGAGTCAGTTTTGTGGATTAAATTGGGGAGTTGATCCAAGTTGAAAAAGTCATGTTTTATTAATTGTTTTATTTTAACAAAAATCCCTGAGGGGACAGCATGCCAATGAAAACAAGCTGGGGATTGGGAATACCTTAAGCCACTGACCACTTTCTATTGTGTAAACGAGCCCTGCAAAGACTTCAGCAAAACAGCTTCAGACTTACATGATTGCAACTGAGATTAAAATCTGGCCTTGATATATCAACCATCTGTTTCCATCACAAGAAAAGAGACTCAGCAGGAATATTTGTAGTTCTCAGGACAGGATTCTGGTTTCATTCCTGTAGTTATATATCACAAGTAACTCTACTGTTGGTGTATGTTCCAGTGTATATTGCTTAGGAACTTAGTCTCAAGAAAATTACAGAATGAAAGGCATGCTTTTGGACAGTCCTGGATTTTAGTCTCTCCAGGTTTACACCAGCATGACTCCCGTGGACAGCTCTGAATTCATACCAGTCTTAGAATATAGCCCTTTTTTATGTAATATAAAATGTATATAGTTTCATCTCAACAGCTTTGGAGGAGTGTACTTCACCACTGCTATCTTCATAGTTCTAATTAAATGTGACATTTTTTCACTCCTTGACTTTTGCCCATCTCTGAAGTGACCTGCACAGGGAGTGTATTAAATCTGTGAAGGAAAAAACACATAGATGTCTGTACTTTTATTTTCTGCAAATCCATTTAAAAACATAGAAATGAAAACACATACAATGAAATTAATTTAAACCAAAATTATCAACACTTGGAGATATCAATTTGCTGACCATTGTGTTTGTTAGCAGTTACAGAAAAAGTTTTACTCTCAAAAATATGGATAATCATTTTGACTGGATTGCTGATTTTTCTGCTATTCTTTTTTATCTGTTTCTATTAGTTATGTTTGGTGCACAGTGTCACCCACTGATTAATGTTGCCACCACTATGACGAAGCATGCACTTCTGTTTCTTGGTAAGAATTAAAAGAACTAGAAACCAGTGTTTATAATACAAGCTGGAAGAAAATGTTACTTATGTGTTGACTTAATAGATAAAAGAATATAGCAAAAGATCAGAGAAATGAAATTCCCTATTCATTTTTATACATCTGTGGGCTCATGTTTACACTAAAGATGACACAGAATTTGAAATGCCTTGAAAAAAGTTCGTCTTCTTGCCTGATTTTCATACCTCTTCAAACTTGCACATAGCATAGCATATATTTATTCAGTATATATTTGTTTTGATAGTGTCTTCTTTTTTGTCACACCATTCTTCCTCACCTTGTATCACAGTCCTGATTTTGACTTCACTTTCATTGTGTATCTTCCTCCTGCTGTGTAGTAGATTTGCATATAAAGTCAATTAATAAATACATAAGAGAAAGAACATCAGTTGTTTGGCAGTCTCTGCTCTGGCACCCAAACATTCGGGATATTTACAGATGTTCTTCTCTTTAAATCTTCTCCTCCTGCAGCATCAACAAGTCTTGCCACCTTCTCCTTCTGCATGACCACACAGGAACCATCTGTCTTCCTTGCAGGCTTCCTTTAGTCTCTCTGCTTCTGCAACTTCAGCAAGCATATCCTTTTCAAAACCTTTTCAAGGTTTCAAATTTACAGACCTGATTCTCCACTCAATTTCCTAAAAGACACCATCAGCAGAGCTGGCTTCTTCCTTCTTTATAGACCAAGACAGTTCTACACTAAATCCTTGTATGTCATTCAAGCACTGATACTGCCTGGATCTCATACTTCACATGGAAGCACATGTAACATCACATAGTGCTGTAAGAAGATACCATTGGTTAGTCTGTTAATCCACAGACAATTTGTTGAGTTTTTGGTTTGGTTTGGTTTGTTTGACTGTTTTTGTTTGGTTGGATTTTGGTGTTTGTTTTTTTCTCAAATACATCCTAGTACATTGTAAAACACTACTGTTTTCAGGGTCTTTTTTTCAGAATTTGTTGTGAGTCATGATTTCTATTTTTGCAGGTCATCACTGCAATACAAAGAATGTAAAAACTAAGGTATTATATTTGGTATTCATCAGTGTGCATGATATGTATGTATTTTGCCTATATGCTGTAGTTCTTTCCAACAACTCCAGGATATTTCCTAGTAAATGAGTGTGGGCTAATGGGAAGATTTCAGCGTTCTCACCATGTTATGAGTGTCTAAGTGGTCATATGTGTATGTATGACATTCAGGTCCTCAAACATGAGCCAACAGTGAGCTGATGAAGGCTAACCCCATACTACATCAGTCGAACAGTGGAGAGCAGACTGAGGAAAATGATTGTCCCCCACTACTCGGTACCTGTGAGATCACTTCTGGAAGGCACTGTGGTACAAGAAACTTTGTTACAGTGCACATCTTACCAGTGTATATGGGGCATCTTCACAATGTATACCAAAACCTCATGGGAAGGTGCAAGAACAGAGACAGCCTCTTTCCAGTGCTACCCAATAACAGGACAAGAGGTGATAAGCACCCGTGGAAACATATAAAGGTCCCTCTGAATACAAAAAATCATTTTTTCACTGAGAGGGTGACTGAGCACTGACATAGCATGCTTGGAGAGGTTGTGATGCCTACATTCTTGAAGATATTCAAAAGTTGTCTGGACAAAGCCCTGAGTAACTAACTCTAGGTGCTTGAGCATTGGATCAGATAACCTTAAGAGATCACTTCCAAACTCAGTCATGCTGTGATTCTGTGACATGCAGGAGCAAATCCAGTGAAGAGTCAAAAAGATGATTAGAGAAGCCTATGTCATAGAAGGCTATTGAGAAGAACACAGTAAAGGTGGCAAACACTGGAGCAGGGGCTCAGACCTATTATGGAATTTCCATCCTTGATGATATTCAGAACATGGTTGGCCAAAGCCCTGAGCAACCTGGTCTAACTTACAAGTCAGGTCTTAGTGTTGATCTTTCAGGCAACCTTTAGGCTGGCCCATCAGCAACCTAAATTATTCCATGATTTTGTTTCAAGTTTAAGCAAGACTTCCTGCTCTTTGCAGGTCTTAATGAATGCAGTGATATTTAAAGCAGGACACAACACAGAACTCCAGTTGTTGGCAAAGATTACTAATATGAATATATTTTGACATCTCTGTTATTATTTTTACTTTGCACAGCATTTTTTGAGCAAGGACCACAACTGTTGAATGTGCTCCATGACCATATGTGATATGATCAATATCCATTTATAAGTTGTTTCACAGAAGAGTGCCCTGAAGATGTGACTACAAGAAGCTGATATAGGATATGCTGTACAACAGGCTGTTTTGGCCTGTGTTAATAGCACAGATTTTTAAAGATATGACATGAACACAACATTCCAGAAAAAAATTGGACACTTCTGCAAAAAAAGATTATGATCCATCCCCTCCTGCCATTTCAGCTGATCATTTTCTACTCTGGCTTACGTCTACACTTCAGCAATGCATGTGGGGACAGCAAATTCCCCTGTACAGGAATAAGATTTGCTGGACAGGAGTGTCTTTGCACCGCTTCTACTCATAAGCCTTGGCACAGAATTCAGGGTAGGATTGATTGAATCAATACCATCTTATAAATCTGTGTTAGCTCTGTATGCTGACTATCTACAAGCCAAGGAGGGGAAAAGTAGGTGCTGAGAAGGCAGTTAGTGGAAATTTGCTTAGGATAAGTTTTGGAGACAAGTAGTCATGTTGAATTTGCAAGAACTAGTAAACTCAGGGCTCCTTAAGTCTGTTGGATTGATACAAGGATACTTGAACACGCTGGCATTACTTTGGGTTGTATAACTTGGACCACATCCTGGGAGGCAGTGGCTGTTATATGAAAAGACTACAGGATTATATGCCCACCTCATGAAAAAAAAGGATTCTCTGAAGGACTTTCTGAACAACTACACAGAAGCCATCAATGTTTCAGCACAATCCTTAACTTCCAAGTACCCAGTGGAGTTGTTGTCCCTACTATTGCTCTGACTGGTAACTATAAGCGAATGCATAAGTTAATGTGTTTTAGTTGTTGCTAGGTAATATTTACCCTAATTCGAGGGCTTTTCAGTTTTCCATGGTCTGCCAGTGAGGAGCTGCACAATAAGTTGGGAAGGAGCACAGCCAGGACAGTTGATCTGAACTGGCTGAAGGGATATTCCATACCACAGAATGCCATACCCAGTATATAAACTGTGAGGAGATGGCTAGGAGGAGATGGCTAGTCTCAATCTCTGCTCAGGGATGAGCTGGGCATCAGTCAGTGGTTGGTGAGCAATTCTAATGTTCATCACTTGTTTTTCTTATGTTTTATTCCTCTTTTTTCCCCTTTTATTCATTATTATTGTTGTTGTTGTTGTTATATTTTACTTTATGTCAATTATTAAACTGTTCTTAACCCATGGGTTATTTCCCCCAATGTGGAGCATGTGAGTAGTTGCCAACCACAACAGTGGAAACAGATCAAGCCACAAAGTTTTGAAATAAAATCATTCAACAGACAGCTTCAATGTAAATATGCATTCCATGCAGTACTAATAATTTTTATTCCAGTAATTATCCATGGAAGTGTCCACAGTAAATCAGATCTAAGGTATATTGTCCTACCTTGAACAGTAGTTAGTACTAGATATGTCAAAGAAACTACAAGAAGCCTGGCAGTATATTTCCAGGGAGTTGGTTAACTGTGTAGAGGAGTGTGCTTCCAAAAGCCCTAATTGCTGGTTGTCATATGTCCCTGAAATTATCTGTTGTGTAATATTTAACGTTATAATTATAATTATATATAATTTTGCTTTGTGTGAAAGAGTTTCCTATTGTTGCTTTGAAATTACCACTAAATTTCCATTTCAGTGAATGCCCCCTTGTTCTTGTACTGAGGAAGTGTTATTTATTATAATGATTCTTTTTGTGTGCCCCCACTTATTTGCCTTCTGTCTAAGGCAAACACAGGAGAGTCTGTCAGTGCGTTTCTACTACTTTTTATCTCAGTTAATTCTTCTGTCATCTTTTTGATAGGGGTAATTAAAATTGTGCAGTGTTCCAGATGACATTTTTTTAGTTAACCAAATTGCAATACACAGACATATATTATTGTATTTCTCTTCTCTTACCATTATATTTTGTGCATAGTCCAGTAACTGCTTGCTTTTTCCGCCACTGCTTCTTCACGAAAAATGGTCTCTTCAAGCTATGTACAGTGTTTGTTGAGTCTTTTTCTGAGGTACAGACAGTTTAGAAACCAGGAAAGTGAGCAGTTCCAGTGACTTCCTTTAAAGTGTTCCAAAGAGACTTGCCAGCATTTGGTTTCATCTGCTATCATGTTTTCTATTCACTCAACTTGCTTAAGACCTCCAAAGTTTTTCACAGTTTCTCTGGTCTTGATCTACTTAAATAATTCTGGAATGTCAGCAAAACATGTTCAAGATAGTTGATAAACAACAGATGCCTGAGGATGGAACCTTGTGGCACACCACAGATAACCTTATGCCATAGCAACTATATTTCTTTCTTTTTGTTTCTTATTACTTCACCATTTTCGATCTCTGCGGCTACTTTGTCTCCTCCTCCTTCTCCTCTTTGCCTACTTAGCTTCTTTAGTTGTTCTTCAGTAAGGGTTTGTACCAAGGAACAGAGACCTTCATAATTTATGTCAGCCTTTTCCTTTACCTACAACACTACAACTATACTACTGACTCGCTCAAAGTATTTTAACAGATTAGGTCCTTTGCAGTGCTCAGAGTGTATAGATCTCATTTTATTCTAAGTATTTTATAGTCACCAATGCCAATAATTCACCAGCTATTGAAAGTAAACTATTGGTCTCCAATTGACTGGATGACTGCATGCATTTTCACCTGATCGCTTGTACAACACTAACCGTGTTTCAGCTCCCAAGTGTGGCAGTCAATTCTGTTCTCCCACTCAGAAAAGTGACATATTGTGTGTATAAATGTACTGACTTTCAGTACCAAATGTTTGTATAAGCACAGGGCACTATTACATTTAATGCAATGAACACAACAGACCACTGAGACATTGGGTTATGCTGGTGTGATTGCATGTGTTGGCACTAACCTTTTACTCTTTAGATTCCAATCTCACAGTTTACTCCCTTTCTTTCCACATTATCTTCATAACAACTTTACACTTCTGCAAACTACCTGTACAAATGATAACACATCTTAAGTTATGACAGGCAGGAATTTACACACACCAATTTGCAGATGAGTCTAATACATTCAGCCACTTTCTTTTTCAAAATTCTTAATCCCAAACAAATCTATCTGTGATCTGCTTCCTATTCACTGCTCTCTCTGAGGGCCCTGTTGCCAGCTTGTCTCTTGCAGCTTGTCAGTGTTTGCTTCTCTAGAGCAGATAACGTAATGTCCAGTCTCTCCTGACTACAGGGACTAATCTGTCTGTAAGGAAGCCTTATGTACTGTATACCAACCAGGCTGTATTGACTTCAGTGCTGTTAGATTAGTCTATGGCACCAGATGGCCTTCTGTCTTTTTGGCACTCTCACAAAATGGTCAATCTTACTCTGCTGCTCCTGGGATGGTGAGTATTTGCACATGGAGGATGATGGCTGCACTCAGAAGTCTTTCCTTCTCTGCTAGATTGTTTTGGATTTAGAGCAGACAGTCCTGGTAGCATTCTCTGACTCAGTCTGACCCTTTCAAATAAAACAAATATCCTTCATACTACAGTGGAACAATCTAACTTGACTTTTCCACTACATCTGGAAATGAGGCTGTAAAGAGAGCATTTTCTTCTGGATGACTACCTACTCATCCAGAGTACCTACTGGAGCTCGGAATAAGCGAACATTTTGGGAATGTGCAGTTAGCAAAACAAGGAGTAAAACTAGGAAGAATTTGTTGCAGACAGCTGAGATTTGTTCAGCTTTGTGTGATTTGACCTGATGGTTAATTACTAGCCAAGACAAATCCACTGTTGAAAAGCGACTCCAGAATAAGTAGATTCATCGTCCTGGAGATCCTGCCAGAAAGGCTGCTCCTATGACAGCTCCCACAGAACTCTGATTGCAACCTCTCTCTAGGAACATAGAAGCACAGCTCATGACATTCTCCTCTGTGGCTGTCCAGTTGCAGCAGCAGCTCTTTGCAGTTATACCAGCAGGTTACAGCAACTTTGGGCATCTCTATTCTGCAGAAGAAAATTAATTTAGCTCTGAAGAGGACAATAGCTCTGCAATTATATGTGACAATTATGGTCTGTCATGGATGTGTTCTTCCTCCATTTCTTTAGTGACAACTGCGTGTTCTTTTGCAAATGCTGGACATTTCTCCCTAGCCACCAAACTGGGGAGAGATGAACTCTAGCAAAGAAAATAAATGGGCTAAAAAGGTGGAGATATGACAAGGAATTTGTAAAAATGTAGAAATCAGAGTGCAAACTTCAGTTTTCCCAGGAGGCAAGATCCTGAACTCTTGCACCTTGCCTCTTAAATGACCCTTACCTCAAGAGTCCTCCTTTTTCCAAAATGACCTCACACTCGTTGTCTGGTCACCTTCTGTAGAACCAAAGTGAGAAAATAAGATGGCATTAGATCTATTAACACATTTGCTCAAGTGAAACAGAGAGATGAGGAGTCAAGGCCTTGTCGTGTTCTGTGCTGACCTGATGCAACAGGCTCTGCTGGAGCGCTGAGGTCTGGAGCAGTCCCTGGCCAGGAACAGTTAAAAGTTTGTTGTCCCTATTTTTGTGCACTGCAGCTAATACGGATCATTTTGTGGCTTCCACAGCATATGACAAGACAAATTATTTGCAGTGAGCTCCTACTGTACAAGTGGTCAACACATATTTCCTTACAGAACCAACAACTAGCATATCAAAAGTGAAGACCTGGTACTTCATTAATTCACTTTCCTTCCTGTTTTTTCTAGCTGTTCTTTTTTCAATATTTAGTCAAATAAATCTCTTCTCTGATTTTATGGAGAGATGCCTAACAAGGGATTCTTGATCTAAGTGCTCAGTATATTAGTACATGGCTCATCTTTGGCCTAAGTGTACGGCGTTAGTGGATGACAGTCCTTGTGAGCTTCCCCTCTCCATTTCTGAATGATCTTGAAGAGTTTATGTCAGAAAACCTAACTTGTGGATTTCCAAACCTAGCTCATGGATTTCCTTCTTTAAGATTTTGAGAGGTAAGACTTAAAAAGAAAATCAGATTTTTAGAATAATTTTCATATCACATAGGAGGCAGTAGTTGATTTCTCAGATGAGTTGTCAGAGATAATTCAAATGCTTTTGGAAGGAAAATAGTGAATCCAGAGGACTGCCTAGCCAAATTCATCCATCATCATGCATGGGAACTTCAAAGTGCCCATGGGGTATTCAACACCCAAGCAGAGGGAAGTAACTGTTTAAATATGTCTTAAGGCTTTCTTAAAAACTGCAGTCTACACACAGTCAATGTCATTAGAACATTTTTTCCTTGAGGGAAAGAGCTTAGCAGAGAGACTGGTGTTCCAATGTTCTGAAAAGTTCACTGAGTTATTTTCCCTCTGTAGGGGCAAAGGTGCTGAAATAACTTTAATTTCCCATCAGTGTTTTCAAGTTCATTTGAACACAAATATTGCTGTTTGCCTTTCTTTTTCTTTCTTTTTCTTTCTTTCTTTCTTTCTTTCTTTCTTTCTTTTTCTTTCTTTCTTTCTTTCTTTTTCTTTCTTTCTTTCTTTCCTTTCTTAATGCATGGTGGATCTAAGTTCTGTACAACCTGGAAATTCTTCTTTTTCTAATGTGCAAAATCAACTGCTTGAAACTCGTTATCACATGGCCTTAGTTTCGGTAGTGTTCCTGAAGAACACACAAAAATAATATGGAGCACTCTTCTGACCACGAGATCTTCAAAAATGGCCAAAAACCTCTCAAACTATGAAGGAGAACTGCTCATCCACAAATGAAACTTCAGGTTACAGAGAAGGGTAATCCTAATTCTCTTGATTATATGTTTGAATGTGCTCTAAACAAGTCTCCTTCTTCAACTGTATGTAGAAATAAAAAGATTTTTAGCTACAACAATCTCAAAACAAACAAACAAAACCACTTTCCAAAAATTCCTATCTGTTGCAAAGATTATTTCCAGTTTATTTCCAATTCAGCATATGCTTAATTCAAGTGTGGAAGGCAACTTCCCTGCTTGTAAGCAAGGATGTTGGTGTGTACTAGACATTTTGGTGAGGAGAGAGGAGGGTTGATACTATGAAGCAGGGATACTATGTGAAACTGATGTCCTGCATCATTACTGTGAAAATTTACTCGCAGTAAGCTACGCAAGAAATTCAATAAAGATACAGACAGGTTTACACTAAAAATCTGTGGAATAAAGAAATAATTTATTCTTCTGTCAATCAAGTTCTTCCCTGTAAATGCTCCTCTTGACTGACTGAAAGAAAAAAGGGAACATGTTACCACGGCCTTCAAATCCCTGCTGCTTAGCTAAAGCATAGCACTGAGTAGAGAGGACAGTGTTTGTGTGTTGTAAGATTATGGAAACTGTGTACGGTGGAAGGCTGGATGTTAACTGGATGAGTGAGTAGACTGAACAATAAAGCATTGGTGTATGACAGTAGAACACAATGCTGAAGGGGTATCATATCACATGGGCTTCTCTAGACCAGAAAGGCATTGTAGGTTAGATAAAGTCAAACAGACAATATTCTTTGTAGCCTCAGAGGGAAGCTGCTGTTTGAAGAGATTTTTCTGAAATACTCACAACCTGAGTTATTGATTAATGCTAGATATTCCTCTTCAGATAAAAGCCCAATTTGTTTTGCCTAATAGTAAGGAGAAATTAAATAAAAACCCATTTTACTCAAATCCAGATAAATAAGTATTTTTAAACTAAATTAATAATGTTCCTATGCCAAAATTTTCCTTGTTCTTTTGAGCATTATGGCCAGCCAAGGATCACCGTCAATAAGACGACTATCCCTATTTAGATCAACTGGCAAACATAAAACCCATCTGTGTGTTGTTTAACAGGTGCCATTTTAGATCCATGGGGAGCAAAGCAAGCTTTGTACAGATGGACAGTTATTCATTGGACCCTTGCTAGCAGTAGAATATTTATTCAGCCACTGCCTGCCTACAAGCTCAATATGTGAAAGAGACAGTGAAAAATGTTTCTGGTGGAATATATTTTGAGAGGCAAATAGGAGGATAAATAAGAGGAAATTCCACTAAAAATTGTTGTCTTACATTCACCATTTTGATCAAGAAATGCAAGTTCTGGTGAGTGTTCTGGGAGTCACTTGCTGCTACCCAAAGGCTTTATTTAATACTAGAAATACTATTAAACAGTATACTTTTCACGGAAAGGAAGGGAATTCCTTCTCCTGACAACAGTTGTATAAATTGGAATGGAAACTGGCAACTTCCATCCACTGTGCCAGGTAGTGAAGGATCCTTTTCTCCACTTAAGTTATCACTTCTTTTCTTTTTTTTTTTTTTTAATTTTACTGACGACCTACAGAACTAAGAGAAAGGTATATGAAAGTTTTCATTTATATAAATAATAAAAAATATATGAAGGAAATTTCCAACATGTATTCTGCTAGGTCTAGCGAAAAACAGTTTGCCAGGCTGACTTGTAGAAAAGAGGAATGCCTTTTGCTGTGGAAAATTCTGCAGAAATCCTGAGAGTTACTGTGAGTATTCTGTGCATGCACTGAAGCAATCCTCTTGTCTGCAGACTCCCAGAAATGACTGACTAATGTAGTTTGCAATAGCAGTCTGCTATTTATGTATTTTTATGGCCATACATACATTTTATGCTGCTTAAGCTTAGTAAAGGCATCTCCATGTAAGTGACACCAAGTCTCCAGTATGGCAAGGCAAGCAGTAAGATCTTGGAGTAAGACAGCTGAACCTGAAGCTGTTATTAGCACTACCTGCAGTTGGGTGAATAGTGATTCAACCAGTAAGAAACAGTCATTGTGGTTTGGATGTTAAATATAACACCCTTGATGGTAAACAGTGTATAGACTCACAAAACCTAATATCATTTGTTGCAAGATACAGTTGCAGACCTCCTAACTCTCAAGCACTGTGTTGAGCTTCCTAACCATGGCCACTACTTCTTCTTCCACCACAACTTCTAACTCAGGTGAAAAAAAGGAGTGTAAGTGCCTTATATATTTGATGTTAAAAACTGGCTTATGAGACCTTGGCAGCAGGGGACACATAACAAGGTATTTATGTTATCTATTATTGCTTTCAAGAGTGTCATAATTACTTCAGGTTGACTAAATTTTGAGATGTGGTGAAAAAACCCATGATGACAGCAATTAAACTTTAACAAAAAGCCAATTGCACTGGACAAAAATACCATTTCTGTTATTACCATCACCAAAGTCTAAATATTACCAAAGAAGGAAAAAATTAAGTTCTTAGATAAAACAAAAGGACCAACATTTTCCAGTTTTATACTCTTTCTCTAGAATCATAGAATGGTTGACTTGGAAGAAACCTTTAAAAATCATCTAATCCAATGCCCTGCCATGGGCAGGGACATCTTTTACTAGATCAAATTCTTTAAAGGCATCTCACTGCACTCATCAGAAAATATTTCTTCCTTATGTCCAATCTAAATCTAACCTCTTTAAACTGTTGCCCCTTGTCCTATCACTACATGCCTTGGTAAAAATTCTCTATCCACCTTTCTTATAAGCCCCCTTTATATATTGAAAGACCACAATAAGGTCTTCCCAGAGCCATCTCTTCTCCAAATAGAGCAAACTCAGCTCTCTCAGCCTTTCTTCACAGCCCTCTGAGCACTTCCATGGCCCTTCTCTGGACCCTCTCCAGAAGGTCAGTGCCGTTCCTATGCTGAGGACCCTGGAGGTGGATGCAGGTGAGGTCTCACTAGAGCAGAGTAGGGGGGGAGAATCACCTCCCTAGACCTGTTTGCCACCTTCTGATGCAGCTTAGGATGCAATTTCTGCACTGTAAGTGCACATTGTAAGCTCATGTCCAATTTTTCTCAGAATTTTTTTTGTGCAAAAGTAGCATCCTGGTGATTTGGAAAAGAAATATTCTGCATCTACATCAAGCTGGACACAGTTTATAGGGATAGGTAAAGAAAGAGTAAAAAAAACCAAAACCAAACAAACCCCAAAACCCACTTTCTGGCTGTTGAAAAAAAAAATAGTAGTAAAAAAATGGTAGTGTATAGTTCCTCATTTAACTTAAAAGAGGTGTTTAGGAAGAGCAAAAAAAAATTCACAGAAGAAAACATTCAGGGTTGAGTTTTGAAAGTGTTCAAGAAAACACAGTTCTCATTATGTTATGAAGAGTTTCTTATACTAAAGTCATTGTCCAGTCCAGTCACTGGTGTGCATGGAGGGGGTAGGCTTTTAGCAGAGATGAGTAAATTTTGCCTGTGTTTTATTCCAGAGTTTTGAAGAAGACCTTGGTAAGAATTATAGCTGTTTATGTAGGTGGAGCTGTTAAGAAAAGAATGTGAATCAGATTTTCTTATAGGCCAGCAACTCAGAGCAAGAAGTGGAAAATCAGGGGCAACCAGAGGCATTCGTATTACATTTTAGAAAATTTCTCAAAGTGTCTGTAAAGGCCTGGGCTGTTGCTATCATGCTTCTAAAATGAGCCTAGTGGGCTTTTTTAAAACATATGCATTCACTGGTCAGAGACAGAGAGGGGAAAGTTTAACAGCACAAAATCAACACTGTAGCTACAACAGTTGAGTTTCGATGGTGTTAGTCGTTATTTTTACTTACGTGCTTCTCTATGGCATCCTGATCTGCCATGGATCATGTCTACAATGCAGATAAAAGGCAAAGATGAATATACACAAAAGTATATTTTCAGGTAGTTCTGTCTTCCTTAATAGAAGGAAGATTGTTGTTTCAGATCAGCAACAGCATCAGCACCAGGTAGCTGGGCTGTGCTCTCACCTTGCTTTTAGTGGCTGCCTCCCCTACTCAGTTCTTGTCTTGTGTCCTAGTGAATATCATCCATGCAATCCTTTTTCTTTGCTGTTTGACAGTCAGACATATCTCTCTGTGCATGTGTTGGGGGAGGCCCTTCTCCTGCTCCCCCTCCTGGAAAGTGTGAGAGCCTTGATCTGCTAAATGTTGCTCTTAACTTCTTTCTTCTAGGGCCTACTCTGCTTCCTTTTCCTTTGGAGACTGTATGGAGTCTTTCTCAATATGTTCTATTGTATTTTATATCTAAGTTCACTTCTTATTTTGTATTATGAATTCCTTTGTTTTCTTTGGGTTTGCTAAGTGCAGCTAGTCTATGCATGGCTCATTAAGTTACTTCTAAACAGTCACAGCCAAATCTCAGCCAGAAGCCACTGTTGAAGAAGTGGTGGTTTTTTTGCTTGTTCTCTCTGCTCAAGGAAAGTAATTGAGTTTGTATAATTCATGTTTTAAGTTCATCCAATAAAAAAAGAGATTCTTCAACCTGGTTTTTTTATCCCCCAAGTGTGAAAATTAGATTTATCAGTTATTAACTTGTTTATTTTTTTAAGGTATCTAGCTTTGTGTCACTGTTGATTTCACTATTTGCAAACTGGCTTTGTCATTTTATTGATAGCACTTGAGTGAAGAACTCTCTGATAATATATGCAAACTCACAGCTCTCAACAAGCTTTACAGCTCCGTTAATGAGGGGATTAACAAGAGCACTGCAATGTATTTAACCTGCGGCACTAGCTCTGTTTCAATAAGATTTCAACAGGCTATTAAATGGAGTGGGGGCTCAATTAACCCAGACAAAGGCCACTCTACAGAACATGGCAGGGAGGACCACAGTTAGCATCTGCCTAAGCAGCTTGTTCCGAGCTGGAAATAAAGAGGGTGACATGTTCTCGCCCCGAGCTATGATATAACTGAAATGGTGATTCTAGTTCATCTGCACTGACTGAATAGGTGGCGGCATTGAAACCCACCACTATCTCGCCATATGACAGTCTGTAAAATCAGAGTGCACTCAACGGTCACCAGGAGCCTCCTGCCTGGTAGGACCAAGGTATTGTTCTGGGAGAAGTCGGTGGGAGCTTCCACTAGCACAAGGATGCAGTGCCGGCATGGGGTTACGTTTGGACAGTCAGAGAACATCACGTCAGTAGATCTTTCAGGGAATGTTTTAACAATCCCCTGCTGGAGGAGGATTTGGCATAAGGTGTTACCGGTCTTCATGTAATCTGATATTTCATTGGAGGTTAAAATAGGAACAGAAAAATTACACTTAAACAGGGTGGGAAAAAACCAAAATTTTTTAAAAATTCAAATTGTACTACAGCAGCATACCTACACTTCTCAGTTCTTTTTTAAATTCTGAGCGTTTTAAAAGGTGCTACTCATGGTTAAACTTGTGTTAAAAATGCTTTAGTGGTTAAAGATCTAATTCTTCCCTTGTTTTTGGGATGAGAAGAAACGATCTTGCTATTCCCGGGGAAAGACTATCTGCAGAAATTAGCTAGTTTGTCAATACTGGCTATTATTTTATTTGGTAAGTCTAGGTTCAGGTTTCTCAGTAGATATTGTTACAGACCACATGTCTTTATCAAGAAACGGTTACTGATGAAAGAATAGCATTAAGGTAGTGTTATGTGCCCTGGTGTAAGAATCTAGAGGCCATGTTGTAATCATTTGTAAGATAATTGAAAATAATAGAAAACAGCTTTTGTTTTTTCTATTGGAAAAAAAGGAGAAAATAACAAAAATTTCTAGCTAACAACCAATCAAAACCACAAGAATAATAATATCTACTGCAGACTATGTTAGAAAGACAAAAAACCAGATAGGGGATATGCATTCATAACTGGATTAATATTAAATTCTTTCAGAAAACACACCTTTTTTTTTTTAACATGTAACGCTCTGTAGCACAACTACAGGGTGAGACGGTTTTCTATTAGTTTCCTCTTTTCCTTGAGGAATGCTACATGTTCATTAGAAAAACGTGCTCATGAACATATACCAAGCAGCAAGCCTTTTAAGGGCACATGCCATCCTCTGGTGACATGGGCCAATAAATAAACTTGCATTTTTAGAAGAATAGATGAAGGAGTAAGGTCTACCAAAATAATTTGGAAAAACTGCACGAGCTCTGTAGAGTGCATAAATGAGTGTCAAGCCCATGGCTTACCTGAGAATAAATGTATATAAACCATTTATCTACCTTGTATATAGTGATAAGCACACATACTGCTTTTTCCCATGACCATTTATTCTAGTGCTCTGCACATTTGTTTTCATGTGAAATTCAAGGCCAAAGAAACATAAGAATCCTTCACTTTTATGCAAGTTGCTTCCAGGTTTATGACTCATGTGAAGTCTTAGATCTCAAGTCTTCCAAGGAAGAAAACATCTGCATTTCTAATGCAGAAAACAAACAAAAGACAACTTTTTGTATCCCCTCCAGAGATAATAAGAGACACAAAAGGGCAGAAACCCAATTATTTTTGCTTTGAGGTCAACTTCAAGTATTTCTGATTATCATAGTACAGACACGTGCTGCTGATTTTACACTTTTATATAGAGGGTAATTTTCTTTCCTTGGATCTGTATGTTATGGTTTGAGGATAAAATACGTGAATTACCATAGCAAAGTATTGACTTCCAGCAAAGAAAAATAAAAGGAAGTTATTAAACGAACACTGGTGTTCTGCTGGGATGTATTTGCTTTAGCTTCTTAAGTTTAACCTGAGGGTTATAGGGCATTATCGCCTCTAATCACATCTAACTAGACATGCTTCATTGGTAGAATACATACATTATTTAAAGTTCTAGATGCAAAATTGTTGTATTTTAAAAGAGGGGAGAAAATTGGAACAAATTAAGTTGTCAAATAATTAGGAAGTGCATTATGCCTTCAGCAAGCATGTTGTGTAGTTTCTGTAGACTTGTGTGTAGCTTCCTAAAGTTTATTTTGATTCCATGAGTCTTTGGCACAGAGAGGTCGCTGGTGTGCTGGGAATGTTACAAGCATATAGAAATAAGGACACAGGTTGAGCATAGAGGATGTGATGATGGTGTGAGAGGTGGTCTAAGCCAAAAGGGCAACTTTTGATCTCCTTTTCCTATCCAATGTATTCTCCCCCACAGTGACAGTAGCAGTTGCTGTTTTGGAACAGCATGCAACACTAGCTACTCTCTGTAGTCATTTCCTCTGAATTTTCCCAGCATCCACAACTGCTTCATAAAAGATGTTAGAGAACTGCCTATTTATTTCAGTGTCTGCTCATGGATCTGTTGTCCATGAATTCTCTAGACTTCTTTGAACCTGTTGATATCTTCTGTATATAATTGCCTGTGGCAATAGAGTCCAGAAGTTAATTCCTGTTGTTTAAAACCAAACTAATTACTTAAAAAATAATTTCTAGGTGGGTCTCCTGTTTGTTGTCTCCCTTGTTCAAAAAGTTTGGGACTTGTTGAATAACCACTCACCTCATCTATTGTCATCATAAGTTTCTAAACCTGTCCTCTAATCCTCACCCATCTGCTGTTTAACTTGAGGAATTTCATCCTGTTTAGTTTCACACAAAGGAGTAGCTCCCTCTACTTATTTTATTTGCTGTTCTCCATATTTCCTTAACTTTGCTCTGTCTTTTTTAGGTGTGTAACTGAAAACAGTACTTAGAGAAGCTCCACAGCTACAACAAACTCTTGCCTATCATGTGCATCATTTTCTACCCATTCTTCCCTTGTAAATCATGGTCGTTGAATTCTAATAATTATTTAATCATAAGACAATAATGCATTAGGCAAAGCGATATAATAGGAGGAAAAAATGGCTTAGCGCACATTGCTAAACCATTCTCTTCCAAACCACTTTTTGTCATTAGGATAAACATATGCAGTATATAAGCAATGCATAGATCTTTGCTCCCTGTCAGTGCCTTACTAGATATGCTGGCTTCCAGCCAGCCCAAGTTAACTGGAACTCAATTAACATCTTTAACACTTTTAAGCAGTTATTTTTTTCTACTTTTATTGGCAACTGATTTCCTGTGAGTTTCACTGCACAAGAATGATGATGTCTGTTAATTTTTTCAGCTTAATGCATGGCTTTCAGGAGAGGACAAAAATCAGTGTGGTATTAGATGTTGATGTGTGAACAGACAATGGATGAGTTTGTGTATAACAAACAGCAATATTTCAAAATGTCAATAATATACAAATTTCAAAAAGTCTAAATCATAGGAATAGCCATTAGGAAATTCATCAGATTCACTGCTAAGGAAAACTATCAACAGTGTTCATCTTAAATTCTTACCAATTTGTCTTAAATTCATACCCTGTCAGAGAACAGTGAGGCATTGGAGTGTGGGCATTTGCATGAGGCAAAAAAAGAAAGAGGTGAAAGCAAAATGGAGAACGATAGTTGAAAGGAAGTACACAAAAAAAACATAGTCCATGAACATTTATCTTACAGACAATTTATCCATACAATTAAGAATTATGTTTTGTGGAATCAAAACCACATCCCCTTATTTGTGTACCTTAAGCTGAAAATTGTTTCCTAACAAATCATCAAAACTGGTGAGAGGTTAGATTGTGAGGCTTTCGACTGTCACAATAAACCAGGAGTTCAGGAAGAGACTGGGAAGCATCTGAGCAAAGAAAATGAACATCTTTCTGGGATACTTGGATAGCTGCCAGCTCACACATTAAGCTCTGTTTTCCAAACCAATTGTTCTGTTGTTCCAAGTGAAAATAGTTTTCATCCTCTGCCTGGACTTCTTGCTTTTCACAAGTGAATTTGGCAGCCTAAACATGTGGGTTTTTTTCCCATAGCTTCCTGATATATAAGCATATACCATGGTGTATGCATTCATATAATTTATATAAATAGGAGAGAAATATGATAGGTAAGCATTACAGAGATACTGAAAGATACTCAGGAAATGCTGTCTGATCATGGTTTTTTGCTTTGTTGTTGTTTATTAAACATTACAATGATCAAAACAGCTATTAATTACTAGCTAATGCTTATAACACTTCAGTCTGTTTCAAGGCTAAATACTGCTAAATCTACAATACAAATGTCTGCCCAGAATTAAAGCTATTAGCCAACATGAAAGCTGTAATTATACCATTAATTGTTCATATCCTGAAAAATATTTGCAACAGATGCCAAAGGTGGGATTAGGTATGTGCCAGTAAAGCCTCACTTATGGATGGTTTTCAAATGTTGTAAATTGCTTTATGATTATCAAAAGGATACACATATGAGAAAATGTGTGAATGAGCTTGAGTTTTTCAGCCAAGTAAGAAATACAGAAATTACTTTACTAGATCAGACCTACAGTTAGATAATAACATACAGTATCTGACAGTGAATGACACTAAGGTGTATCTTATCCTCTAATAATTAAGTTCTGGTGAACCACGTTTATAACTGGTTATGATATATATGGATTCTCTTGATATCAGTATAATAAAGTCCAATCCACTATTGCATCTTCTTGTGGTCTTGCTTTGTTGGCTTCCTGTGACAGTTCTACAGTCCAGCCAAAACCTGCATGGGAAAAAAAATTGCTCCATTTTTTTTAACTTTTAATATCTTCCAGTGTAAATGAATGTTCAACTTGTCTTTGTAGAGCGGAACTTCCCATAATGTGCATTTTTTGAATAGACTTCCACTTTTATTCTATCTTTTCCTGGTTTCTCCAGTAGCAAGGACCTGAATGTCAAATAGATACCTCTCTGATGGTAAGCAGGATATATGGATTGGGCGATTGTCTTATGCTTGTTTCTGTGATTCTAATCACAGACTTTACTTAGGATTTTATCAATTACTCTAGGAGTTATAGAGAGTTTATGTCAACAGGAGCTAGAATGATAATCATTGACCTTTGCTTTTGTGCTTTTATTTGAGCTGAAAAACTGAGCTGGAAGAGGACCAAGAAATATGTTTTTCCTCCTAGCTTCATCAAACTACTTATGATCTTTTGTCCTCATTGAACCTCTATCCAGTTTTTGTTAAGAAAGTTTTTTGAGTATCTCAAAACATGCTAATTCTGAATGACTATGAAAAGAGACACGAGGTCTGTTGTACTTATGATCACATAAGTGATTTTAATTCTTTTAGCCACTTATCTATTGAATGTGAGAATAGATGCTAGCCTATGTACATTCAAATTAATACCTTAATTAAGCTTGGGAGCATTGAACATAGTAACAATAAAAACCAATAGCTCGCAGATTACCTCAAGTAATCTGATGGAGCGGTGGTAAAATGATCCACTGGTTTTTAATGTTTTCTACATGTTTCATAAATCTGTAGATGGTGATGTTCATTCTGCAACAGTTATCATGTAAAACAGCACAATAGGCCCAAGTCTTTTGGTTCCCTCTTCTCTTGTGAGTGCCATGTCATGGCCCAGTTACAGATAAGCATGACTTGCTGGAACCAACTCCGACTCTGTTAGGCTAAATCGAAGTCCTCCACTGTTTTTAGGTTCACACACTCAACTGCAGTTTGAGATTAGGGTAAAAAGGAGCTGAGACAAGCAACTGCAGGAGGGAAGATGAGAGATGAAAACATTCTGTTATGAAACTGCTGGGCTCAGTCTGTTTGGAGAGAGGAATTTGTTCGGATCTGGTACATTTTACTTTGTTTTGGCTTAACTGGTTTGCACTGTTACTACGTATATTGCTGCATTCTCTGCCTTTCTATGTTGCACGCATCACTGGTGAGAAGTGGAATCTTGTTTTTTTCAAAAGGCTGTCCTTGGGTCATATCTGTGTATGGACTTTTAGAAGCAAAATCTTAGCACTTGGATTTGAACTGAGAAAATACAACTGCTACTTCTTTCATTTGAGATAGATTTTCTTGACTCCTGCAGCAAGATTTTGTGGTAACTGTTTTAAAGGTAGTTGCACATATAATGCTACCTCCAATTATTTCTTTCTGGGGAAGGTGGATTTGTCCATCCATACTGGCCCCAGAGGCCCTGCTCAGTCCATCTGGAGCTGCTGCCCGACAGTGTAATTTTAAGTGAAATGTCAGAAAGTTAGTCTGCAAGTTCTTGAATTTCAGGCCTAAGGGTTTTTTGGTGGGGTTGGTTTTGGGGTTTTTTTTGTTTGTTTGGGGTTTTCGGGTTATTTTGGTGGTTTGTGTTTGTTTGGTTTTGTTTGTTTGGGGGTTTGTGTGTACAAGTTTTTGGGTTTGTTTTTATATAGATATATATATTCACTCTTTTTTTATCATGAAACATCTGTCCCTGTAAACATCTCAGCAAGGCAGGGGTATCACTGATGCCAGTAGTTGCTTTAATAGAATATGGTTAAAGATCTGTGTGGGGAACTTTGTGCTAGGCTTCAACTCATGTTGAAACAGGGGTTTTATTCTTTTTTTTAAAGACACTAAATTAATCCCTGTGGACAGCACTTCAGAACCTGATACAATAAAGGAGGCTTGTTTTGGATACAGCCTCTACCTCATGCCCCAGCTCTTAGCTCTCTGAACACAAAATGCTGCTTTTCTCTGTCAGCCTTTTGCTACCCTCAGTCCTTTCAGTCAGTTGTAAACAACAGAAGAAAGGACTTTTCTAATACTGTTTTAATCAAAAGTGTTGACTGTAGCACTGTTTCTGCTAAGGGGGAATTGTAGTATTCATTTGGCTCAACAGGGAAAGATAAAGACATAAAGAGAGTTGCTTTTTTTTCCTTTTGCATTTGTGACAACAGAAATGACTGGACCGTCGTGATCCTGAAAACACTGAAATACTGACCATAACAGTAGTTTTCATAGCCCTTTAGCCTTATTGGGCGGAGAAATACAGATGTGATTTCTCTGTCATCAAGGGAAAAGAGACTGACACTTCATAATGTTAAGACAAGACTGTCAGACACCACTGTAAATAATGAAGCTTGACAGTTCCTGGGTTAATACTGCAAGTACCAATCCTGTAAATTTCAATTAGCCCTGACAGCAGTAGGGCTTAACGTGATATTTATGTGAAGTGGTATGTTGGTAGCTTTCCTTCACACTTATGAGGAAAAGGATCTCTCTCCTCCTTTCTCTCTCTCCCTCCCTCCTTCCCTTCCTCTCTCTCTCTCTCTCTCTCTCTCTCTCTCTCTCACACACACACACACACACAGAGTAGGGTTCAGCCTCCAACCTATTAATCTTATATTTCTTGAGATGTCATGAAGATACTTTAAGTATCTCAGACTATCTCTATGTGGATAAACTTGGGAATCCAGCTATTCAGAACATATATATATCAAACATAGGTGCCTAAAACTTGCCACAAAATATTCCAATTTCAACTTTCACAAGTGCTCCACTACCTGAGCTCTGTGGAGTTCTGGTAATGGCAAGATATCAAAACTGAGGCCCAATTTCCTGCATAAACCTGATTCTGGTGTAGTCCTACTGTTGCCTTCCCCCCTGGAAGATATGGCTTTGAACAAGAGTAGCTTTGCCAGCAGGACTAACAATGCTTTGTCCCTCCTGTCCTTTCCTCTGCGGTATGAACCAGTCCAAGACATGCACCTCTGTGATACAATCTGATCACAGCTGTGCACTCACTTGGTTTAGATCACTATTGATGTCCACCCCAACTTCTATCAGCAAAACACCTTTTGTTACATTTTGTATTAGTTCCCTGAATAAGATAAGCTTTTACAGGCAAGAAGTAGTTTCTTAACTGTGTTCGTGCTAGCACTCCTGCTAACGTTAGCAATGCTGCACTAAAATAACACCTCTAACCAACTCTGTGCTACACACCGCTTTACCAGCAGAAGTTTCTAGTGCTGTCCTGCTGTCATGTAGTCCTCCATGTCAATTTGGTGCTAAATATAGGTGATATAGGTGCGAAGATTTTAGCCTACCTGCTGTGCGTAAGAGAAGTCAACAAAAAGCCTCAGTTGGGCAGAGATTCCTCCAACAAAGTGCAAACATTATCAACAAAACCCAATCATATCCACGCTTGAGATAACCACGGGTATTATTTTTTTAAACAACACGCAAACGTGAGACATATAAAAGTGTGGGACAAATAACACGTAGATGGGCTTAGAAGGCACCAAGCAGTGTACTTCTGTCAGTGGCTTCCCTGTTTACTGTCAGTACAGACATCCTATGCATGCAATCTCAGAGTCCTTGCCAGCACTGACTTCCCTCTGCTCCCACTGAGACTAGAGGGAGATGAAGGTGTTGAGTACATTGGACAAAGGAAAAACAGGTCCAGGGCTGAGTCCTCTCTTAGCAATTAAAGATAGCAAAAATATTTATTAAAGATAGGGGTTAAGGATAGCAAGAACCTAAAAAGGACACCTTATTTTTAAGATACACAATACCACTGAAGCTGACCTATTGGCACACTGTCCTCTCTGCACCACCTCTGGTGATCTTCTGAGCCCATACTGCACCAGCCGAACTCGCTGAACCAACAGATCATTATGCAGCAAAAATATGAATAGTTTAGTGCTGAATTTGTAAGTCTAATTAGCTTCAGAGCTCCTGCCACCGCGTGGGAGTGTAAGGCTGGAAGAGGTGACATAGCGTTGGGATGTACTGTTGGTAGTAGAGAAAGGGGGAAGCAGATCTCTCCTTTCAAGTGATGGCAAGATATTAGAGCATCTCAGACATGGGATTTGCCCATATTTCCATCAATCTTGTAGTTCCTCTTAAAGCTTATTTCAGCATTCAGTCTTATCAGTCACAAAATCAGGGAGGTATGCTTAAATTTTATAATACAATAAACCTAAGATACGTTATGGAAGTTTCTGGTTTGTCAAAGGTCTTGGACACCAAATGCAGCTGTCAGAGGAAAGATATTTGAGTTGTTCAGCAAGTTGAATTCTTATTTAAGTGAAAAGCTTGCCATTCTATAATGACTTCTGCATGGATGTAAGATAATCAGAATGAGATACTGCTAAAGAACAAATTCTGAAAACTCACAAATTTGAATAAGTGGAAAATTTAAAACTTTTGGATTTGAAATGAGATTATCTCATGTTAAAAGAGAAACTAATTGTAAGACTAATATGGAGCATTTTCTCATTTCAATTAACTGAGCTGGAAAGGTGGAAAGGTTAATCAAAATCACTGCTTGTCTTTGGAACCTGTGAAAGAAATACATTGTTCTAGTGGGAAAAAAAACCCCAAATAGCTTAAATATTATTGTACATATTCATTGTGGCATTCTGTGTATGCTTTAATTTATCCTATAGTCTGTCTGTCTTGTATTCTTCCGTGCTTCCTCTTCCCACCTCCCTTGTTACTTGTTGGGTGATTTACTTAACACTTTGCAAGTGCTTCTTCTGCGCTATGCATATGCAATTTATCAGAGCTTCTTAGAACTAGTGTCTTCAGGAGAGGAAGTCTTTTTCTTCCTGGCCACACTTTCTCTATACAAACAGCAAACTGCAGTAATTGTCTCAAAAATTTAGAGAGTCAGACACAGCAAAGGTGAAGATCCTCTTTTTTGCCTTGTCCAGTATATGTGCTGATTCACTGCCATTACCTACTTCAGAGAGCTAGTTCCTCTTCTCAGAAGTAAGAAAATAAAAGTTCCACACTGGTAATAAAGAAAGAGGCTGTTTTTCCTTGCTCTTTGACTGGGGACTCCTACTGCCCTGGCAGTCTCTAATTCGGATTTCTTTTAAGAATCAAATGTTTGGAAGGACACAATCCTGTTGCAGCTTTGCTCTGATGAATTAATGAGGGTTTTATAAGAGCTTCATTGGGATGAAATCAAACCAACAATGGATATAGTGCAAAATCCAATCCTGTATCTTTTGTATTTTCACTGTTTTTTTCCTGTCTCTCTCATCCCAACCCCATTTCTGCAGACTGTTTTCAGGAAGAGACAGGCATCAGACAGTGAAGTCGTTATTATGTGAGATAACTCAGAAAGAAATTTCCCTCTCTTTGCTTTTACCAGTTCAAACATATTTTGGTTTTCCAGCCTCTTGCATCAGCACTGTGCTGCTTTGCAGTGCCAGTGTTTTTGCTTTACTCTTCCATGTTTGTGCTTTAGCTTCTGTCTTTGGCACGGCATAAAGTAACAAGTGGCAAAATAACTCCTGTAGGTTCCTGGTTCAGAAAAGCTTAATCTTCCACCATTTGATTCCTAAGAGTCCAGTGAGTCATTTCATATGAAAACAAAAATCTCTGTTGCTTACTCAGGAGTTTTTGATATGTTTTAACTTTAGATTCCACTGTGGCATCATCCAGTTCAAAACTTTGGTACCTGCAGATATTTGAGTAGAATGGAAGTTCATTGTTTCTCTCCTTTCCTTTTTTTTTTCTTCAGTAATTCTTTTTCATCTTTTTTGCACAGTGAAAGCAAAGGAATAAAGATAAATTAAAAGCTACCATGATGGGAATCAATTGTGAGTTTTTTCACTGCAATATTGGTTTGCTTTTAATGCAAGAATATTTTTGTACAAAAAAGAACTCACAGGAGGAAGACAAGCCTGGAACTTCTTATATTGGATCATTTTATAAGAAGTCTCTGGTACGTCACACCCCCCATATAACCTCTTTCCAAATCATTTCAGGTACTTGCTAGTATGTGGTAGTTAGCCTCATGAGCTGTCCTTTTGTTTGTGTAACTCATCGTTAGAGTGTCCCCTCAGCTTAGTCACAGAAAAAGCAGACACTTAACAATGCTGCTTTGAGAACACACTATAGTGCAAAATATGTGTGCATGTGCTCAGCTTGGCACACAGTGAGTTTGATTCTGCAAAGCAATGAATGCTGCTCCTGATCTAATAAGCCCTGTCTCCTTAAGCATGTAACATACTTGTTACATAAGTGTAGGCTGAGGGCTTAATTCTGGGTGGATGTCTGGACCGAAAATGGGACATGGCAAACAACAGGATTTATATAGCTCATGGTTCTTCTCAGAGCTACAGTGCATGAGCAGCTTTGAGAAACCAGTCTCCATTTCCACATCTGGGCATGCAAAAATTTAGTCACCAAAAATCAGAGATCATTTCTGAAATCATGACCCTTCGCAATGCTGTGGGTTTCAGTGCTATCAGAGCCGACTGGAAAAACACAAGTTGCATACTGGAAAAGAAATCAGATGTTTCCAAACTCACGGAAACTACTGAAGGGATTTGCCTATCATTACCAGACAAATGTTTAAAGTAAAAATTGGTTGCATTTTCTGTTACTGATGACCTTTACTAAGAAACAAATATTGAAAGTAACATAACTTGAAGGCAGTGAAACTGTTAAGTAAGGAGGGGATATGGGAAAAGTTTGAGACCTTTTGAGAGGTGGGCTCTGATAGATTTATTTACAGTGATTTAAGATACTATTGACCCAAACACCTATTTGACTCTTTGGCTGGAGTTTGTATCTTCATTTGTAGGTGATAGATAGGAGTCCTTGCTGGTACATCAGCTCTCCTGGGTCTCATTTCAGTGTATGTGCGCCAGCCCACCTTTTCTGGTAAGAGAGTAAATGAGAAAGAATAGGGGAAAATTGAGAAAGAGGTGAGAGGTATAAAGGAAAGTAATTTAAGTCAGTACTGTCCTACATCTGTCAAAAAGAAATAGAACAATTATGTGCTGTGAAGATAAACTAAAATGTGTACTTAGTAGTTTTCTTTCAGCATTCAGGGTCAATATTCTTCAAAGTGTAAATGAGCAGTTCAATGGAGAGAATTAAATGAAAGGCCAAGTCCTGTAACATGGTATTATTCTTTCACTCCACCGCAGTCTGGTTTTAAAGGTAGCTGAGTCAGTCCCACACAAATCTACTGACTGTTATCAACCTCCACTGGCAAGGAATCAATTTGGTAGTTTCTACTGCATTCAGTAACTCCCAGCCTTAGAGCCAGGAGGAACTGGTGTGACTGGGAATCAAGGCAGTTGCTGCAGTGACTGTCAGCCCCATGTCTGGCCCCTGTGGCTATAGAAGCAGGGCAAAAATCTCACCAGGACTGTAAACATGGAAATAGTTCTGCACGAGAAGCACCCAAAATCAAGTCAAGTGGCATGAGCTTTATCTCCTCTTGAAACATATGGTTCACTATCTGTTCACTGAGGTTTGGTGAAAGTTTTACTGGAGTTGAGAAGGTGGAAACTGGCTTCTTGAGCCCAGTCCTGGTTTGGGGAACACGTCTAACTTCACACCATGCAAAAATCCTTTGCTTTGATTGACCCTGGTGACATTTGTCACATGTGAGTCTTGCAGAATTAATGACAGTAATTTTTTATTGACTTGTCTGTCTTTACCTTAAGTTCTGTTTTTACTGCAGCACAAGCCATGATGAAGTGGCAGGGCTACGAAGCTTTCACCTTTATTTCATGGTGGGACAGAAGAACAGAGAAGGAGATAAAGAGAACACCTGTGGCAAGAGACATTGTGTGGGAGAGAGTGCTTGTGCTAAGTGAGGTTTCCCTAGTTAGGTATTTGCTCAGAGTGGAATATCTTCTGTTACACATTTTTCTCATTTGCTTGAGCTCATAAAATGTAATTGGAGTTTCTTTTTTTTTTTCAGTAAATATTTAGTAAAATGACAGGTTTTGCAATAACCTTCCGTGTCATTACTTCAAAATTTGCTGGTTTGGTTTTGAACTGGCCATCTCCTGCCACATATTCATTGTGGTACTTCTCAGTATGATGCTGAAGCCACAGAGTGGCTGCCATGATAGAGTAGCTAGACTATCCTTACTCTTCTCTTACTACTTCTCTTGGTCCACGCCCCTTCCCTTATTCCAGCTGTAGCTGTCATTGGGCTCTCCCATGAGCCAATTTAATTCTCTGTAACTATAGAAAACTATCTTGGTTTTTTTACCTATTTTTTTCCTATTTTAGTGAATTAGACTTGCTTACATCAGACTGGATCTGTTCAGAATATCTGGTATAAAGCCATTTCTGTCTCGTAAAACCAAGCCCTAAAAGTGTGTCCTTCTATAAATATCAATGAAATTATGTGCATTATTTTAAGTGGTGGGGTGGGTGTTTTCTAAGTGTGTGAGAGTTAACCCTAATTATTTCAGGTCAAATTTGTTACCACCTCAAGAGCCTTCAAATAAACCCATTCTGCCCTTGTTAGATCTCCTGACATTAGAGAGACCTAAGACAAAAGGAAGGTAAAGAGACTTACACTGATGTTTCTAATTCCAAATGGCAACATTAACCATCTTGTAGAGAGGCCAAGTGCCCACTTTTGGCAGTAATCAATTGCCAGTTGGCCAGACAAGTGATCACTGCATACATGCAGAGAAGCATCTGTGGCTTTTCAACATGTCTCAGACACTGGGGATTCAGGGCACATGTGGAACAGTGTGATCTGAGCATGGAGAGCATGTGTGAGAGTGTCAGAGTTCATGCATGCATGCAGCAAAGCTGATCCATGGAAAGCAAAGTAAATCCAGAAAAGTTTTCACCTTAATGAGCAAATCAACAGAGCATGCCTAGTAGGTCTGTGCTGGATGTGGTCAGATTCCCATCACTTTGTTCATGATAGATGTTGGCAGGTATGAGTGAGTTCACTCACTCAATGCAAGCTCCAGTTTGAATCTATTTACCTGTACCTGTTATTGACATCCAGGACTAGGGTTACTCTTGGATGGTGACAAAGTCTTAGTTACCCTCTTACCTCAAGAGATTGTTAGTGAACAAGGTGTGGGAATTAATTGCAATATATTTTCCTGCCATTGGGACAGCTAGGTAATTTGGTTTGTTGGCAATAATGATCAAATGTCCTTTAACAAATATTTTGTAAAAAAGTGAATGAAAGTTCCCACCAGAGGAGCACATCTAGGTATTTATTCATTGAGAAACAATCAGATGCAGTACGGTGCCTATTTCATTACACAACTGTTGACTACAACAAAAATTTAGGAATTATTCCTCTGCCAGTATTCTGCAGAGACAGACTGAAGGAGAAAGAGCTAAAAATGAGTTGGAAAGTGAGTGACCTGAAATTTCACATTACTGTGAAAGCCAACCTTTATTCTGTACAAAAGAAGAACAAAGTAATAGGAGCACTGAGTTTAATTTAGGTAATCACCCAGAGAGCTTTAAAAAGCTCATAATCCTTTCTCTGGATCACTATCTCAAAATCCAGTACTTAAGACCTTGCAAGCCTAGAAAATAGGCAAACATTGGTCCTTTCTCAGTTTGAGATTTTTTTTAAACACAAAATCATAGAATTGTTAATGTTGGAAAAGACCCCTAGACAATCACATCCAACCTTCTCCCTTTAATATATTCAAACTTAAGTGGGTTACAGCACTATCACTATTTTTTTTCTGTTAATGTTTTCTTCCTTTGATGTAGGCAGCTTTTCAGTAGGAAAGAAGGAGAATCACAGAGTCATAGGACTGTTTAGGTTGGAAAAGATCTTTGAGGTCATCAACTACAACTGCCAAGTGCACCGCTAAACCAGGTCCCCAAGTGCTACATCTGCACATCTTTTAAATACCCCCAGGGACTGTTACTGCACCATTTCCCTGAGCAGCCTGTTCCACTGCTTGGCAACTCTTTCAGTGAAGAAATTTTTCCTAATACTCAATCTAAACTTCCCCTGGCACAACTTGAGGACATTTCCTCTTGTCCTATCCCTTGGTACCTGGGGGAGGAGATTGATTCCCACCTGGCTACAACCTCCTTTCACGTAGTGGTAGAGAGTGATAAGATCCCCCCTGAGCCTCCTTTTCTCCAGGCTAAACTACCTCAGCTCCCTCAGATGCTCCTCATAAGACTTGTGCTCCAGACCCTTCATCGGCTCCATTGCCCTTCTTTGAACACATTCTAGTGCCTCAATGTGTTTGCTGTAGTGAGGGAACCAAAACTGAACACAGGATTTGAAGTGCAGCAATTTTTTTTTTTTTTTCACTTAAGATAGTAGGATTTTTACACAGTAAAGTAAAAAAGCCTTTGAGCTTTAGTTCAAGACCCTTCAAATCAGCTCCTATGATGGGAATGGAAACGTCCACATCACCCTTTACTTTGGTGCCATTCAGGTTCAGATCAACATGTGGCATGGAGAACTTTGGAGCTGTGATATGCAACTCATGCATCTTTGCCTTGGGCTCCTTCATTTTTCCTTCTGGCCATTTGATGAAGATGTCATAAAGATGACACCTTTATATAAAAGTTGTGCAAGTCTCTCTGAATTTCAGAATCAGGTAACTCAAGGAAAATTATTTGTTTATGAGAGTTAAATAAAAAAGCCTGTTCTTGGGCAGTAAGTTTGTCCCACCCACAAATGCCTGTCAGTTTATGTCCTGATCTGTGAGTCTTGTTTCCACACTGCAAACATGTTGATGCAAAAGTTCCTCCTGACACTATTCAGTCCCACTTGTTTCAGTCTGTGCTGCATGAAAGAGACATTTTCCAGCACCTGTCTTCTCACTGGTGCCTTCAGCAAAGCCCTGTAGATGAACCATTAGAAATACATGATGACCTTAACAAAGAAAGAGCCGACATACTTCACTCACAAGACCCAGAGAGCAATCAGACGGCATCCCAGTGACATTCATCACAGCTGCTGGCAACAGCCTTTAATTCATCTGGTATTTAACCAGGGTGAAATACCCTGTAGCTATATCATGTTTGTTGGTGTTAGATGAACCCAGCTCATCGCCTGCTCACTAAAGTTCAGGATTTAACACCAATCTATGGTCTGCAGGCAGTTCATCTGCTGCACAAAATACTTGTCTCCTCTTTGTCCTTTGTTATATTTCTTGTTCACCACAGCCTATTTTCTAAACTCCTCTCTGCTCACCTCCAACATGCAATTGAATACTGTTTGCCTGGATTTGAGAGCTATGTTACATTCTGGTGTGAGTCAGGGATGCAGCTCATCAGTGACATAATTAAGCCCCGTGATTACAGGCAAATTTTCCAGCATTCATTGTTAAAAGTTAAGAATATTCAAGAGGTGAAAACTGCAAGTGTGTTTGCAATATCGAACAGTGAAGTGATGTGGCTGTGGCATCCTTTTAAAAAGACAGATAAGAATGGGAAATATTTAGGAACAATAGTTCAGATAATGAATAGCTTTATGTCTCATACACATTGATTCTGAGTCTTTAAATAAATTCATTGGGCTTCTTTCAGTGTGAATCTGACCCAAAGTCAACAGAAACTAATACAGTCATTGAGGGCTAAAGCAAATCTAGTGGTTATTAAACATGGCCTGTTGCAATCCTATAGGATGATCTCCCCTGATTTCACGAGACTTATGTCCTTATGTATGTAGGATGTGTTCTAACTGAATGCTGTAATGCCATAAAGTTGGAGAAGTAAAACTTTCTGGATCTATTGAAGTCTAAAGACTCCTATTGATTTTAATGAGGCTGTTTTCATGCCCCGTATAAGTCTAGGTACAAACCACACAGTTCACTCATACAGTTTCATCTACTTTGAATCTCATTTAGCTTTCAATATATTTAACAGACTTTAAAAATACTTTTTTTCTTAAAAGTAACCATCCATATAAAAAAAATATCTTTAAAGACTTCTCCTTCCTCCAAAGACCAGCTTCATCAACTTCATTAGACAAACCGGGAGCCCTAGACAAGTGGTCCTCCTGACCTAGGAAACAAGAATAGGGACACAATAACAGCATAGAAAACCAAAGGAGGGAGTTGTGAATCTTCCGTGAATAATGCCAGAGGCAGAAGAAAATCTGCATCGCTCAGAGATAGATCAGTTATTCCAGGCTATCTAGAAAGTTAAAATTAGTAGAGTACATTTCTATGGTTCCCAACGTTCAAAAAGCGTGAGTGAAGGTCCCCGAATAACTAAATTTTAAATAGTATATCTTGAGTACTTTTTAGGGCAATGGCAAGACTTGGTTTCTGTTTCAGAATTTGTCGTCAATTTTCATCACAGTGTTGAAGGGTGGAAATGTTCTTTTGTTCCCTTTCCTTTTTTTTTTTTTTTTTTTAAGATTAAAGAATACTGAGGTTCCCAGATGATCATTTGACACTGGGAATTCAGTACATAGATAGAACACCAGGTACAGTGAAATTTGTGTTAAGTCCATAACAAGTAGCACAAATTAACAGTAGAATTAACTCTGGCAAAGTGCCAAGGAAATACAAAGTGTGAGGTAAAGAGAAAAATCAAATATATTTTTGAATTGACAATGATGCTCAACTTAAAATTATTGAACCCGTAGAATTGGGTTTATGAAGATCATGCCCAACTTATTATTCCTAATAAGTTACTGTTCAGAAATTTAGCCCTTTTACCACTTATGCATTGATGGAAATATTGATTTTCCCAGTTCTGTTTTTTGTTGGTTTTTTTTTTTTTATTTGCTGTGCTGTCCAGCTAAGTGCATTCCTTCTGATGAATGAGTCTCAAACTACACTTCACCTTGACATTTCAGATGTATCTTGTGGTTGATTGACTATGTAAGTGTTGGGGGGACTCTAAGAGCCTTGTTTATTAAAGGAAGGGTTCACAATTGCAAGTTGTGATCTTTAAATAACTTAAGAAAAGGTGGTCAACTTCCAGGACATCTTATAAGAAGCATTTCCTCCCCGAAATTGGAGAGCTCTGCATTTGAAACCTCACAGAATGACTTAGGTTCTTTCTGTTTATGGAACTGAGCTTCAGTCTCACTTGCACAGGAAAGCTCAAAGAAGACACGTGCCTGCTGCAGTGCAGATTGTTGGCTTCACTGCTGCTGCACACTGCTGTTTAGCATAGCTGTGTCTGCTTGTGGTGCAGTTACTTCCAGCATAGATACACAACCATGCTTTAACATGGTGCAAAGGGTGTATTTCTGTGTTCACTAACACTGAGTGATCACCTGACAGTGCTGAATCAGGCATTCTCACTTCTGGGTTGAATTAACTGGTGTGCAAGGTGTGGACTTGATGCTACTCAGGGACATGCAGGATTTAGTTAATACTGGGTGGACTGGAATCCCATGTATTGCTTTGTATACTCACTTGGACTGTGTTGAGGCTAAGGGATCTTCAGTGGTTAGTTGGTCTCTGTATACAGCAATATAACCGAGGCCAGGACAAGCAATTAATAAACTGCTACCCCAGGTGAAATACTTACCTGAATATACCGTCATTATCAGTAAAACTCTGGTGGTGTAAATGGCCCCTTCCATAGTGCTAAAGGCACAGATTGACACCCCCAAACTGAGTCAGTTGTCATGGGTGAAAGTGTTGTTAGCTTTCCCTTCCTATCTGTCTGCTGGATATTGTGACCCAGAGCAGGAATGGCAAAACAGGGCTTGCTCCTCAGCCTGATTCACAGCCTGGTTGTTAGTCTAAAGCAAAACCAAGAGTGCATTACATAGTAGCTGATCCACTAGAGATGGAGACAAAATCCTTTGGGCTTCTGCCCTTCGGTTGGAGTGCTCGCTCTACCCCTACACTCTGCAAACACAGATCACTCAACACATCCATAACAAGGAAAGATGGCGCTGTTGCAGGCAAACTCCCTGCATCTATGGATTTGTGTATTCAAAGAGCCCTGTGTGTGACACCCACACAGACAAGGTCAAGCTGATTTGAGTCATCAGATCTGACTATGGAACATTGTGAACATAGAACACATAAACCAGCTTCTTTGCTAGTATCAACCCTCCACTGTCTGTGTGCTGACACTTCTCACACTCCAGGATCACTGTTTTATTACTGTGATTTCTTCTCAGTCTTGCTGTTCTGTAATTACCCTTTTAAACCTGATTGATGCTGCATAAAACAGTATTGAAGGTATCATGGATTTGAAATACACATACATTTCTTCTTTTGTGTGTCTGATAGGTAAATTCAGGATGAGAAAGACCTTCTTAAAATATCTTAAAGTGCACATGTGAAAACGATGTCCAGAACATATATTTAGGTCCTACAGTGTTTCCTAGGTATTTGGTACCATATATTAATATTCTGAAGGCATCACATAAATGGGTGGGATGTGACTGCAATGAAAGATGCAGTTTTCATGGAGATTTACTGTAGGTACTGTAGGTAAAGTGATGAGTGAAATAATGAAAAACCCCTAAATGTCAGAGCACCTGTCTGGAGTTTCTGAAGCTGTATCTGGCATTTAAAATTGGTGTTGGAGTTCCATTTTTAAGAACCCGAAAACGTTAGGAGTTTGTGTAGGTGGTTCATTGGAAGTTCATGTTAAGATCAACTTCACAACTGTCCTGCTTTATTTTTGTACTGAAAGGTGAATTGTGTGGTTTTGCAATACCGAGAATTATGGATGATCTCTTAGTTTGGAAGACATTACAGGGGATATCAACAGAAAAGATAATAATTACATTTGTCATTCTTATTGTGATTATAGTAATAAAATTTATTCCATGTTATGGTGGATTGACACATATTATTTGCCAGTAATTGCTTCTCTTTCAACATTTTTCAGCTTGACTGCTGTAGTTGCTTTAAGTTTTCTCCCATATAGATCAGTCTGTAGATCCAGTCATTGCAATGGTACAGAAAAGCTTATGGTCTCCACTCCCACCACACACACACAGAGATCCAGTTAAATTCAGTGATGATCAGGGATGTTTCCCCTCTGTCTGTCTGCTCAGGTGCAAAATATTGAACAATGCCAGCCCCCATTTCAATATGCAGCCACACAGTCCAGCTTGGCAGTGTGCATCCCGCTGCGGCTGGCCCTGAGCAGGCAGTGCTGTCACTGCTGCCACATCAGTTCTGATCTAGTCTGATTCAGCCTGCTGCTACAGAGTCACTTGAGGGGATCCTTGTGGGGATACCAAAGCAAAAGCACTTTTTGCTTCTAAGATGAATATTTCTATTTTGGACACAAGGATCTCTCCTTTTCTCTTGTGGGATTTGGAGCAAAGACCACTGGCAGTTGTACCACCTGCTGGATGGAGCTGCTGGAGGGTGTCATCTCCCCAAATCCCCTTTTGTGCAGTTCTACTTACAGTCTGATATAATATATAGACACCAGATGTGTTCTCACAAAACAACAAAATACCAGCTATAATTGTTGGAAAGCAACATTTTACTTCATGCGAAGAAGGTTGGCCAGGTTGTTCCATTATTGAGGAAGCAGTCTTTTTAACCCAGGTGTGGCACATGAATAAATTTTGCCCAAATGCCAGATACATGATGCCTCCTGCTTTCTTGCAAGATATCCTGCATGTCTTCCCAGTGTACTGGAGTGCTGAGCTGCAGCAGCAGCAGCACGAAGCTACGAAGGCAAAAATGACCCAAGAAAGCTGAAGTAAACATGCTACAGCTGCTTCCCAATATTGAAACTTAGGTATTTATAGATTAAATAGCTTAATCTATAGATTAAGTTGCCTAAATTTCCTAATTTTTATGCAGATTTCATTCCTGGGGCTACATCAGTTGTTGTGCATTTTACAATGGCAGAAAAAAATGTGGGGACATGCCACTTCAAAAATTAGTAATTTGTAAGGTTAAACTTCAGGCACTCTCCTTTAAATTGTGATCCTCTTAAAATATCAGGGCTTGGGGTTTTTTTTGGTGGTAAACAAGTTGACATTTGTGACTTGACTGCTCAAGGTTTGTTTTTCCCAGATGAATATGCCTCCAAGGATGGACATTGCCTTTAAGTTAGATTTCGCAATTGTCATTTCTTGATTACTGAAATTAAGAATGGCTCAGACTCTTATCTAAGAAGTACAGGGTGGAGAGCTAGGTAAATGTTTCTTCTCTCGGCCTATCTCCATGACGGGACAGGGAGGGGTTTGTTTGCCTAATCAACCTGTGATCTGAGGGTTTGTTTTGTAAAGGAGCATGTGGGGTTGGTTTCTTTGGGTTCCTGAGCCTGAGGCAGTAGTGCTGGGAAAAATGTAATTGGGGCCCATTCTTAATATTCATAAAGGACATAGACTTTTTCTTTTTATAAGCAAAGCCAGTCATGCAGAAAAGCAAAAGTATGTCAGAAATTATAATTTAAATTTTATTTAAAATTCAATGCACTAAAACCCAACCAAACAACCCTAAATATAGTCCAGTTGTACCTTTGTTTTTTGTCACCATGTTGTACTTGCTCTTCCTCTTCTCAAAATGACAGTTCTGGGATCTTGATGTCGACCTGTGGAAGAGTGATTCCCAGACAGAGCATCTGGCTCCTTGTATGAGTCCTGAGGCGGTCGGTTGTGTTGGGGGCCATGGAGTTGCCTCTGGCTCTGACATGTGGTTGTGTGAGTTGCTTGGTGGGGCTCTGTGGAGGCTCTGCCCTGCTGAATGCTGCCTTGTTTTGACTTTGCCATCTGAGTCAGTTTGCACTTCTTAATTATTTTTGTAGTGACCATTCCCTTTAGGAGGTATTGCCCTTTCCTCCTAGCCTTTTCTATTCCTATGGCCGGGTGCAATAAGAGAAATGCTGTAAACAGCAGACTCAGCCTGCTGAGGGGCACAGCCTTTCCCAGAGTTGTGTTCCTGAGCTCGTCTGATAGACGGAATTACTTTGTTTTACCTTCACTTTGTAACTTAAAGCACAATACTTAATGGTACCTTCTTATCTGATGAACTTTGAGAAACTACACACACGAGTAAGGATGTGGATGTTGAAGGCATGAGGGTAGGGGGTTTTGTGCAAGTAATGCAAGGAGGATTTAAGGATTTGACTCCTGAAGAGGCTTTAATAACTAGTAAGGCCAGAGGAAAAAAACGCTCACTGGGTGCTTTGTGCCCTGACTTCTGCTGCTCCAATGTGGGAGTGGTACACAGCACTGTGCAGAACAGAACCCCTCTGGTTGCAGGGCTGGGTACGGCAGATAAATCCACACTGGCACAGAATTAAACACAGACCTTCCCTTTAGTAACTGACATACAACAGTTTTACGTACTAGATTCATGTCAACATTTTATCTTTCCTTTATAGATGGGTTCTAGACCAACCCGAAGAACATGAATTTTAATCTCCTTCCCCATCCAGCCTTAGCCATTTTTATAGATCACAGCCATTAAAACTGCAAGTGCACAAGGAGGGTATGTAACTCAGTTACAGGTGAGAAGACTATAACCAGCTGCAACAGATGTGGAAATTGGGTATGGCTACTGCAAATCACTGTGGAATTATACGAGCTGGCGTTAAACAAGCAGCAGGGTAAATTAGCCCTGCACTGAGCTGCACGCTGCTGTGCTTACAGAGCTACTGAGTTAACATGTTTAAATGCACCACAGCTATCTCTACATGTTGCTGCATTTTGCTTGTAGCTATATCCAGTGGGGACCAAAGACTAGGAACTGTTTAAAATTACTGGTCTGCATTTCTGCAAGTTTGGAACTTTCTCTCGTCTCAAAGCCCAAGAGCCTATTCTGAAGCAGGGGAATATCCTCTTTGCTATTAACCAGCCCTGGCTTGTCTCCCCAAGGCCACTCTTCTGCAGCCTGCTTCCCTGGAGCTAGAGCCAAACAGTGCTGCATTTGTGCTTTCAGATTTGCAACTGTGGTTGCAAATCCTGTATTTTTATTTGCTAGAGTCCATGCAGCACTGCCCCAGGAGTAGTTGCATGAGACTCAGGAAGAGGCAAGAATTTCTTAGCTGGTACATGCAGAAAGAGCATAAGAGATACATGAGAGGTAGCTGGAGAAAGTCTGGTTAGGGATGCAGAAGAGAAAAAGGGTTTACAGGCAAAAGCACCTTTATAAAAATAAGCAAAATACCAGTGTAAAACATTATCATAGGTACTTTTAGCAAGACTAACAGAACACCCATTTTCCTCAAGAGAGTACTTACCTTTTGCATAATGCGTAGACTTGATGTCTCTTTTTGGCAGTGCAACAGAGATGTACTGAACATTTTTTTGGAATTATACGCAAAACACCGAGAGTTGGATCTTCCAATTAGGTGCAGACCAGCACAGCCTGTTTGGTGGAAGTTACGAGTAATTATTAATAGTTAATAGCAAAGCTTCTTGCCCTGCTATAATTCGCACTGTGTGGTTTTTCCTTTTGCTCCTTTCTCAAAAATCAGTTATTTCATAAATAGTTGTAAAAGGTAAAATATAAAAGAAGAGCTAATGGCCTTCCTGTATGATAATAATTGCTGGCACACAAAGACTTTGTCAGGCAGCTACTCTGTGTTGGGCTTGAAAAATGTATTTTGCAAAAGCTTACAAATTCTTTGTCAAATGCTTCATTTTCATACCATTTTGACTGAGCAGAGAAAGACCATCTTTAAGGGGCTGGATTGCCCACCTGGGGTCAGTGCAAAAGAATGGAACAGATTTTTTTTATAATTATTTATAAGATGTCTGTTTTCATAACGCTGATCCTTGAGTGTCAGACAACCTCGGGGGCCCTTGGCCACCCCCCTCCATGTGTTGGTCATCAGTAATGATTCATTCCTTGAAAAGCATGGAGCAACTCTTAAATCTATGTAGGTTCCCCTCCCTCCCCAAGGACATGGAATTTAAGGCTTGAGGGTATAAGGAGCACAGCATCTCTTCAGGTCTCCCTAGGACTTGGATGCTGTTTTTAATGGAAACATCATTTGCAATTTATTTGTATTGTTTCTTTTGATCCTACAGCCTCACCCTGCCAAAAAGCTCCTCAGAGGTGCACTCTGGGCACTGATCCTACCTCACATACAGTCTTGTGACTGCTCCCTTCTCCTATAATTCTTATTCATAGTTTAATAACTCTAGTGGCCCCAATCATTGCGCAAGGTGCTGCACAAATCTTTAGGGTTTATCTAGAAAAGATTTTATGTTCCTAGTTTAAATGGCTTGGCTGATTGACTGATAATGTAACAATATCCTGGGCTGGATAGACCATTGATCCTCATTCCAGGATTCAAATGTTATTGGCTCTCTTTACATTTACTGTAAGTACTCCAGAAATGATTGCGTTCTGGGACAAGAAAAAAAGTGCAGTGTCTACCTCTTTCAAACATATTGGGAACAACAACCTCAGCTGAAAATGTAATCTGAACTGCCAACCTAGCTGTATCTTTGAAGAACTGATAAGGTTTATAGTCTAAGACCATAGTTAAGCCTTGCAAGGCTACCTGAAGTAGTATAAGGCATCACCACCTCATCTCTTTGTTAAAACCCTGTGAATTTGAATAAGCAACTGCACTAACTCTCCTGTTTCACAGTGCCAGCTGAGTCAGGTTCATTTGAAGCACCTCCATCCTCAGTAACTTCTTGAACTGCTACAGCTATACTTGCAAGAGAACACCTCACTATGGTTGGGATAGACAATACAGGATCAGAAACAGCCACAGAATGACTGGTGGTTTTGCCCTTGGGTTTTGACCATGGTTCCTAAAATTAGTAATTAAGATATTCCAAGAGTCTAAAGCAGCTTCCCTGTAAAGGAGGGAAAAGTTGCTTCCTGAACATGTGTTGGTGAATGGAACCTGCCTATAGTAGGTGGAGGAGAGTGGGATTTTCGGCATTTTATCCACTGTCACGAAGTGGTAACAAGTTAAATAATGCATCAGATTGGTCTATATATGCCTTTGTGGCTAGAACTGTAAATATGTTAAACTACAGTCTACTCTCTGTTGCTTGGAGTGGATAAATACAGTGCTTTGGTTATACTGTTTTCCAGATGCTCTACAGGAAAACAGGGACAGACAATAATCCCATCCAGGGGCTGACCTATAACGGGGACCTGTCGAAAATTTTCCATCAAGTTCCCATCTCTTTTATTAATGCTGTTTTGGCTGGTTGGCATTGTCTGAAGATCTCTTGAGACCTGTCTTTTTCACAGGGCAGAATGGCTTGTTCCCAATTCTTGGCAAAGTTAGCCCACTCTGGCAGCTAATTGTTGGAGAGTGCTACTTCTCATGGAGAACCTGTCTGAGGATGGAGGTCAATATTGGAAGGGAATGGATAGGCAAATGCTTATCAAGGAAGACTGAGACTGACAGGAAAATGCTTCCTTTTCTGAGACCTGTAGATGATGTCACATCTGGTGAAGTTGGACGCACTTTTTATATCAGGAGGCCTACTGATCTGAAAGGTCAGCAAGTCTGGAACAGGGCTGTCTGATTCAGTGTCATGCCACAACCTGGGTTTACACAGAATTGAGGTTATACATGTTATCTTCTTTCTTTTCCAGCTGCGCTGTGATTTGGCTCCCTTACACAGAGAGAGCGCTGCAGAGGAGGGCACATGATGTGGGAGCACTTTTAGGGTGCAGCGGCAGAAATTTAAAATAAATACACCACTAGAGGGCATCTGCACGTTCTCACAGCTGTAATGTAATCCTGTTCACAACTGCAAAATGTCAGCGAAGCATTTACAACTAAAGCTGTAAGGTCCTGGAGCTCAGAGCTTGCTGTATATGATTTTTTTTTTTTAATGAATACATCCTTGTATTCTGTGTTGTCCTCAAAAGAAGAATGAGATGAGATGCATTAATCAGCAAAGCTTAAGATGGTATATCAAGCTCTGAAGGTGACCAAGGTATAAGATTTGACAAAAATCATCCTGATTGAAAAAAAAGATGAATGTTGGCTTATTTTCACTGTGGGTTGAGAGAAAGAAAATAGCCTTTGAGAGAGAGAGAGGGAGGAACTAGGCTTGCCCAGGTCCCCCATGACTACACCTAGAATTCATCTATATAGAGATGCTGAGGGAAGTTGGGAGAATGTTCTCACTCTTTGATACAGTGGCTTTTTTTGCTATGCATTAATTCTTCCTGAGAACTAAAGAGTTATATCATTTACAAATTTTAATTTAGGTGCCCTCACTTCACAGGTTTTGTTGATTTGCCTTTGCTTTTCCAAGTATCGAATGTAGCTGTGGCTTTGCCATGGTATGCTAGGTTTTAAGACCTCTGGGGAGCTCATCTGTTAGCTGCAGAGCAGTCTCTGAGCCACACTGCTGCAGGAAGACCTACACACAACTGGCCAGAGCTTAGTCGGACACAGCCCACAACACATAAGTGTGGCTATCGATTCATCCACTTTGAGTTGTTTTCCCCTGTGTGTAGACCTTATCTCATCCTCTCTGAAAGAGGTCCCAGCACAGGGCACCTCAGTCCTTCTCTTTAACACTACCACCTCCAAAGAGGAGGGAAAGGATTTTATTTCAACTGTAAAATAAAACTCCAATGGTATCCACTTGTCAGATCTGATTCCAGGTTAAAGCTGATCCAAACTTTCCTGTCCAGACCTCCCCAGGCTTGCTTTCTGCAGCTAAGAGATGATAGAGTCCCACACCAACACAGGCTAAGCCTCCTCCCTTCCTCCACCCTTTCTGAGCAAGAAATCCTTAGACATGCCATACTGTGCCAAATCCTTTACAGTGGTTTTGTGATGTGAGCTAGTATCTGCTGGAAATGCTGAGCTGAGACGTGAACTCGTTTCACAGAGGGCTTGACCCGAATTCCCTGAAGTGAGTCTAGTCCTTTTACTCACTGAGCTCCCTCTTTTTGTACTTAATCAAATCCTAAATCCTCTGAAGTGAAAAAATGCACATTTTGTTTTCAATGACTTGCTGAAGCTGAATGCTTCTCACAACCAGCAAGGCCTATGAAACTAGTATTTATTAAGGATGAGTGATTTCTCACACTTATTCTGTTTCTATCCGAGACTGCCGACTTGGTCCACCTGGGTTTCAGAACTGAGATATCACATTTCCCACGTCTCATGCCTTCTCTGCATTATTTATTAAGGCACTGAGTGCTCCTGGGGTTCACTGTCAGGCAGGGTCAGACTCCTTTGGGCTCACCTCTGCTGCGGCAGTGTAGGAAGACTGCTGCACCAGGCACTTTATTGAGCAGGTTGGTCCTGCAGCTGATACTGCAAATGGGAACTTAAAAGCTACTCAGTGGAGAAACTCAGAGGAAACTGGGAATCAAAGCAGCAGTGAGAACTTGGAATTCCTACTGACTTAGTAGGAAGATAAGTGGGAGATTAATTGGTGTCTCCCTTAGAGCTGTTTTGGCTATTGATTCTTTCAGGGCAGGCAAGGGTGCAACATCCCTGCTTGCAGTAACACCCTTAATGAGTTGATCAAATCAGTGTCATCCATTTGGACCTTCCTTGACAGGTGGGGAATGCCACTTGTAAAAGAGTTTTGGCAACTTTTCACTTGAGGGGCTTCCCAAACTGGCTCAGAGGGGGAAAAAATGCCATTTAATACTAAAGATTTATTGTCATTTCTAAACTGCTAATTGGATGCCCCCTCTGAATCATTCCAAATCAAACATATATGTGGTTAATTAAAGCTCTAGTTTGGAAATTTGTTGTACCGTCTTTTGTCCCAGTGAAACAAGATTTGTAGTGGCAGGGCCTGCGTGGACACTTTGTTTTCCCTACACCTGTGATATTTCTGTAACTTGGGAGGAACAGTGGCTGATTACAATAGAAGGAAAAGGTAAACTAAAAGCTCTAGAAAAGATTACAGAGCTGTTAATTTTCATAGTGTTTATTTCAGAATCATTCTGAGAAATAAGCAGCGTAGCCCAAATCTACCTGAGATGATGAGGAGTGTGATTTGCTCCATTAAAGTTGGTGTTTGGATAAGATGTAAAACTACTGCTAGCAGCAAAAGAACATGGGTAGATGTGGCTCATCCTTGGACTTCAGAAGAGGGACAGACACTTACCAGATCTTGCAAGGCAAGTTTCATATTTTAAAATTCTGATCACTTCTCTAGTTATGCTTTTTGAATTTTTTCTAGTCAAATGCACTGTGGCACGAGGAGTTGCAGTGTTTTTTTTGTCTGAAGCCTGTATCATCTATCAAAACGTGCTTCATGAAAACAGCTGGATCTTGTGTTTGAGTTTTCATAACTGAACTGAATGCTTAGACTGTCTTTTTCCATCAAGTGTGTGATTTCACAGTGCAGCAGTGGATGAATCTAGGACAGTTTCTGAATTGCAGATTTCTGTACTAGCCGTCTGCAAAGCAGGAAGAAAAAGAAATGACAGGCTGCTGGCAGAAAAGTACAATGCTACTACAATAAGCATACACCACATTTCATTTGATGGACAGCAGTGCCTATTCCCATAGAAAAGGTCTGGGATTCATGTGGATTAGTTTCTCGTGAAATGTGCATAGAAATCCAGATACTCTCTTCTCAAACATGTTGGTTCCCATTCTGTTTTCTTCTGGTCACTTACTGATATTAGAAGCGACAAACTGTGAAACCAAAGTTGCAGGAAAGGCATTGTATGTCTGCAAAAAAAAAAAAAAATTATGCCTATGTGGGTCCATCCTGTAGTCTTTCCTCCTGCAAAGCTTCCCATAGTCCTGTGTGTCTCTGTGTGCATGCCCACGCACGTGGGTTCCCGTTTGCAACAAATGGCTCTGTCCCTTTTCCTCAGGATCTGTCAGAATGAGCGTCTGTACAATGTTTGGCTCTGTGCTTGACTGAAAGCTTGAGAAGTTAAAAGCTTTTAGAAGAGTCTCAAAAAAATCAACAACATGCACACATAACTGAAAACACATGAGAGATGAGAAAAAGGGAAATAATGCAGCATGCAATAACATTTGGAACCTTTCTCTCTTTTTAGCAGTATCAGAGAGGCTGAGCAAGAAAGGGACCCCTGTAATCCACGGGGTGTCTCTCCGAAACACAGCAACAGCTGAACAGTGCATGAGAGCTGAGGCTTCAGGGACAACCTCCATGAAAATTAAAGGAAGGGAAAGAAAAAGAAAAAAAACCCAAGTTTTTTTTTAAAACTCTGTACAGATGTGATGACAATTTGATGAGTCCTTCTGGTTTTTTTGCTTTCATGCAAATTGAAAGCCTGCTCTTGGGAAAGGTCTACAGCAGTTGTGAGCGTCTTATTGTTTGCTTGAAGTTACAAGCTGACTGAATAAGCTAAGAAAAGCAGCATTGTGGACAAGGGAAAAGGTGTTTGGCAGTGTCAGGAATTTTATGTTGCTGGTGGCACATGCACTCAGAAATAAGGTTCATAGGCAAGTTCACAGTGTTAAGCAAAACTGCAGTGGAAGCTTTGTAGTGCCAGTGCCAAGCACTCAAAAGACACTAAGTTTTGCCTCCCAGGTCATGAGACTATTATAATACTGCATGGCTTTTTCAGGCAAAGATACGCTGTTTTGATTTGCTTTCTGCTTTCTTAACTGCTGTGGGTTGTGTTCTCACGGTTTGCCCTGCAACCACAGGGATACTTTTTGTATTCTTTAGATGAAAGCTGTTCCTTCAGCTTCTTCAAGAAGAAAATTGAGAGTGTGGCCTTTAAGAAAATGATCAAATGTGACAAGTGTTACAGTAAAGTCACAAACAGTGAAACCATTTTTATTATGATGATTTGGATTCTTATGGATAAGAAGACTCTGTTGCACTTTTGTTTTGCTTGCTTTCTAAGGCCTTGTGCATATAAACCTTTCCTTCCTCTGTCTTTTCAGCTCTTCTCTGACCCCAAAGAGGACAGCTAAACTAGTCAGGCATGATGTAGCTAGTGTTGCCTCTGTTGCCTTACTGCCTGTCGATATGGGAATAGATTCACTGCAGCATTAATGTGGATGAACATCTGAGCTTAAGCTGTCGTAGGGGGTGAGCAGTCACAGTGCAAAACTAGTCACAGGCACTGCGTGCATTGCAAGGGCGTATGAGGATTTGTCCCCTGAAATTTATGAGTGTGGTAAGCTGGAGTGCTCTGTGATCCTTTCTTAGTCCGTTGTGAAAGGATTTATCTTTCCTTCCTATCTCATCACAGAATGCTGCAGAAGATGTTGGAGGACTACTGGCCACATTGAATGGTTTTGTGTTCATTGCAAAGTGAGGGGGTTAAGAGAACCCTCACTGAAGCTTTTACTCAGGTGTTCACACCCTAAGGTAGATCAGGGAGGCTGAACTGAGTTACCCCAGGTGTAATGTGGTAGTAACTTTCTTGGCAAGGGAAGATGCAAAATTAGAGTGTAGTTAATTCTGCAGCTAATCAGTGTGCCTGCAAAAAGCGGTGGTGATCATATTTTACACTTTATTTATGTGGCTTCTTTGTTGGGGAATAACTGTATTAGTAGCAGAATGGTGGGAAATTTATAGAGAAAAACTTTGGTAGGTTGGACTTGAGTACTTTGAACCTGGCTGTACAACAAAGTACCGTCACCTGTTTGTTTTGGTCCACAGCATGTTGGATCTGAACCTCTACTGTCCTGAAATAAACACAGTTTTTTACACCTATGACAAGAAAATAAAAGAGGGCGTAAGACGGGACTGCTCTAATGTGGTAGCATTTCACACCCACAGGTGTATCAGGTATAAGTGACTGTACAAGGTGCAGGACCAGGGAAAACCATGCTGGTTGTTATTAGGTTGAAGCCGTGACTTTTGTCAAGACTCTGAGCTTGTCTCCCCTTGAAAACCTTCATTGCTAGAAGTATACAATAAAGCCTCAGTGGAAACTCAGCTGATATTAGCAAAACAGTTCCTTTTCAAAACAGTCTCTCTGTAAGAGTTCAGTTTTACAAATAAAAACGTGAGAATGAGTTTGGTTTGGGGACCTGAGTGATGGCCCATCCTGATGAAATAAAATCATTTGAGGCCATCACTTAATCTGCTACTAGGTTTCTCTTATAAGCACTCTAGAGGTTGGGAGTACGCAATACAGTTTTCTAGCACGGAAGATAGATGAAGTATAGATAATATTTGCAAGAGAGTTTCTTCAGGTTTGTAGATGCCCACATTAAATTAAATAAGCTATGATGGCAAAAGGTGGGGAGTTCTGCTTTTTTATTTTCTAGTTTTTTACCAGCATGGTTTTTTCAACTCTGATCCAGCACAGCTATGCCAGGAAAGCCTTTCAGAGGAACCCAGACACGTTTTCTTAGCCTCTGTAGATAAGACATCAGAGTAAGTCTTGCAATCTTTTGATCAGCAGTACAGCAATCTGAAATTTCACAAGGTGAGGAGCGCTTCTCACCAAGAACATACACTGCAAACTGTATTTAGAAATAACATTTTTAATTAAAAACAGCATTTCTGATCCTGTTGGCAGTAGCTATGGGGCATAAGTGAGGATATATATTCTGACAGGAGATGTTTGGAATCTTGATGCAAGAGACTGCAAACCAGTCTCAAGCCTGCTTGAATAATCAAATTAAGAACTTCCCTTCTTAGGCATACATTTTTAAAGTGGCACGTGCAGGTCTGGCACAGAACACTCATTATTGCCACTCATTATTGCCGATAACAGCTGACATCAAGGGCTTTCCTATGTTATGGAAATTTGCAAAGATGCAAATACAGACCTTTTGTGTAGATCCTGGCTTTAGTTTCACAATATGCTATTTTTGGTGGCACAACCAGCTTTAAAAGTTCTGATTCCTTCTAGTTCTTAGAGCTTGTTCCTGTCCTTGTGCTGCAGTTATCCCTCTGCTGTGCTGCCACACTGCTTTAGGATTCAGGCAAAAACCAAACCAAACACTTTTATTTTGAGTTGGGATGATTTTACAGATCTGCTTTGTAGTGCAGACCCCTAAACAGTGATAAGGCATGCATGGTGAACTGAGGCATGAAGGTGGCAATACACCATTAGGAGTGGGGTAGGATGCGGGTGGGATCATCTTTCACCACCTTTGTGACAGAGGCAGGATCTTGTGAGACTGCACATTACTGGGGAAACCCACCATGAGATCTCTGCCCAGGGACTTGTGATCCCAGCCCTGGAAACTACGGCATAGAAGTGCCTTACTTAGCCATCCCCAACTGCAAGCCAATTTTATCCAATCTGAGAAACTGGATCTTGGATCCATTGCTTCTCTATGCTCTTTTTGTGAATTCAAGGACCCATGGACTACCAGGCCCTTCCCTGTATAGCTCCTGCTTCTGCTGGGTTCACAGCATCACTTCCACTGGAAGCAATGGCACTCCTGCTATGGCCACTACGTGGTCATCGCTGCCTTGTAGTGTTGCAGCCCAGCTTGGGGCATTGTCTGCGCTGAAGTTACTACACAAAGCCTCACACTGTAAAAAACAGAGGACCTACAGGGGATCTGAGACAGACTCATTCATGTAGAAGCAGATGGGCCCATGGCCGGGACTTGAGTCTCTGGTAGTGACCAGTGAAAAGCAACAGACCAGGGGCAAGAATCTCTGCCCCATCCACTGAGGCATGTGGCTCATCATCTTCCTGTGCTCCAGGGAGATTTGTATAGGAGGAAGAGGGGTATCTCTCAGGCACAATGCAACACCAGAGGAAGGGACAATTCTGGGGAACAGGGCTTGACCTAGCCCCAGTCACTTACCCCACACGTCCCAGCCAGTGCAGAGGAGCAGGGAGGCAGCAGCAGGACTGCTCCACCCATGCCACTGGGCAAACACAGATGCTAAAGCATTAGGCCTTGCTCCCCCCCTCATAGACCCTGTTTGATGAGGAGACCTTTGTTTGCTCACCCTCCACACGTTTGGAGGCCCACTTGGTGACTTCACTCCCCTGGTACCCAAGTACCTGGAAGCAGGCACAGCCCCTCTGGCCTGCGCCCCAAGAAAGGGCCATCCAGACCTCCCTGTGCATCAGGTAAGCAGCTCCAGAAGGAAAAGGTATTATACATCCTTGCCAGTGTGACTACAGCTTATTTTTATGCTTCTGTTTCATCTCATCACTTGTCACTCACCACATAGCACAGTGAAAACTAGAAAGTAGGCTGAGTGCACTAAGTAAAGGCAGTAAAGCAGGATCTTGTACATTGAACTTGCTTCCTCATTGATCTTAGTGCTTCTTGCCTTGCCAAAACTAAAGCAAAGCACAATGCAGAGTGGCTCTGAACAAGCTACCAGCATTTTGCCTGTACAGAGATTTTAATCTCTAATGGGACACCCAGAATTAGGAAGGGGTAATGGAAATGGCCCCCAGTCTAAAGGCATTTTTGGTTCTTTTTTTCATCTCTTACTCCAGCACAGTCATAAGTGGAACAACTGGGTCTGCTGCTTTCATTCAGTGTCACCATCTTTGTTGAGAATTCATCTCACTTCTGTCACTGTAAATTAGAGACAAGTTTATTCCATTCAGCTTCCTATGCCTGATTCAGAAAAGCTACAAGAGTCACAGAGAAACCTGAAGCTCTCATTGCTCCTTTGGAGTGTGTCACCATAAATCATCCCAACTAAAAGGCCATATGCCACTTTGTGCTACACTCTCTCAGTTAATAAAATGCGTTAGATCTTAATGCCTTGGGGCAAAAAGATGAGTCTAACAGATCATGCTTTATCTATTTCAAGATACCAGGTAAATGGATAGTTCTGCATTAATGATGATTCCTTTAAATTAGTTCACACTAAAGAACAACTGAAGAAACAGTTACGATATTTTTGATTGGTGTTCAATGCCTTCAGCCACTAGCTCAAAAATTTACAGCAGAGGAGGATATTCAGTTAAAAATCATGACGTTTTGCAAATGCATAAGCAGATATATTACACACAGACACATATCTACAAACCTCAAAGGAGTCTTTCCCTTGTTTTGTTTTTTTTTTTAAGCCTTTCGCATTCACCTTTTCTAGCTACCCTGGGAAAAGGTAGAAAAATTATTTAATTGAAAAGATCAAAAGAGGACCAAAATCTTCATTTAATCAAAAGACTTGAAAAATCAGTAGTAACAAATAACTTTTAAAATCATCCAATAATACTAAAACTATGATAAAAATTGCAAGGTTTGGCAATGCTGATATTGCTAAAAATTTTTACATTTTCATTTTGAAAGGCAGTCATGGCAGACCTCATTTGTGTTGGATGCTATAGAAATATAGGAGAGGGCTGTTGACAATTTAAAAGATTCTCCTAAAAGAGGTAGAAAATGTTATTTTGGCATGATTTAAGGAAAAATAGAAGCTCTCTATTAGCTCAAGAAAGGCAGTCCAGGATACAGGAGTGTTCACAGATAAGACTTCTCTTTCAGTTATACACTAGCACGTAAGGCAAAGTGAAAATTAATGTAGGTTCTCCTGACAGGTTTAAACAACTTTCTTTCTTATAGCAATAGGCTCCTTTTATCTCTGAACTATTAACCAAAATAAGTAACAGAGAACAATTAAGCTGTTCATCTCAGTTTAGGATCCCAATGCATATCCATGGCCAGAAGAGCCCAAGTTCTTCATTTTCATCAGCATTCATTTTCAAATGCTACCTCTGATTGTCAAGTGCTAAAATATGAATCTTCACACTTGTGAGTCACTGATGTAACTAAACTGTGACTTCGGCATCAGAGAGTTTCCTGGGAGTAATGCAAGCTGGGGCTATGAAAACATCTGAGTCACGATTTCCAGGGTAATTCAAGCCCACCTTTGTCAAAACTGAACAAACTCCCACGTTCTCCCTCTTTGCCTCACCAGTCACCCCCAGCAGCTCCCTTTGGTGGTGGCTGGGTGGTTAACAACTCGATTCTGGGCTTTTTGTGAGCCTGAAAATTACTCACTGCTCTTGCCTCTTCTGACAGCATCAACACTGGCTTCCACAGAGGCGTTAAAATACATGTATTCCTTAGAAAAGCAAATGCCTCTTGACAGAACATCCTCAACCAATGGATGTACAGGTGAATGAGTGGTAATAGGAGCAGGTACAGTTTTGCTTCAGGTCTTCAGCCTGATAGCTGTGAACACCTTGTGTCTCACACTCCTCCAGCTAGATGTGTGATGCAAAGGGCTGTAGCTACATCCTCAGCTAGACATTTTTAGAAGTAAGGGTCTGTAAATAAGAAAAGATAGAAGCTCTAAATCAGCAGACCAAAAATATTGTCTCTGCTGTCAGTGTAATGAGCTAACTACTCATTTTCTCCCAGTAATAGGGAGGAAAATGAGGGGATATTTTGTCACATTGAAACAAACAATAAAAGCATCCTGCATCTCTCTTCCATGCTCTGCAAATTTAGCAAAAAAAAAAAACATCTGTAAAGTTGAAGGAAACAGCTTTCTTTTGTTTTGATTTTCTCAAGTTTCAGCTTCTGGAGTCTTCTCAGATTACCTGGGTTAGATAGATTACTATCTAGTTGACTTGTGATAGGTTTTTCTTTGTGTTGGAGGTCTGGAAAACCACAAGAAGGAATGAGATAGGAAGTGAAGGAAGTGTTGTCCTCCCAGGACCCTGTGAAACTTCACAGTGGGGATGCAACACATCCTTAGCTGTGCACACTTTCTCCAGCAAACCGTTTTTCTGGTACAACTGCTGTTAGCAGCAACTGGGACTGGAGCCCTGATGTCCTGCCTGGCAGCAGAGCAAACTGTGGTCCACAGCTTCCTTGGGAGGCACAGCACTTCTGACCCAGGAGGCATTACCAAGGGTAGACAACAGCACCCCATTTTCCTGCTCCTTCCAGCAAATCACAAGTTCCTTTGGAGGGGTCCTCACCAAGGTGCCTTCACTAGCTCTCACTGGAAGTTTTCCCTAGGAAAGGCAGATTTGAAATGTTTGCTCTCCAACCAGCATTTTTGTGTTCAGACTCTGTTTCATGGCAGGTCTGTGGCTGCAGCCTGGCAAATTAACATTCCTATCAAGTAGGAAAATTAGGGAGGAAAATACTTTTGAAAAACCTTCTCCCCTCAACTGAAGACAAGTAATTGTCATTAGCAATTGTAGAACTATTCACTGTCTACATTACATGAGTTATTTCTTCCATTTTTTCACACTTACCTTAAATATATCTGCTTAAAAAAAAGATAATGAGCCTAATCACTCCCACTTTGTGTCCAGCAAGTCAGGAGTAGTACAATTATATTAGTACCAAATCTATGCAAATAATTGTGCTGTTCTTGTTATTAGTATTAGTATTTTGACCAAAGCCTGAAAATTAATTGGGCTGCTTTCAGGAATTAACCAGTACTTCAACTCTGCTGGAGGCCTTTCTGAGGGACTTAGCCCCAGTACTATTGGTTTTGTTTGGGTTTTGCAGAATGGATGGCTAAAGAGAGAAATCTAAAATTAGGATCAGATGAGAAAGTAGTCCACAGAGTCATCTATATCTGATGAAGAGTTCTGTACAGTCTTGATGACTGCAGTTACATCATGTATGGGTACAGATATCTGGGTTTGTAATATTAATTATAAGGACCAAAGGATTCAACAAAACTCCCTCTAAGAGTAATTTCTAAAGGGCATAGATAAGTCTGTAAATTGGCTGTTTTCTTGCTTGCACTGCTTCAGTGGTCAAATTAAATCCTATTCTTCTTTTCTAAGGATAGTACTTAATTTTTTTTTTTTTGGACTCAACTGCTTGCTTTCGGTCAGTCAATTAATTAAAAAAATCAATCAAACAAATCACACAAACAACATCACACCACACCTAGATGGAACAATTACTCTGTGAGACACCTTTAACATTTTCCATGATCTGACATCTACACGCTGACTGGGCAAAGGACACAAATAAATATTTTTTAATTAATGCTGACCGAAATTGATGTCTAATATCAAAGCATTTATTTCTTTGCAAGGGTTAGCCGTACACCAGAATTGTCCTTTGTGTTTTGATTGATGGCAAATTCTAGATTTAAAAGTTTTTGGGTGGATATGTCAGCCTTCAGCTGCACTTAAAAGTGATGCAGGAGAACATCTGGAGACCAGTGGCAGCACCTTTGCATTACACGGAGTTGGGCATTTGCCTTTCAGACTAGGATGAGGTGGTCTCATAGAAAAAAAAAAAAGAGTATTTACTCCTCTGGACCTTTCCTTGTGTTTAGCACTGTGGAACTGCATGAGAAGATAATCCTGCTTCCAGTGCTGCTGGTGGAAAAACAACTTATGCACAGTGTCTTGGCTCACGTGACTGTACCATTGCTCCCTGCTCAGCCTCCCTTGAGTTACTTGCATTTAAATGGTCCTAACCTGGCTTTGAAGTTAATATTTCTTTGAGGGGAATTAAGTGATGTACTTACGTCTTCAATTGTTTCTTTGCTGGCAGTTATTTGCAAGACTAGCTTAGGAAGGGAGTGGAATTCGGGGAGTTTTACTAGGGTGGTAATAACCCGTAGGACTTCTACAGCCTCCTCTGTCTTCATAGTCCTGTGCAAATACAGGCTGATTAATCACACTGATGAGTGCCTGATAGGCCATCGTGTTGGAAATAAAGCGTTTTGTTCTGTACCAAAAAAAAATCAACACAAAGTTAATGAGGAGCCATTAAAAACACAATATCCGTTTACTCCTCCAATGTCTAAATAGACTAAAGCTTCAAATAAGTTTTAGGCACACCCAAAGCTGCATACATTGGTGATTTAAGGAGTGTTGTTCCCTCTCCCGGTACCTTCAACGTCAAACTATTTTTCTCATTGTCCTTGCATTTCCTAGCATATGAAAACTTAAAGGGTGTAGAGGCCAACACCAGCCCAGGAATTCAACTGCTTTTCCACCTGGCTGTTAAGGTAATCACCGCGCTGTTGTTTCGAGAGGAGAGCCAGACGGGCTGGAACAATAGCAGCGTGTATAAACTTTGCCCATTCACCTCAAAGGGCTTCGGTGCTAACACCTCATTAAGATGGTTTAAATGCTAAAGCTGCCGTTTTCTTGTTGATTATCATATCAGAAACCTCCACCTAACGTATTTAATTAGTACAACTGCAAGACCTGGCATGTCTTCATGGAGGCGTAGGTTTCAAGTTTAAGCTATCTAAACACTGGAATGGCAAGTCAAGTGCTCCTTAAGGCTGGTGGTCCACGGCTGGCTGTGTCAATGCTTGTAGTGTGTCTCTCTTTTCTACTTTTTTTTTCATTTTTGTTCCATAGACCTAATTTTGTTTTAGCCCATGTTGAACTTGTACGCGCATAATACTTATCATTAGGATCACAGTTGTATCCTTGCAAGAAGTAGCAGTTAACGTTTTCATGCAATTAAGGTGTGATGTATGATTTTGAAGAGTGAATTTCTGCCTCTCTCTTTCTTTCCGAAGACTCACTTCTTCCTCTGCATTTTGTTAGGGCGATTTGAGTTCAGATAAAATGAGACTTTATTGGCATGACAAACTACACAAGTGTCATCAAAGTGTTAGGGAGAAAAGAATCATGCTACTCTGAGCATGAACCGATGGTAAGCAGTTCATAATACAATAATCAAAATAATAAAACCGTATGAAAATAATACAACCATCAGTCAGAAAATGGAGTGGTGACAAAGGAAAGGTCCAGGAGCTGAACCCAAGTCGGTCCCAGCCCTGTGGATTTGCTGGAGACCAACCTGAGGCAGTTCCTCGTGAGTACTGAGATATGCCCAGCAGTACTGGGATGTAAGCTGGAATGGGAGATGTGTCTGAGCTAGGAAAATGCTAGACCCAAAACACCTGCACATATAGCTTGTGAATTCCCTAAATTGCAGTCAAATACCATCAATGTCAGTGTGTTACAAATATCTAGCTAAGAGAGCTTAGGAAGCTGAAATTCATTTGTTGCCTTTAAATAATCAGATGGACAGACAAGATCTCTATGGCACTCAGTTTGCCTGTCCCATAAGTGCTTTCTTTCTGGATAGCCTGACCATCTGCATTTCTACAAAACAGCGCATCTAAACCAGCATCAGGATAGTGTCTGAGAGAAACTATATGTGATAATTCCACATTTTTACCACAATAGCTTGCCCTTTTCACCTTTGCATCCCCAAATTGTTTAGTTTGTATTAAAATACGGGTAGTACATTACCTCTACCTGCAAATGGCACTTCACTGACATTCAAACACACCTCCTCGGCTCAGAGAGTCCCTGGACTGCTCATTGCCAGAGAAAGGATGGATGTTTTGTGATGCTTATACACTGCCTTAGATAAACACCACTGCCACTGTTGAAGGGGGGACAGAGGGCTCGGTGGACTTAGGTCTGAGCTGGTGAGACCATTCCTACATTTTGTGTCAAGCTGACCAGCACAGGTGAACAGTCATATCCTACTGTGCTGAGGTTAGTCATGTTTGCCTAAACCCAGTCTGACCATGCCAACTCCTGCCTAGGCTGCATGTTTGAAACAATGGGTTTAGCTCAGCTTCTTGGGGTTGTGCTCCAGCATAAGCTTTCCCCCATCTACAGGTACTGCGGCCACCTGTTGTTAGCACTGGATAGTTTATCTAGCGTAAACAGAAAGTAATTCTATTCAATCTAATTGCCAACTTGTCTGTTGACTCTGCTAACAGAGAAACAAAATAGTGTCAGTTACCAAGAATATTTTTAGGGAAGAGATGTGGAAGGGGGAGGAATGAAACAGATTACGAGGTTCTATACAGGGACCAGTAATCCCTCTGACACTGTACACAACCCAAGCTTCAAATAAAAATGATCTTGTATGTAGCTGGTTTCTTACAGTGCAAGAGTGCCTCTTGACTGGGTTATCTCATCTTCCTCTTTCCACAGGGGCCATGTCAACCAAGCCCAAAAGAAAACCGGCTAATAGGCTAGCTGTTATCATGGTCTTACAGTCATCTCTTCCATTTTTCCAGTTCACAGTGACTGACTATGGGCTGGAGTTTAAGCAATCAAGCGCACATGCTTGATTTCACATAGCTGTGAATGCTTGTAGCATGTGCCACTGACATGACTCTTTTGAACTGAGTAATGTGGTAGCTGCAGTGTTAAAATGAACTCTGTTAGAATTCTGAGTTCAGAGCTCTGCTGAAGTGAACTCTTTTTATTTTCCTACTTGAAAATGTTCCTTCAAGCTCACCCTTATCTACAGTCCAGTTTTCTCTGCACTATTAGATATATTTTTACCTATTGGACTTGAGAAGTAAAACAGTTTGGTGAGAGAAGCTTACTAAAAGCATAAAACAAATTCAAAAAAAAGGCCCAGACAAGCCAAGAAACTTGGTTTGTTCAGCCAGCTGCTGTCATATAGTTTGGAGTTCACCTATGACAGCAGTTGTTGAGGAATAACCCAGGAGGATTTTTTTCTTACTACTGGGTATGTTTTTACTGAATCCCCACAGACCTCAAAAGAAAGTAAGATAAAAAGGAACGAGCACTATGAAATAAGAGTTTCATCATGAGTTTTTTAGGATGCACCCAAAGTATGGTAAAACCATGCTTAGGCTAGTTTCTGGTCATTAACACATAAGGTACAAATTTCCAGTCTTTACTCATGTTGGGGAGCATCTGTGTGAGTAATACCTTGTTTGACTAGAAAGGGTCCTTGGGTGACTCAGTATTTGTCAGTTTGACTGAGAGTTACAGTCAGGTCCCCAAACTCTGAGGAAAGAATCTAGTACTCTTTATATTTCAGTTGTGTGCACAACCTTCATTGAATTAAAGATGACCAATTGCTTGTCCTGCAACAAGAACAGTTTACGCTCTGTAGGTGATTTTTAAGAAATTGATTCTCTCGTGGAGAATTGCCATTCCCCATGCAGTGACATATGGTTTTCTTAGACTAATATGAGAAGAAAACCTGCTTCAGGATGATTCAGACTATCACATTAGTGATACAAAGTAGGGATTTAAGGTACATATTTTATGGTATAAAATGTAATTAAGAAGTAGTTGACTGTAAAGTTATGGTTTGCTGAGGAAAGGAGTACCATCAGGGAAGGATAAACATCTTTACATATCACCTTTTTTAAATAATGACTTCTTGTAAAAGAGAGGGAAGGACTAAATTTACAAAGAAACAAAAGAGAAACTAGAGCGAGCAACAAGATGGGGAGGAAGGAGACCTTTGTGGTTATAACACTCAACAAGGACCAGCTCAGAAGATCTGGGTTCACTTTCTTGATTTCCCAGAGGTTTCTTGTATTCGAGCAAGTCATGTCTTTGTACTTCAGTTCTCTCTTCATGTGAAAGAGTGGAACACTTAATTTGGACTGAAATCTCTTCTGGACTGGGCTTCTTCTTCACCTATGTGTACCTGTTACATATAGCACAGTTATTTTACAAATAATACATTCTAATGTCCTTAGAGAGTTTTGATGAACTTGCATGTGCTTTTGTAGAATTCTGGCTATAGATTGGCTTTTGATCATCCAGTAATAACCTGATGGTGTCATTTTTCCCAAGCCCTCAGAACAACGTCTCTCATGAAAATGGAGAACTTTCACAGAAACAGATGAGGAAACTCAGGAGGAAGTGTAATTATAAACAGATCAGCAAACAGTTTTTGCAATGTAAAGATTATTTATGCTTCTTCTGCACTTCCTGGAGTAGTTTTTCTAGGTACCAATCAAGCCTTATCATTGTAATAGCTGCAGCTTAGCCTTACAACACCTGTCAAGGTGTAGGAAGGGAAAGCAACACCCTGTGTTAATGAACAGGTGGAACTGGAGCACAGGCTACATTTAAACTTAAATTACGTGGGAACTTGGCATGAAACCAGAAACAGAAACTAACTCTCTTCAGTCTGTGCATTACTTTACTCCCTAAAAGTTTCCTTCAGCTTGCCTAAATTTAGACAAAAGAATTAGATGCAGTAGGAACTTCCTGTGATAGAAGCAATAATTTACCCTTACATCTAAATCACCATCCCTGGAGGAGTATGTATTTCTCCACTAAGTATACAAAGAACCCCAATGAGATGTTTGAAATTATATCAGTAATTTGCTATACCATTTAATTTTTCATGGCGTAATTCTTTCTTCCAGAAACATTTTTTGCCACAGCGCAGTGGTGTTAAATGCCACAATTTTGACATAGACATTGATGGTATTATTTCTATTATGATAGTTTAAATCACTGTTATAATTAGACAATATATCAAATCCCAGCCAAGAGATATTCTGTACCCAGGATGATGGGCAAAAATTAAGGAAAGGACCCTGAAGTATTTAATTCTTTTTTCCCCTGTGAATCCTAAAATATTTTGTTATGTAGGTTGGAAATTATAAACACACTGTTGATTGTGTGAAGCTGTTTTAAAATTCATTAATCATTAACAAAAATAATGTGGTAGAAAAAACACAACAGTGTGAGAGAGAGGATTTGACCTGATGTTACCAATATGAGAGGGGAAAAAAACCCAGAAATTAAGCTGTGTGACATGCACTCACATGTCCACTGTGTTCTGTAGAGCTCTCTTAGTTTTAAGATGGACAAGTGTTGGTAAATCCCATTTTCTGTTTGTTTATTTGTTTTTCTTACAATTATCTTATTTAAACTACAGTCCACTTGCTACCAAAAGCATTTAATTTCATTTTCACTTTGTGGCATTTTCAACTAGGTGTTAAAAATGGCTCTGAATCACTGTGGGTACATGCAAATTGCTTTCAGTAGAGTGTAGCTGCTCCATTAAAAAGGAAGGGGGAAAAAAGGTATTACAATATCATGTCTTGGTGTAGCCATTGATGTAGTTTCATCTTTCACTAGACTGGTTTCATTACTGTGGAAGATCCCTATGCAAAATATAAGAAGAAATTAGCTCACAGTGGAAATCGTGGCATTAATTAGGAAAACTTCATGTAAATGGAGAAAATTCACTATGAGGGAGACCTAAAATATTTGAAGATTGTTTCTTGGAAAGGCAAACTGATCATACACAAAAATGTAAGGAAAAGAAGAAAGTAAATAAATGGAGGGAGGAAGAACGGTGAAAATTATGCAGCACTCAGTAACTTTAGGTGTTTGTTAAGACAAGAGTTAGTAAAATAGTACAACTCCATTTTATGTTTAATACAGAGAATTTTATGTTTTATTATACAGAGATTTTTTCTAACAAATGCTGATGTCCAGAACAATAGCCAATAAGACAGCAAAGCCATCTGTATGTTGCATCCCTAACAGGAGTAATTTATTGCTCTTTCTCACTGAAAATCCTTCTCCAGATTCTATATAATGTTTATAAGCAATATATTTTTCATTTATTTATTAACAATCTCCCAGTTGTCCCAAGTGTAGCTTCACAGTGGAACTAACCACAGACAGCTGTGACCCTAATCTGGACACTGGGCTCAACGCTGCTCATATATGAGCAGTCACACTAAAATACCCAGATGAAGAAGTCACTCCTCCTTGGTATTGCACTGGACCTGTATGGTCCTGTGGGGCTTATCTCATGCTTCCTGGCCCTGCAGGAACCTAGTCTGCTCTGGGAGACTTTGCTAACAAACTGGTGTAAAACATGCCTGGTGTTGACACATGGGGAAAGTCATGGGAAGCTGCTGGGGGACTGTCAGCATTCCAGTGGGTTAGCAGGCAGCTTTACTGCCAAGTGAGCAGGTTGCTAACACGAGTGAGAAAAATAAAAGCAAGTTCCTGAGTGGCATTGTTAGCTGGAAACATCAAAAACATATGCTATGCTCAGGTCAGAGGTTTCTGTGTGTTGATGGGGCTGCATGAGGGACAACTATGGAGCACTAGACTTGTTTAATTCTGTAACCAAAACATGTAAATAATGGCCAGCAAAACCCTTGAATTGTTCTTAATGACCCAAAGCATCTTCTGACTCCCCTGAACAGTACAATAAAAATTGCAAATCCAAATGGTTATACTAAAGACATGAGAAACATAAAAGGGGAAACAAAATTACTCTACAAACACTGCCATGTGATTCACCTAGTGAAAATAGTATGTCATGTCAGTGCTTTCCTTAATTTAAGAGACAAAAGACCCAGAGGAAAACCTTTGGACTCTGAATCACGTAATCCAACTCTTGTGGTCCTCTGGTGGTGAAGCTGACATCTTGGTTTACATCTAAACATGTTTCTGATATGGTTTCTCGGACAAGCATGAACCTGATTTTGGAGTTTTTGAGAACTGTGTTAATCAAAGGTTGTTAATGAGTCTTTTTATTATACTCTGATTCCAAAGGACAGTAAATCCAGTCACAGGGTTCCTAGTACAAGTGTTGTGGTCACTCTGTAAGGTTTAATTTATTCAAAAGAAGTGGTGAGGGTAACTTTGTCCTGGCAGGCTTTACACCAGATCAGATATTGTCTGTCATGTTGTGGCTGGTGAGGAATCACAGACAGTGCTTACATCAACACACCACATACCCCAGCTTTGTTTGAATTTACCATGGGGTAAGGGTATGGATATATACAGCTGTTGGGGACTAGCCGGTGAGTTTTAAGTCCACACTATTTCATTTGTCCTCTATATTACAATGTGTTATTTACGTGTTGGTACGTCAAAAGTTTGCATTCAGTGGGAACTATTCTGTTTTAAATCACGACATGAATTTTAACAGATGTAGTTAAAAAGATGTGAACAATTGTATAGATCCGGCCTTAAGGAAGGGATATTTTAGGTTGGTAGAAGTTGACAAGAAGCAACTTTACCTCCAAATACAGTGTAAGCATACATTAGAATACTGTACATCATTCCGCTGCCTGCATGGGGACAACACAAAGGAGACTGGAGAAAGCACCTACCAGTGAAACAACTTTAAATCAATATTTTAAGAAAAGAAAAATCAAGAGCTACTTTGCCGTAGTGTGTATATGTATAAGTCTTTAACCTAACAGTCAAATAAATAAAAAGATTCAGTGACTGAAAAGGAAAGCCATGTACATCCATGCTAGAAATAAGATGAATTACTTGGTTGATTAAATTATAAAGAGAATAAATGATTGGTGGAAACCACCAGCAGCAGGTGGACTTTCAACTTCTTGGTGTCTTCATACCAAGGTGAATGTCTCTTAAGAAGATTTGTTTAGTCAAGTGAGTGTTCCTGGGGCCAATTTAGGTGTAACTCTGTGACACTCTGAGTAATATATATAAAAATATATAGCAAATTTTCAGCTGGATGAATAGCCTCATACTAACTTCTGTGTAGTGTAGGAGTGTGTGCAGATGGCTGTTAAGCCAGTTTGGTTGCATCTTTGTGAAAGACCTCATGGCATTTACTTCAGAGTGGAATTTGACCCATGCTTCTCTGCAGTTCTGCTACAAATGAATCTAAATTCTATCCACGGCGTGGAAACTTGAACTGCTGGATCAACTGTGGATGACAAAGGACAGATATTTAATATGGTCCTGTTTGTGCAGCTGTGACCATTGGAAGACCCTATGAATATCAGGGTAAAAGTGGGAATCGACATTTAATCTATTTGATTGCCATGTGTATCACAATTCGCTATGAGAGTGTACAGACCTATTCCTGGTCATTTTGGTCACAGTGATGCCTCAGAGTTGCCTTCTGCTCTGACAGGAATATGCCATTATAATCTGGGGCATCACGGTGTACACAGCTCTATGTGGGCCTGCATCCGTGTAGGCACTGCATTGGTCAGGATGCTGACTGTGCATTAAGTGCCTGACCTGTGCCATCATTGTAGGCAGATTAGGAACTATAGTTTGTGACAGAAATTTTAGTGATCAAAATTGTCTTCAATTGCACCAAGGTCTTATCCACTGCTGTTGGTGTACGGATCAGCTCAAAAGGTGTGTAGTGAGGAATAAAGGTCAGGTGTTTGAGCTGGGCAGTGAGAAGAGGGCAAATTTTGTTTCCAGGGAGTAGCTCAAAATAGAAGTGAGAGTACGCTGCTCATCTTGACTGTGTCACTGCCCACTGCTGTGCCTTGAGCAGCTGAAGGTACAGGCCCTTAATGCAAGCTGAAGACTTGTGTTCATAGCTTTTCAATCATCTTATTCTTTCTGTTCTGTACAAGACAAAGTGAGCATTGTTCTTATTTTATGATCCCTCTTGTGCCTTGCAAAAGCAAACTCCTGGCAAAGGCCATGGAGATGGAAAATTACAATAATCGTGCCTGGAGAAGACAAAAGTGCGAATAAGACTTTCAGCAGAAGTGTGACTGAGACAGTGTTGAATATAGGGCACTATAGTGAAAGTGTTAATAAGCAGATTTACAAAGACAGGAAATGTGAGAAACAAAGGTAAGCTCAGGATCAAAAAGAGCTGATGGATTTCTTTCTTCAGACACAAAATGGTATCAAAGACTTAAAATTGCCAACACACAAGTTAATGACTTTTCCACAGTGGCCACCACTAAGGTGAAACGGGAAAGAGAAGTTAGAATGATAATAAGATTGATCCTTGCAACAAGGCAAGCAGAACTGCTTAAAATAATATACAGCTAATGCTTGTAATAGATATTGGCAAAGACTTCTGGGCAATGAGAGAGTAGAAAGTTTCACTAACCCAGTGGATCTCCATGGAAAGTTTAGTGTCCACAAATTGGCATCCCATGATGAGGCATTTTCCAAAAAAATTCCTGATTGGCTCTGTTTTCTGGATTTTAAAATATCATTGTACTTTCTGATCTCTTTGCACTGCTTCAGGTCACAGTGAGGCTGCTGCAGTGTCTAGCAGTTTTGCCAAGGGCAGCCTGTACCTTCAGCAACAGGGACTTTGAATCCCTGTGCTTGGGATTACGCTGGTATGGCTTTGTGTGTAGGAACGCAGTTGCCTGCATAAGGTCCCAATACAACCAGTACAGCATTTTTTTCCTGTGGGATTGGTTTCCCAGTCTGCTTCATCATCTTGCCTGATAAACAATATGTCAGCTCAGGAGTTCGAGGAGAGTTATGGAGCAATATTTCTGAGTTTCTAGCTTTTGCTAAAACTATTGCTTCTCCCAGCTTCATACCTTACATTTCTAGTGGTCATTTCTTGTAAGGCCTTTGATGTGGTCCCCCAAAACATCCTTCTGTCTAAAATGAAGAGAGATGGATTTGATGGGTGGACTGTTTTGTGCATGAGGAATTGGTTGGATGGTCTTATCCAGAGGGCAGTTGTCAAGGGCTCAATGTCCAGATGGAGATAGGTGACAGGTGGTGTCCCTCAGAGATCTGTATCAGAACCAGTGCTGTTTAATATCTTAATCAGTGACACAGACAGTGGGATCAAGTGCTCCCTCAACAAGTTTGCCAACATCACCAAGACGAGGGTACATTTGACATGTCTGAGTGCCATCCAGAGGGACCTGGAAAAGCATGAGAAGCAGGCCTGTGAACCTTAAAAGGTTCAACAAGACCAAGTGTGGGATCCTGCACCTGGGTCAGGGTAGCCTCCGGTATCAACACAGGCTGGGGAATGAATGGATTGAGAGCAGCTCTGCTGAGAAGGACTTGAGAGGTACTGGTAAATAAAAAACTGGATATGATCCAACAATGTGTGCTTGCAGCCCAGAAGGCCAACCATATCCTAGGCTGCATCAAAAGCAGTTTGGCCAGCTGGTCAGGAGAAATGATTCTTCCCCCCTTCTTCACTTTGGTGAGATCCCACCTGGAGTACTTCATCCAGCTCTGGGGCCCCCAACGTAAGGACGTGGACCGACTGAAGAAAGTCCAGAAAAGAACCACAGAAATGATCACAGGGCTGGAACACCTCTCCTATGAAGACAGGATGAGAGAGTTGGGGCCTGGAGAAGAGAAGGCTCCATGCAGACTTTTTTCCAGCATTCCAATACTCAAAGGGGACTTTCAAGAAAGATGGAGACAAACTTCTCAGTTGAGCCTATTGTAATAGGACAAGGGGCAATGGTTTTACACTAAAAAAGGGTCGATTTAGACTAGATATGAGGAAGAAGTTTTTTACAGTGAGGATTGGTGAAACACGGGAACAGTTTACCTGGGGAGGTGGTAGATGCCCCATCCCTGGAAGTGTTCAAGGCCAGGTTGGACAGTGCTCTGAGAAACCTGATCTAGTTGAAGATGTCCCTGCTCATTGCAGGGTGGTTGAAATAGGTGACCTTTAAAGGTCCCCTTCAACCTAAACTATTTTATTTTTCTGTATCTAACCAGGAATATCTGACTTTTTTCATCTAGCAGCAGTGCTACCCAGTATATTCAGGCCAACCAACAGTGATGTGTAGCTACTTTAATAGGCCAAAATGATGCTTCAGGATCTGGCTCATAGGTGGATCAGATGGCTCAACAAACAGTAATGTGGAGTGGACTACTGCGAACAAAACCAGCCCTGGCTATCTAAGCTAAATTTGCTGCCCAAAGTCTGTCATCATTCTCAGAGACGAATCTGTTCCCTGGAGATCCTTTTAACGGTGGTCATGATGTGGCTATTAAATTGCACTAATTGGTTAGGACATGAAACACTCCTGGGATACCCCAGGTTTTCTTTAACAGAGGGATTGAATGTGGAAAAAGAAGATTTAGAAGACAGCAATTGCAAAATTGAGTATATATATAAATATATATGGTATTGGAGCTTTCTTTTGCCCTCTGAGTTTCACCTGTCAAGGTTAAGAGTTTGACAGTCACATTTTCCTATTTTTAATACATTTTTGTCTCCCCTGTTGCTGTGTGAAGCCACATGAATGGTGGGCAAAGCTGATGGAGTGGTCAGGGTGGGAGAACTTGAAATTTTCGGTACACAGGGTGCTGCCAGGTGCACATACAAATGGAAACCTTGCTTCTAACAGTCCCCCTTGTCAAGGCTCATATTGCCTTTTATTGCCATGAATACAGACTTGCCTGATAGAAAATGAGCTTCAAGTTTTCATAGGGCTTTTTTTTCAAGTGGCTTGGGTGGAGATCACAGAGGAAGTATGTGACCCTGGCAAGTCCTTCAACCTTATCACCACAAGGTAACAACCCAGATAAAACCTAAAAAGGGCTGTGCCAAGCCTCCCCAAGATTCTCATTCAGAGCAAGACTTCCAAATTCAGAAAAGGGACTTTCAGTTCGGAAAGGGATGAACGAGGAGCATTACTCCACCACAGCCCTTTGTACCCCCATACCTATCCGAGCAAGGAGGGACAGGCAGTTCATGAGGTCCCAGAACTGTAGTATATCAGAGGAAGAGTGAGTGAATTGTGGTTGAACAGAGTAAGAATCAGATAAACCTCCAAGGGTGTTGTGCAAATAATATTTGTCATTGAGTTTAATTATGATGCTAGAACCTGTAGAGAGCAAACTCTGAGAAATATTTTCTTTTAAAAGAGGCAAGGAGAGGCCAGTACCTTGCTGGGGTCAGTGCAAGGAAGGCCAGTACCATTTCTCACAGATTCCCCTCAAAATATTGTCATTTGAGACCCATCTCCATACCCCCCCAAACCATAGCTTTTTTTTTGTATTCTTGCTGCAGGCTCCTGATCTTGGGGACAGAAGGGACCTGTGATGCTACCTGGAGTTTTCTGTCCTTTCCAACTTCCAAGCTGCAGCAGTCCCACAGGTGTTTTTTACCAAACCTTGCTGTGTGTGGACATGTGAGTTTTCCCAGAAAACAAACAAATGTTTAAATACTTATTTTCTGACTCCATAGGTTGGATTCTTCTACCCATGGATTTCTGGCACCTCTGTCTTAGAATGACTGTGACAAAAAGAAGTAGTAGCTGTGACAGCTATTAAGAAGAAAAAAATCAGAGAGGACAAGCTCTAAGCTTGTTCATGGAGGTCTCCCTTTTGAAGCCTCCTTCCCTTCTTGAGCATGAAAACAAGGGCAGGTTGGTAACCAAGGTTTTGTAGCTGGTCCTGACTTCATACAAATCTCTGAATGCAAAGCAACAGAGTATTTTATTGATATGGTTTATACCTGGACCACCAGCATAGCACCTCCCAGTTCCTTCTGTCTAAATTGGCCTTCATCAGTTTCCCATCACTTTATCAGTTATTTCTGCACTATAGATGTGGGATATGCACCCTGAGCCAACAGGCAAATAGAAATGCTGTTTCCTGTTGAGTTTAGCTCAGCTATGATAAGTATGACCACAAAAATGGCTGTGTTCTACACCAAAATAGTAACATTGAGTTTCCTATCTAACCCACAGAAGTCAGGAAATTCATAAACTATTCTAGGTTACAGCATAAAAACATAATAAGGAGATTGTAAAAAAATATTGAGGAAAAAATAAAAAGAAGAAGAAGAAAGGAAAATAAACAGGCACTGCAACTATCAGTATTTGAATGTCAGGACAGAATTTTAGTCAAATTGTATTAACAATAATTAAGGGGGCGGAGTGGGGGGGAGGAGGAATGATTCCAGATGGCCATCCCTAAAAGCTGCAAGAAAGTCCCAGGGCTGGACTGGGGCACCCCAGGGAAAGGCTGGGACTTCTTTGCTCACTAAAGACTTAACGAGGCACAGTCAACACTTAGCTCCCACTTCTGTCTGTTATTTGTTTGGTTTTGACATTTTGTTGTTACAAGGGCTTAAAGAATTTTTTTCTGTCTTTCCAATTTTTTCTGTGGGACTGTTGACAGCCTTTGGTGCATACACATTTCCATTGTTTTCTCTGCTTAACCACTTAGTCAGATTTGCCTATTTGTTTGTGGGTTCTTCAACTGGCAGCAAAAAAGATAATTTTAATATTTTGCTTTTTTTTTAACATAGGAAAATGTGATGCAAACCCACAAACATTGTTAGAGAGGATTCAGGGACAGGTGTAGTGACTGGGGTTGCTGTTAAGTTTTTGAAATGGTCTAGATGTCAGCTGTTTCTCTCTTCTTTATGTGTTGCTTTAGAGGATGAACAACAGGGAAGACAGTAATTGCTTTCCACTTTCTAATTACAAATAATGAACAAAGTTCACTAGTGCTGAGCAGGAGAAGTAGGAGGCAGGGGAGAAGAGGAAAAGACAGCCAGTGCCCAACTCTTTCCAGCAGAGGTGGAGATTTCCATGAGGGCGGCCCTTCCAGCTCAGTCCTCCCACAGGTTTCTCTGGGAGTGCTGAGCCACCACTGGACTGATCCTGTGTAGGCATCACTCTTTTTGTGGTTTGGGGTGGGACAGTGCCTGGGGACACCTGTTAGTGCTGGTTGGAGACAGTGCTGGGTGAATATATGAGATGATCCTAGAATAAAACTTACACAAGCTGTTTGACCTTGCTGTGAGAGACAGCCTTGACCTGCATCTCCCTTGGCTCATGCAACTGCAGCCATCATCTGATCTGCCGGACAGAGAGGAGCAGCTCACCATCGCATGCATCCCCTTCATGCAGAGGTGCTGAAGAAAGTACTGAATTCAGATCGTGGTTTCCTCAGTGACAGCTGGAATATCTGCAGTGGGTGACACTGAGGTCATAGGAGGTCAAAGAGTATCTTGCCCAGAGATTTTCATCAAAAGTGAGACCAGAGCTTTGGGACAGTGGCAGAGGCACGCAGCAGATTGAGAACAGTGACCACGTTATTGTACGAAGATGACTGAACTGGCAGGATGACTGAGCATGCCCTGAATTGCCTTGCTTTTGTTTACTGGTTCTCAGAATGTGCAGACCTCAGACAGGCCAGGGCATTAAGTCTCTGGTGTCTGTGATTTCTCAGCTGTGCAGAGCTCTCCATACTGATAATATTTAGAGGAGAACATGGGGGCAAGATCCATCTCTTTAATACAGATATATGCAGGTAGTTTTGCCTTTGTGCATGTATATTAGGCATAAATGAACTCAACACAAATTTAGGAGAACCTCTAGTGACACATATCCCATTTTATAACTGAGCATGTTAGATAAATATTGTGGGGAAATACAGATACATGCCAAAATTAATGTGGTATTGGACTTGTACATGCTGAAATAAAACCACATATACTACCATGTCCATTAACTAAAAAGTGCAGAAGAAATTGCTACTGAAGCAACTGATCTTTGTGCAAGAATGCTGGCTGTGTGCCTGCCAGCATAAGACGCTAAGCAAAGAGGGAATAAGCAGCAGAGGTACCAGGGGCATACACAGTCATATGTTCCTCTTTTTAACCTCAGTAACCTCTTTTCTCCCACTCATAGCTGACATATCTCCACCCTCACCCTGAACACCCAATAAGTATATGAAATAAAAACCATGTTTTTTAGTTATTATGGTTCATGATGACTAATGGAGACTTGGTTGAATAAACTAGTGGGCTTTTTTTTTTTATTTGTGGTAAAAGTACCTTAAAAATTACTCACAAGCTGCAATTGGGGACTGTTTGAATTTAATACTGGAGAATTTATATTTATGTGAATGAGTGAACCAAAATTAAAATGATAACTTGGAATCAGTTTTAATAAGTAGAATTTAAATCTGAATGGCTGTAAGGTAGGTTATGTTACATGAGAGATCAGGTGTAGTGTGGGAGACTTGTTCTCAGAATGAGAGTAGGCTGGGAGAAATGGACAAATTGGGGGGGGAATAAAACAAAAAGAATTTATTTTAAAAAATCAATTAAAAACATTCACAGAAACATACAGAGCTTTTAGATTAATTAGTCCTTTATGTTCGTGTAAAGGCATCATGCCTTTTCTTTGTACATATTGCCATCATTTTCTCATGTAAATAATAACCAATATTCCTTGAAAAAAGTTTAACATTATATATATAATAAAGAGAAATGGGAAAGGCTGTTGAAGATCTTTGAAACTAAACAACTTCATATTTTTTCTTTGCCTTTACCCCTTCCCCACTGAATCTCAATTATTTTTCCAATTGGTTTTGACTTTCTGCTATTGATAAATTTTGCAAAATAAGTCACAGAAACCAAGGTTCAAGCCCTACCTTGACTGTGTTATAAACATCTGGGTGGACTGTTTAATTAGCATGAGTGAATGTGGATCTGCTTGATTTGCTGTTCACCCTCTGAGGAAAAAAGGCAGCAGAGAACCTGAGCTTGTCATCAAGGGACATGATTTTAGGATACATTCTTTTAGGAAAGGTGTCACATTCATGAGAGTTATGGTAATCTGTACAGTCTGGCAACACTTTAAGTCAGCAGCATTGATTGTGATATGTAGACTCTTATGATCCAAAATGCTCATTTCCAAATTTAGGTTCTTTATCGAAGTGTTTATGTTCACATTTGTCTCTAAACCAGTGCTTAGATTCATGGGAAATCATAGTAATATGAACATTTGCTTCTAGCACTTCATAATCAAGTGAAAATGGGCTTCCTTGTCTGAAGCCTATACCACAGGGGCCATTAGCTGTCTTCCCTGGAGTCCTAAAAATGTTGATGAACTTGTGTACTGACTGAGCATTTCAATTTAAAGCCTTTCTATGGAGGACTTCCTTCTGGTCTGGAAGTGGAAACATTGATGTATGTCGAGAAAAACTATTCTCACAGTGTTTCCTGCCTCTCTCACAGCAACAGCTCACAGAGATTCCGTTCTCTGGTCTTCATATGTTGCTTAGAAGCTGTGAGAGGCTTGGGTAGGTCCTTGAGCAAGTGCCTCAGCACTCAGCCAGATTTACCTTAACCTCCTAATTCTATCAGCCCTGACCATCCCATCTTTATAGATAGGTGAGAGAAGAGCAAATGTTTTTCTATTTAATCACTTAGTGTCCTTGTGCTACTTTTTTAAAAAAGAGGTGCTGGCAGGAAAGGGAGGTAGAGTGGGGACTGCAAACCTTAGAAACAAGTGCAAGCAGTGGGGTTTGCATTACACTTTTCAGTATTGCAGTGGTTGCACGAGTGACATTAATTTGCATGGACCCGATGGCACCCAGCTGAAGAGCTTTGGTTGTCAAATTGGCATTGGATACAAAGTGATCTTAGGTTCCATCATACCGCTCCAAGGTGCCTGGGGAGCACATTGCTCACTTTTATCTGTGTTCTTTTCCACTTTTGAGGCTTGGAGTCATGCTTTTGATGTATTCATCAGATGCTGGGCTAATCTGGAAATGGTCAGCATTTCTGGAAACCAGGCAGTGACTGTGGGGGCAAGGGCCTTGCTGACTCATTTCTGGGTAACGCAAGTTAAACCTTGTGTCACATCCAGCTCAGACAGGCGTTGGAGGAGGAGAAGGTGGTGGTGCACGGGCAGGAGCTGATACTGGAGGGTTGAGATTGCAGCAGGGAGAGATACTGAACTCTTGGCAGGGTGGTAGATGCAGCTTTGGCATGGCCAGAGCGATCTGCAAGCAAGGATGGGCTCCATACGTGCTAGACAAAAGGGCTGGCGGGTGGCCAGGGGCTCTGCGAGGCAGCAGCGTGTGCTTGTCGTTGGGGGTGAGTGTCCTTGGCACAGGGCCGTAGGGGCCCTGCCATTGTCATCCTTCTCTTGATTGCTCTGCGGGCCTGGAGGGGGATCTGTTGTGTGTTTTGTTTGTCATCTTTTGTTTGCAACTTGAAGCAATCCGGCAGAGGGTAATTGTGCTGTTTGTTTCTGACAGCCCTAGCAGAGCATCCCCTGTTATTTCTCAGGCCTTGCTAGTGCGGGTGGGAACCTGCGGAGGGAGGACAAGCCCAACACGCCCAACACGAGTCACTTTGCCCACTGCATTTGCAGCCCGGCACTGTGCCTGCACCAAGGGGAGTTGCGGCAATGGCTGGCCCTGGCTGTGCCGTCTGCCAAAGCACCGCTCTGCAACCGGAGTTGGCTCCGTCCCCTGAAACCACCTTGCTGGGTGGTGGCCGGGGAATGACAGGGGAGGATCCTGTCAGCCAGGTGCATATGAGCCCGAGCTGCTGCGGGAGTTGTGAGGGCACCAGAGGAGCAGCAGCCCAGGGAGGATACAACTCACCACCCCAGCATTGCCACCAAACATATCATACCATGAAATCACAGCTGCAGGAAAGCTGAGACCAGCTCTGGGTCATCTGTCAGGGCTGAGCCTTTGCAGCGGCTCTGCCCATCCCTGGCTTTATACCCAGACAAGGGACACGTTCCTGCTGGGAGTAACTTTTAGGGACAAAAAGGGGCATCATGGGAAAAGCCAACACTTCCATATAGCCCAAATCGCATGCACTGGCGCCCTGGGTCTGCTGTGGGGCTACATCATCCTGTTGCATGCCCCTGGGCTGCTACAGCCCTGCCTGAAATGGGAGGGGTGCTGAGGTCACCATCTGCTGCCAAAAAAAAATCCATCTCCTGAACATCTCATTGCTGACAAGGAGGAGAGCCACCATGCTGCTGGGCACTGCATGGTTGAAAGCTCGCGCTGGATTTCTGCGTGTCACTGCAGACCCCACTGCAATCGGGCCGCAGGGGTGGTCCTGGCTGTGTCAATTGGCAGAGACCTCTATCTCAGGCTCGTGTAGGAAGTGTGCTGACCCACAAAGGGTCGAAATCAGTCATGCCCTGAGAAGTACAAGCCGCTTTCCAGTTTGCAAACAGCAGGGTCCCCTTAGTGGTTTGCACCTCTCTGATTATTTTTAAAAGCATTTTGATACACTGCCAGTTTTAAAGAGAAGTGGTTTCCGTCAACCGCCTGCTCTTTTTAACAATGGGATGCTTAACATATTGATGTATAAATGGCTTGCATTTTTATTTAGTTTTCTTTTTCTCCCCCTGCCCTTGATTTTGCCTTGCCTGTTTGGCACAGAACAGAGCAGTTTTCTGCCACACACCCAGCCCTTGTGGCTTTTACTCTGCATGGAAGGCATGAGAAGCATTCCTGTCTTGCCAATTGAAGGGGTTCTCGGGTGCTCAGTTCATGCAGGAATTGTGAGGGCCTGGTCCTGTTCACATCACCTGGTCACAAAGGCCAAATCTAATTTAGAGGGATCAGGGAGTAACAGCTTTGATATCCATCATCTGGAGCTTGAAAATCCCTTTTGAACTTAATTTTTCGTGCCACAGAGCTCACTACTTCTTTCTGTCTTTTTTTTTTTTCCGGTGTGCTAATCTCCATCCCATAAAAATCAACTGTGAAGATCTGAGTTATCTGGTCTTTCTGTGCCACCACTGTGTGATACATTAAGATGACTTGCAGTTTTTCCTATTTACCTGTTGCCTTTTTCTCTGTAGAAAGACCGAGGATGCACTGATTTTACACAAAAAACATGTTTTACTGTGATGTCTCTCACCTTAAAATGTTTAAACTGATGTATTTCTAAGAACAATATCCCTTCTCTGAAGTGCTAATCTAGTATTAAAGCTACATTAAAGCTACTAGTATAAAAATAAAAACATGCTAGACTGTAGACTTTATAATTAAGGTCCTGTCCACAGGAGTCAGGTGTCTCCTTTCTTCTGTGTCTCCTGTATGAATGTTAGCAATTTTCTAGAATCGGGAGTTAGAAAAATGTATTTTGAATGCAAAAAACAATAAGAAGCCTTACTGCCTGCCTTTACATATATATTTTTTAAATTTAAAACCCCTCCAGGCACTCTCTGTGAATAAAGAGAAGCTCCATCTTTCATAGAGTATATTAAGAAATTGCCTGATCACGACTCACATTAGGTTTGTAATTTAACTCTCTTTATTTTTAGCAGACTAGGACAGAAAATTAAAAGGTAAAAGAAGAATAATAGGAAATGTTGTGAATACATGAAATTACATGGTTTTAAAACAATTATGTTATATGTGAGATATTAACTATCAGATCAAACTATGTTTCAAGATGTATAAGTGGTGATAAAACTGAACATATTTGGAAAAAAAAAGTGAACTATTACTGACAAACTTATATTCTAGCTGATACATCAGAATCTAATTACTTTAAAGTTACTTTAAACATCTGTGGAGGTTTTTATGTTCCTAATTTTTTTGTGGAAAAATCACACTTTTGGCATGGTATTTAAACTGGACAGAGACAAAATGAGAAACAGTGCTCTGAAATTCTTCAGATTTCAAAGCACTGCCTCTATGAGAAAGTGGCAAACTGGTTTTGAAACTTTCAAACAGTTTAGGAATATCAAGGATCTACTTTGGTTTAGAATCCTTTAGATTGACAATGGGGTTTTTTACTGGTTTAATTATGGTTTCCACATCTGTTTGGGTCATGTTTTGAAGTTTCTGTGAGCTGAAAACATTGTAAAATAATTTTTTTTTCACTGTGGTTTGATTCTGTTTAAATGTAGACAAAAAAAAAAAAAAAAAAGAAAACCAAACAAATCCCAAACCAAACATTTTGCAGATTTTCCTTGAGATACAGTCTTGACTGAAATTGTTTGGATGTTGCATTTTTGTTTTCCAAGGCAACTACTTTACTGGTTTCACTGCCTTTTGAGTCAGAGAACTTGTGGGAACAGCTGATTTTCCTAGACCCAGGCTTGTGGGTTCAATCCCCATGTAGGCCATTCACTTAAGATTTGGACTCAATGATCCTTGTGGCTCCATTCCAACTCAGAGTATTCTGTGGTAACTGTCTGTGATAACTGATTTTTTGAATACAGATTCTAATTTAATGCTAATCCTGCTATCCTTGCAGTCTGTCATCATGTTTCATTTTGCCTGGATATGCTTTTTGAGCATCCTTGAGGAGGGGCTGATGATAGAAGATATACATGGCTCTGAAGGGCTTTTGTAATGCCATTAAAGCTTTGTTTTCTTTTGATAAAAACTTCACTTGGGTGCAAAAGCAATCTTTTCAGACTTAATGGAGGAAACTTCCACTAAGGGGCTCAATGAAGAGAAATCATGGGACGTGGAAAGATGGCTTTTGAAACAAGTAAATGCTTGCTATTGTACAAACCCATCACTGTGCTTGATGCCATCAGAAAGGGCTTATTTTGTATGGGAGCTCAGGGTTTGCAAGGGCAAGGTGAGGATCAAAGGAGAATGGCTGGGACTTACCCAGAGAAGTGAGCAAAGCCCAGTACAAATTATCTCAAAGAGAAAGGAGGGCTCAAATCAGTCTTTTGTTTCACCTCCACTTCATTGCTGGTCTTTTTGCATTACTACTCTTTTACAGCTGCAAAATTCTTACAAGTTTCAGAGTCTTCTATAAAGCAATATATTCCTACTGGTTGTTGATAGCCTGAATAACAAAAGAAAAGAGAAAAAAACAAATTTTACTTAAGTCTACGTTCTACACCCACTCGCAACCTTTTGACTGAAACCGGTAACATAACTTCTGAAAAATCCTGCTGTACGCAAGTTCCTCCATGCCACCCCACACAAATTGCCGGGGTAGTTCAGCTTCTGAACACTCTGCAAGTAATTTTGTCCAGTCTTCAAACACTTGAGCTTTGTGCTGAGCTCTGGGTTAGAAGTCAAGTTCAGAAATTAGTCTGGAGGGGCTGAGTGAGATCTAAAATGGGAAAAGTTGCACATCAGCTGTCCAGTTTCTTCTGAAGGTGCAAGTTAGAACAGCATTACGCTCGCTGCACTTCACGTTTTCTGCCAGGGATGTAGGGTGGACCTCCTCAGTCATCACCTGCCAATTCTCAGTTGCTTTTCTCAAGACTTCTTCAACAAAAACATTTTCAATGTTGCAGTAACTGATCTAGCATAAGAGCAGTAAGATTTCCCCATACCTGCCAGTTACATTTAGATTAATGCATCAGAAGGACATTACTTTGAGGAGATTTCTAATATTTTTTTGAACTAGAGCATATTTTTCAGGTGTGTTTTTGATTCAAAGCTTTGAGGAGAAAAACTGGGCACATTTTCAGTTCATCACCTTTCCTATTGCAGGGTGCAGTAATGTAATTCAGAACAGCCTAAATTGAAGTTAATAATTTTGTCTATTGCCTGGAAAAAAAAAAAAAAGGACAAAACCACAACTTAAGTGTTGCTTCTTCTCCCAGCCTTTCACAATTGGCTTTTACCTCTTCAGATAGCATGTGGCCCTGCAGTGGGCCAAACTGGGATCTGCCTCCAGCAGACCAGCTGGGGCTGGAGTAAGAAACCACCTCCATGGGCAGCAGATCTGATGTAATCCCCATACTATGCCCCCAGTTCTAAATGAGGGACAGAGGGGAGCACATGGCCAGAGGACTCTTAAAACTATAATAAATTAGCAAATGAAGCATATATTGGTAAGCGGACATTGGTAATCTAGGCTTGTTTAGTGGGTGTTATCTAAAAGCACCTTCCCTCAGTTGTTAGCCATAGCATGGTGTCATGCCTTTGCAAACTACATTAAAGAGCCCTCTGCTGCTAAAAATCTAGTTGACAAGGTGCTTAAACTGCTGAAGTGTATTGAGGATAATAAGGTCAATTTGTCTTGCTGAGCTAATATGCCTCCCTGCTGAGGCTCAGGTCAGATTAAAAATTGTAGTAATTTTGTAGCAACTCCAGTTGAGGAGGAAAAAACATGAACATCATAAGATGCGTTTATATTGCCGTACCTGCATTTGCGTATTATATCTTCCTGATATATCTGTCTGTGAAAAACAAGGCTCCTCTCCAGCATGGTTACCACTTCCAGGTTTAGAACAGGCTTCACAGGAACTGAGAGGAGACACGGCTGCTGTGTTATGTGTCACATGGAAGGACATCGACCTGTTGAAACGAGTCTAGAGAAGGGCCACCAAATTGATTCGAGGGATGGAGCACCTCTCTTATGCGGAAAGGCTGAGAGAATTGGGTTTGTTCAGGCTGAAGAAGAAAAGGCTTTGGGGTGACTTAGTTGTAGCCTTCCAGCACCTGAAGGGAGCCTACAAGAAAGATGGAGAGAGTCTACAAGGGCGAGTGGTGACAGGACAAGGGGTGATGGCTTTAAAGTGAAATAGGATAGGTTTAGATTAGATGTTATAAAAAATTCTTTACTGTGAGGGGGGCGAGGCACTGGAAGAGGTTGCCCAGGGAAGTTGTGGATGCCCAAACCCTCGAAATGCTCAAAGCCAGGATGGAGTTCTGAGCAACCTGGTTAAGTGAAGGGGTTTGGAACGGGATGATTCTATGGTTCTATGCCACTCTCTGTCTCTAGACCCTGGTCACTTTTTCTGTTGTGTTTTGCTCTCTTTTTCCCTAGATTTTGAATCCTTGTAACAAAATGGCTTCAAACAACTGTGAAATACCTTCTATTAAAACTATGTGAGAGCACAGCACAGGGTCAGTTTCAGGATGCTTTTCTTGTCAGTGTAAACCACGCAAAGCAGCGCCATCAGTCTAGAGTTTAGATCTGCTGTGATTTTATTTCAGCTTGCCAGTGATAGACGATAAATTTGCCATTTGTAGTCACTTAATTTACTTAGGATCAGGCTGATGCCCCTCTTGTGCTTTAGTTATGCCACCAGAGTTCAAAAGACACAGTTGAGACAAAACAGCCTAAATCAGAGCTGTTGTGACTCGCATCACCAGTCTGCTGCCTCTGAAACCTAGTGGTTGGTAACCTCACCTGAGGCAAAATAAAGGAAACCTGTTTCCTGCCACCATGGGCGTATAAGGCAAAGCACTTACCTTGAAGCAGGAATACAAGCAAAAACTGTTCCTAATAATGTCTCCCAGGAGAAGGTCGTGTCTGTACTTATTGAGGCTCAAGGGCTACTGCTGTCAGGTGGAGACCAAGGAAAGCAGCTGAGGCAGAGCGCCCAGGCTGCCTCATGTCTGCTAGGGCCTGTCAGACTGCTTTAGCTGTGTTTCTAACACATTATAGCTTAAAACTTCTCACTTGTGCCTTTTAAATGTTGTATCTGAAATCCTCTGCCCACTCACTGGAAGCAATCTCTGCAGTTTCGATAGACAATAGTTATGCCAAATTTCAAGATGACCGTATGTTATCTCTGTATGTGCACTTCTGCCTTTGCAGCTATTCATCAGTGCATCAGGGTCTGTACACAGAATAGATGGTGGAGGGGACCATGTGGCCACAGTATTTCACCAGCACACATGAAAACAGTTAAATACACCTCAATAAATATTTTGCCTTTTATCCAAGAGAATGTGAGAGTTGCAGACAAAGATAAGTCCATGGAAATGCAGATTAATACCCAATTCCTAAAAATATGACTAGCATCAGTCAAAATGAGATAAGGATGACAGAGCTGTATGCAGGTTATATCTGGCGGATGTGAACCACACTGTGCAGGGCAGGAGGAGGGCATGGGAGGGAATCCAAAGGAAGCTTCGTAATGTTACTCACAAGCCCAGTATGGTAGTGTCCTGAATTACGTCCACCGTGACATTCCTCTTCCATCTCTTTTTCATGAGTGGATGAATTGTTTAGAATGGTACAACACCACTGCAGTTCTGTGGTGGAGTTTAAGAGACAGCCCAAGGAGGGTTGTCCTCAGGTGTGCCGTCCCAGTGCTGAGTTCTCTGAAATGTGACAGTGATGATGCAGTCTGCCTCATCCATCTCAATATTAATAAATGGTGAAGGAGCACTGCAAACAAATAAAGTGCAGAAGGAAAGCCAAGAATACCTTAAATTTGGTTCAGCTTTTTTTCCTGTTATTTGGTTGAACCATTCTTAGGACACAAATATGGATGTGCCCTTGCATTTAAAACTCACTTAAATATCTATGGTTGTGACCACGGGTTTCCTAGAACACAGAAAAACATCTTGTACTGTGCAGTTAACTTTTCAAACAATGGAAGAGAAGCACCTCCCCCCCGCTTCAAAAGAGAAGTCTCAGCTTCAATATGGCCTAATTCCCCTGTTCCCTGTAAGAAATCTGTAAAAACCAATGATAATTAGGAAGCTGTTTGGATCTGATATGCCTTCAGGGTAAACCTGAGGCCAGTGATGACTAGATTGAATGGGTCCACCTCTGTACATCAGTGGTGTTTGGAGAATTTATTTTGCTTTTGTCTTTTAAGTGATGGCTAAGTTGTTTCTGTGATGCCCTCTGTAGACAGTGAGGAGCCTGAGAAACTTTGGAAAAGTTTCCAGCCCTTTCCTTCATTCCACTTTTCTGCATGTGCATCTAATAGCCATGTCCCCTGGTATAAACAGTAGTTTGTGGATGAACCTTAAAGTTATTCCCTATTTAACTCTGGAAAAAACTTTTGAGAAATGAGGAGATGAGGAAAGCACAAGAGTTGAAGCTATTATCTGTGTAGATGTGGCAAATAAAAAACTTTAGCTGTATAAGAATATAAGGCAAATTTCTGTGAGAAAGTTCTGTGTTCCTACTTCCCCTAATGAGAAGTGTCCAGTTTGCCATTTCCCTCAGCTCTTCATTGAATTCTCCCATGCAAAAACTCGAAGAGTGGCATTTCCCCTCATAGGTACAGAGAGGAGTGAGAGCCTCCAGGCCTGCTAAGAACTGAAGGTGCCTGGACTTGAGCCCTTATTTCAACAGAAAAAAAATGAGAGCAAGAGGAGGCTGAGGAACCCTGTCAGTGAGTAAGAACTCATCACTTAATCTGCACAATGCTAAACATAGGGGAAGTTTCCTGTAGTTCACTGGTGCATCCAGACTTTTAGGATATGCAAAAGTTTAGTCTAACAAAAGAACAGAAAGTGTAGCAGTTATTTCAAGTTGGGAACATTACATTGCTGTTGGTTTTGTACTGTGCAATTATATTCTGAGAGAGGAATCATTGTGTTCAGAAGGTATTCATTTTTTACTGTCAGAATCTTTAAACATGCTGTGTTTATTTATCCTTTAAATAGCAAGTGCATCTCTCCTTCCCAGCTAAAAATTGTCCACGTGACATTGTCATTTAGCACTTCCAACAATGTTGGTAATACAGTAATACAGTCATGAACAGGATTACAATTTGGTAACACCTCAGTCACCTCTTAAATCTTTAGCATTAACAAAATCACAAATTGTGGACAGAATGCAAATGTATTTATAATTTCTAACCATTCAGGATGTTTCAGGGCTTCCTAAAATCTCAGCATCAGAGCAAGGACCCTGTCAAGAGATAAGGCACCCATCCTGAATTAATTCTGATCTAATCAAATCTGATTTGATCTGACCTAATGTAATCTCATGTCTGTCCAACCAGTAGACTTTATCTGTAGATATGATGCTCACATAATGGATTGGGAATTCACTCCTTGCTTTGGCCATGGGTCTTTTGATGGCTGGGCTGGTTAGTCCTCAAGTCCTGGTTTCACGGGATTATTCCCTGGAAAGGGAGGCAGATTGCTCTGGCAATGGAATGAAGTGGTTGCATCATGTCTAGAAGCAGCAGGTATGGCTGTTTTGGGTGATCCACTCCTCTGCAGAGAGCAAGAGTAATTTTAATAGCTGCACTGATCCAAGGAAAAGAGCAAGGAGGAGAGAATACCTGTTACCAGATTAAGTAGCAGTCAAAAAAAAAGGGATAATCTTTTGGAAACATCAATTTATTTTTTTTAAAGTCTGTTATTGCCAGCTGTCTTAATTAGTCTAATAAAAATAATTATTTGCCCCTGCAAAGCTTTCCTTGTTTACAGTAGCTGTGGCTTTTGCATTCATCTGTGGTTTCTCCATTTCTTCATCTCTAAAGAGTTGTCAAGTCACTGAGAGATATTTCAAGTCACTGGAGGGATAAGATAGACCTGCAGGGACACTATCCTCATGGTCAGGATAGTGGGGCAGGTTCTGGTTAAATGCTGTGTGGACATCATGTGTACCACACATATTCTGCAAGGCTGCTGAAGGCATCCAGAGGACCTGCATTTCCTACTGGTCTTCCACTTTGCTATGGAAAAGCACAGAAACAGGACTTATCCCAGATTTAAGCTGATTTGTAGCTAAGCACATATGTAAATGCTTTGCTGAACTGTTCTTTGTGAAGACTGTTTTCTGACCCCAGCCTGTAGAGTCCTAATCCTTCTGTGCAATAACCTAAGTGAAGATCTTCAGCACAAGCTGGAGTCTGTGCAGACACCTTGTCTGCATCCATCTGAGTCAAAAAACAGAGGCAGGGAAAATCCCTGGGACGGGAACTCAGTCATCTGTGCTGGTACCTGGTCCAAGCAGGCAGCAGCCCTCCCAGCGGGTTGCAGGCAGTGCTTGGGAGCCAGCATGGGCCATTCCCAGTGACCAGACCGGAGGCAGCTTTTGGAAGAGAAGACCAGCCGGTAGCATAGACGCAGGCTGTACTGTGCTGGCTGGTCTCAGTGGCCAAAAGCTATCCCCAACAGCTTTAATTTAAAGTTGTATGGGTGCAAGTTTAATTTAAACCTGTACAAATACAGCTTTAAAGCTGAAATGTCTTTGGGTGACAGTGGGATGGCAAATAGTTTCCTCATGCCAAATATTGATGGGCATTTAATATACACTTTGGGCACATGCTGTGACCAGGGAAGATTCCCTACTGATGTCATGTGAGTGCTCCTGATTCCTGCAGTGCTGTGGTGTGGGATGAGCACAACAGAGGAGAATCACAAGTGTAAAGTGCTTTAAAGATCACACTCTAGCAACTCTTACCAGAAAAATACTCTCGATTTGAAGTGTGATTTTTTTTAACAGCAATTCTGCCAAAAGACCTTTGTGGATGCAGTTACACTAAGGGAAAAGTAAAAGCTTTGACCAGTACAGCTGGTGCATCCGTGTGAGCTGCACTGTCAGAAGCCTGCTGTTGCAGGCAGAAGCAGTTCCTCATGTGGAGGGCACAGCCAATATTGCCTGGTGTTCTTCTAGTGCAGATTTATCCACCCTTTGAAGCACTACTTAATTTTTAAGTGGTTATTAGCTATTTTTGCATTAATTTTTCCATGGGTAGTTGTAAAGAGTTGTCTCTTCCCAAACTGATGTCAATTCCAGTGACCCTTCCTGCCTGTGGCAGCGATGGGTCTGGTCTGAGCACAGGGGGGAGTTGAGGATTGCTGCCTGCCTCTCCATACCTCAGCTCATGACCACTGACTCTTGGCCACATGATTAAATCCCTCTGCCATGGGTGGACAGGATCAAATCCCTCACTAAGCCTGCCCCAGGGGGTCAGTTACTACAAGTTGGCATTGCAGCAAAATCACATTGCTTGATTTTTCACTCTGAACTCAGGTATAATAGTTATTCTGTGATCAGGCTGGAGTGAAGACAAAATAAACCAAATTAAGAGTATTTCATAAAGAGAACTTAGGGCAGGCAGTTTAGAAGTCTCAGTAAGATTCCTGACATCAAGTAGGCAAATCCTGCTCCTTCTCCAAGGAAATCCTGTGTGCAATGGAACAACTTCTGGAAATGCACCATATATAGTATAAAAAAGGAAAAAGACAAATCCAAAGAGACACAATGACTGACCGTAACCATATTCTGTTATGGATTACACAGTGTTTACTATGCAAGCATCATCCATCTATAGACACGTACACTTCCTTGTGCTGCTATTAGCAGTAGAAGCTCATATGCTTGTACATATCTAGTACCAAGTACATGGGTTTTAAGAGGAAAACTTGTCTGTAAGCAAATTTGTAGGTGTTTGGATTGGGCATTAACAATGCTGTAGGGCTATCAGTAGGCAGGTGGTCCCAGGAAGAAAAATAACATGACCATTATATTTCCTGTTTCTGAAAGGAGGAATTGATACCCCAGTGCCAATACACCACTGCCCCTAAGCAGGCAGATGTTTGTGCACATGCAGGAGATAGGACACAGCAGGGAACTGTGCTGCTGGCAGTTAGTGGATTGCATATCAGTCTCCTCTCAGGGGGCTTTGCAAGCCCATCAAGGATACAGGTAGAAGAGAGGGGGGTTTGCCTCCTACTGAGAGGATGTGAGAGCAAAATGCAGCTACACTAATGCTTTTCTCCTCTGCAGTAGACAGGTTGCATGGAAACAGAGTCTCAAGAGCAAAGGGTAATTGGAACAGTTACCTGCCTGCAGACTGACAGATTCCCCACAGAAAGACACTCCTCACCTTGGAGAACTCATGATCTGACAATCAGACAAGAAACTCTGAACAGACACACAGAAACTGTTCAGAAACAGTGGGATGTTTCTCCTCAGCACTCTGGCTGCATACTCACCTAATGAAGGAGTGTGGGTTGGAAATTAAATTGTTGCTTTTTGATGTATTTTTGTAAAAATGCATCTCAGCAAAGCACCGAGTTAAGAATGATAAGGGTGAGTGTTGGGGAATTAATTAATGTGATCACACTGTGTGGGATGTAAGGCACGAATCTCAGTGGTGAGAGGGTTACAAGCCCCAGGGCAGACAATGACAATCTGTTGTGTAGTGGTCTCAAAGCTGGGCTGGATGTGTCTCTAGCATTTAATGTGGCTTAAATGTACCCTTATGCTGGGTGTGGTGAGGGAAGATGACTCTTGAATAAGCAACATCACCTTTGACATAAAGTCCTGTCCACAAAACCTGTCAATGAAATAGCTAATTAGAGAAGGTGTAGCTACACCCCTAGTCTAAAGAACTGCTTGTCTGCATGGCTAAAAGCAGGTCATGTAGAGCACTGAACGAGCTGCACAAGCCTGCTTGGCAGGGCTGTAGCGCTGCAAGTACAGTGAGCTGCACTTGCTCTCACTTTTCCTGGCTGTAAACAACTAAGGTCCGATTCTTCTCGCTTTGCACTCTGCATCGTCATTAACACCGCTTTCAAGAGTGGGGTTAGTGGGTGTAAAATACTACCATTTAGTAAGGCATCATTTTACCACCACTTCACAGCACTGTAAAATGAGAATGTAGGCTATGAAGCAGCAAAGACCTGAGACCCTAGCATTCACCTCATTAGAGAATCCGTTGACATATGATGGGAAATAACAAGGTCAAATCCATCTGTCCTGGAATTACACAGGGTGCCTGAGCTTGGGCTGGAGATTTTAATGGAAGACTAGAGCAATAGAATAGAAAAAATATTAAATGAGTATGCGTGCCAATGGATTTGGAGCAGAGAGTGAATTTTACTTCCCATTTTTCTGCTTTTATGTGAAACTTCAAGCAACACCCTCCTCTAATATTTTTAAAATAATTTGTGTAAATATATAATAGATGCACATACAAACACATGAGTGTATGTAAGTAGCGTAAATATATATTTGGAGATTACACTGTTCTCAATAGGTCTTTCCAGGTAATTCTGTTTGAAAGAAAAATTATTTTTCCTTTTCATGTGGATTCTCATGCTCTTTGCATATGTCTTGCCTGTGGAAGGTAGGTACTTAATTTTTTTTTTCTTTCCTAGTTTAGTTTGGGTGCTCTTTTTTTTTAGGTCTGCTTTGCTGTAGGCCCTGAAAACAATAATAAAAAACTACTGTGGCAGTTGCTTCCATGTGGCTTGCCAAAGGGGCGTTAAGAAATTTTCCTGGTTGTTCTGTATGTGTGAGCTGCAAAGAGGTGATAAATTGCTGAAGGAAATTAAAGCAGGGGGTTAAAGCTCAAGTTTTGTACTCTTCTGGTTTGAGCAGTCTTGGATTACAAGGCTGCTGGTTGTGTTGGAAATCAAAAGGTTAGTTTCTCTCTCTGACTCACCCAGAAGTGCTGCAAAGAGAGATTATTGGTGAAAACATCACTCAGCCTCTGCTGCTCTCTGTGCTTGGTTTGCTCAGGTGCTGGAAAAAGAAACCACAGTCTATCAGAGTGGAGCAGCTAAAGTGGTGATCATAGTACTTTGGACAAGCAGCCATTGCTACTCATGGAGATTCCCCCAGAGCAGGTTCTGCGCTGCCCTGCCCTCCCTGCAGTGTGGAGGCACCCAGCCCCTGCACCCATCGGATGCTACCTTCTCCTGTGGCACTACCTGGTTGGTAGCAAGGGCAGTTGGGTATCAGCTGAAAAATTGTTTCTTGGATTCTTTGAAGGTCGTTTAACATCTGGTGCCTCTCAGTGAGTGATGCTTTGCTGTGAGTGGGGAAGTCGTAGCTCCCAGTTGCGGCTGCCAGCTGGTCACAGCTCGGCTATTTTGCTTTGCCTTACAATGCCATCAGTGTGCCTACCCTTTCCAAAATGAAGGCTTTTTTATGCGTTCATCCATGGTGCTGTGTCATGAATCCACATGAAGAGGTTTTCTTTCCCTCTCTCCTTCCCCCAAGTTCCAGGTTGTTGCAATTTTGCCTTCAGCTGAACAGCAGTAATGTTGGCTCTTAGCTAGAGCTTTAGGTACAAACATTTTGCAATGTTTCATGAAGGAAGGGAAGTTTTGTGGGCCCTGGGCTGTAGATGGGAACACCAAAGTGTGGGTCTGTGGTGGGAGTAACCCTGCATTACTCAGCAACACGCAAGGAAGCCTGTGGGTGGTGACTCGGAGCAGCAGTGGTTATACTGCTAGCCAGGACCTTCAGTCATTGCTACACCATCTTACTTTAAACCTCCCTACAACTTGCTTCAGCCCCAGCTCTGACACTGCCTGAGAGCTGCCCACAGCTCTGTGTGGGGTTGCACAGGCTGCTGCTGCCCTGCTGTGCTGCTTAGGCTCACTCCTTGGCCACAGCAGCACTAGGCTGAGACCAGTATCTGCAGCCACACTTCACACCCTTTCTGCAAGTTGGTTTTCTCTGTCCTCAGTGGCTGTAACCTAGGAGCTCATGAAGTGTGAGCCAGCATCTGCTGCCTGCTTTTGGGGTGAGGGCAGAAAGGCAGGGGCAGCCTGCCACAACACCCAGCGTGCCTCAGATCTCCATAATTCCCAGCAGTCCAGCTTACACTTATGTTTTCCCGGCCTTGCTGCAACTGTCAGGACCCAAGAGGAGAAAGGGATGTGCCTGTTGAGATCACCTGCATGTAGTGACGCTCAGGATATGCCCAGGCTGATAGTCAGACTGGAGCTGCAGTGTTGATGTCCCAAGTCTACCACTTCCTTGTGAGAGACTGTCACAGCTTGAAAGAACCATAGTTTTTTTTGTTTGTAAGGCTGTGAAAGTACGTATGTGCACAAACACATATCCAGGATGAGGCTGAAATCATTGCTCACCTTCCTACAGACCCGTGCAAGGCTTAGGAAACAGGAGTTAAAAATAGGGGAATCTCTCTTTACTCTATTTGCCCCAAAGCACTTTGTTAAAATAAGTATTGTTATTTGACATGGAGAAGCACTCCATTAAGGCAAGTTTGCAAAGCCCTTCAAAGCAGCAATACAAAATATTAAAACTAAAAGTAACAGCATATTGCTCTCAAATCTCATCCTTTGTGTTCAATTCTCAACCATGGGACCCTGTGAAACACCAGCTGGGTGGGGGGAACCTGGTGGGACAGGGTGGGAATTTCTGTGAGTACAGATGTACGCTGCTGCATCTGCTGCACTAGCACTGGACACAGTCATGGACCGTCCTGAAGAGTCTGGGAAGACATGTCCAGCTGTGGAATATGATAAAAAGAGAAGTGAAAAAACATGATGATGTCCAATTGGATGGTGTCAGGTCAGCCAGCATGAGTTGTGAGTACTGATTTTGCTCACAACAGGATTTATCCAACAGTTGCAAGTAGCCAACCAGTATAGCTGAAATTAAGTTGTTCCTTCATAGAAAGGACGAAAAGCTTTGTTTTCTCAATAATGTGTCACAAATATTGTCCTCTGCCCTTGCACAATGCAGTGTGAACTTGCTTGTAATTTGTGCTGGAGGGAAGAAGTCAGCTCTGTGTCTGTATTTCACTGTAAAATTACACTTAAAATCCTTTCCTGGCATTGATTCCAGCTTTGATATGCATTAGTAAACATTCATGACACCGACATTAATCTGGAGTGAGTTTATAGTGATTTGTTATATTAGATACTAAAAAAGAGTCATGAGACCATGATTTGATAGTGTTATCTCAACACCTTGCATAGAGATGCAAGGATGATTTGGTGACATATCATCCTTGACACATGACACATAGAGACCATGCTTCAATCAACACGCCGTGCCTCTGGGCAGAGTGGTGTTACAGCCTCTGCAAGGGAATGCCACTGCCTGCGAAACCGCCTCTCTTGCAACTAGTGGTGATGGCAGGGCTATGGAGACTGGGAAGCAAGAAACCCAGCCTTCAAAAATCAAATACTCTGAAATATAACAAGTCTCCCGCATGTTAATGATGCTTCATTACTTGCAGGCTTGTCTAAGTAAGAACCTGCTTTTCTTATAATTACTTATTCTGCAAATAAATTCAGGAGTAATGATCTTAGTAGCTCCACTGGCACTAGGTCTGGGCATAAACCCATCATAATTTGTGTCATTTCATTTTAATTCTGCTCTAAATCACTCTGCTTAATTAAATTCTAGTTATCTTGATTTATTTGAGTACGATGTGTCCACCTGATGTTCCTCAAAATATGTGACCATAATGAGCAAATACCAATGGAGTGATGTGGTGACCAATAAAATTATGCTGGGTACGAAAGAAAAACAGAGTATTATCATTTGTTTAGAAGTGGAGTCAGGATGTGTTTCCTTAAACAGTAGTTTTTGCTGTGGGCAGGATCTGGACTTAGCTGTCTGCAGGCAAGAAACAGCAGGTTTCATTGCTGCCCCACACTGAAGCCTGCCTTCCAAGAGGGAGAAGAGGTTGTGACAAACCTTTCCTGGTGGTAAGTGCAACTGGTTGTAACATGTTAGGTGGGCAGAAAATACTGGTGGAAGTGCTTCTTTAGGCAAATGACACCTCACACCCAAGATCCTTTTCAATCTGTTGAGAAAATCCTGTGTTTTAGTGATGTGGATGTGCCTATTGTGTGAGATAAGTGCTGACTTGTGGCTATACTGATGGTAACGAAGGGTTACAGAAATGCTGCAACTCAAAAATACAAACATAAATATCAGGCCTCCAGCCTATCCACTGGGCATTTCTAATTGTCAGGTGAATGGATGAGAATTGTTGTGATAAATGTCATGTATCTTTTGGGATGTTACACAACAGTGATGAGGAAAAAGGCAAGGCACAGAAAAGAGAAAGCTAGGGCTGCCTATCTCTGCTTGGGAAAATAACAAGCCCTTCATTAGAAATGTCTTTAAAATTATTATCTGGAGTTTATAAGATGTCATGGTTGGTCCTGAAAAGACTAGGTTTTGAATCATCACTGGTGAATATTATGTTGCTACCAGTGCTTTGCACACACTGACACTCAGGTTCAGTGGCAGGCAAGAGCACAGGTAAAGGCTGGACAGGTGAGGCTCCCGTGCTCAGCCCGTGCCAGTCACTGCTGTCAAAGTGTCCTTCTGCCCTTGCAGGCAGCTGTGGGCTTCAATTTATAGTCCCCGATGTTTAATTGCCAAAATGAAAACCATATATATATAATTACTGGCGTGCTCAGAATACCACTGCCAAGGGGCAAGAATACTAACAGTAGGCAGGGTCAACAGCAGTTTAATTTTCCAGGTTGCAAATTGCGGTGGCAAAATCTTGCATACAATTCCTACCTTCCCTACTGCCTCCACATGCAGACATACAACAACAAACCTCCCAAATCACCCCAGAGGGACTTGCAGGAGCTAACAAGTCCTCAAGGATTTATGGTGCAATATGCAGATGCTAGAGTTTGCAAAAGCAGCATGGATCCTGCTGAAAGAGTTAAATTAGGACTTTGGCCCTATCTCATTATTTACTTCAAAAAGAAACCTTGCACATGTGATGTAATTTTTATGCCTTTGTGCTATTTTCACATGGCCATTTTGAGGGAGGCTCTTGTAATGTCTCCTCTAATGTCTCTTGCCACCTCAGGGTGGCAAAAATCACCCCACAGCATGACATTAGCACTGGTCATAGCTTGGTATGTGTGTAGGCTTGAGTAGGTACAGGGCCTGGTAAAGGACAGCAATTTTGCTAACACTGCGCTACTGTGTACATGACGTGGGAGTTACCATGAGCTAGTGCTGAAATTCGCGGTGTCATGGGTAGTAAGTAGTCACTCTTCAAAGCCTCGTGTACTCAGGGAACTTTCAATGGTTTAACTTAATACAGGTTTCACACTGGGGAAAACTGTACAAGTACTTGGTTTCAGTTCAAACACAATGTTATTTTAATGTCATCTCTTAGGGGAGGGTTGTTTTTTATTTTTTTATGAAAAGAAGTGAAAGGAAAGGAAAGGGGTGTGCCAACAAGCTGGATACCCTTGCACAGGCGGGGCCCTTGATTTGCATAAAGACATTGTTTTTTGTGAAAGCCTATCAGTTGGTGTGGTCTCAGTGAGGTCAGAGACCAGTGCCAGACACATAGTAACATCACAGTGCAAGGGATTTGTCTTCGGGAGCCAGAGCTGAAGCCACTGAGAGAAGAAGAGCCAAGAACAGCTCACTTAGCTGCACCTGACTTCTGAGGATGTAAAAAAGCTTGGTCAAAGAGTCTGACTATCTCCAGCTTGGACATCTTAAATTAAACATTCTCCTTTTTGTGTCCAATCTGTTCATCTTCCTCTTGTGTAGCTATCAGCCGTGAAGCTTTGACTCTGCAATACCATATCACTGGGCTGCTGTGTGAAGACTGAACCACACTAAGAGGGTGTACACATTTGTGAGGAAAGCCTCAAGTACTTCCCACATAGGTAATGATTTCTTTCCGTGTCCATTTTTGTCTTAGCTGTATTTTCAGCACTTCACTCCTAAGAAGATAAATTAATGGACATGCAAAACATCACACAGTGAAGTAAGGACTTTCACCCCAATCAGAGTTTTGTCCCTCTAAACTTTGACCCTATGTTCAAACCACTGGTTTTGTAATGTATGTTTTAAAAATACATGGGGTAGCATTTTACACCTTTGTTAATATATTGAGACTCATTCTACAATATACACTGAAATTACTTTTCAGGGAGGTCCTAGATACATGAAAGATTCAAAAAAAAAGTAAGACTTTTCACTGATGGCAAGTTCTAAAAAAATGAAAGCTGACTTATTACTTGAAGGAGAGAAAAAGCCATGAAACAGGTATTTTTACTCAGCAAAAGAAAATTTTTAGCTTCTAAATATGCAGAGACACTAAATCAACTATCACAAATGTGTGCTGGTGATGCAGCCAACAACACTTAATTATCAGTTCTTCAGAAAAATTAGGTGAGAAAATTACTTGTCTTTTTATATTTATTTTATTTATAAAAGAACCCAAAGATGATGACAATTCTCTCACTACAGCATGTTAGGCATAGATGACTTGTCTGTCTTTTTCTTCTCCCTCTATGACATAGACTGATAAATTCCTGCAATGTACACAATTTAATGTGTGTTACTCCTCTTCAATGTTTTTTTTTTCTGCAGTGTTGAAGGAAGCTGTTTGGTAGAGATGAAGCAGTCTCATCTTTTACAGGGTATTAGATGAGAAACATTTGAGATATGGGGGCAAGAACCTATTCGGTCCGATACACTGACCTTCTTTGCAATGTGTGGGCCATTGTTTTTGTGTGTTATTATCTGCATATGCATCTTGCTTCTTTCTTCCTCAGTAAATCGTTTGGGTCATTAAGCAACATCTAGGCATGAAGATACTGGTCATATTAACATGGTCTGATGTTAGTGTCTTCTTATATCCCAGCTTTATTATTTCCTCCCGGTGCAGGGGCAGAGATAAGCAGGCACAGTTGGAGGCAAGAGGAGGGCAGAGCATGAATAGTACTCCAGCAGTACCATAAGCCTGTTTTGCGGCCAAACATTTTGTACTATGAAATCACAGCCATGTGGAAACAATAGAAGATGCTCACTATTATCAGGACTATATCTACATTTTATCGATGATTTGATTTTGACTATGCTAACCCTGCAGCAGGCAAGAAGAATTTCACACTTTGACAATGCCTTAATATGCGATTAGTTTTGTGCCCCAGATCAGGCTTTAATTGCTTCATGCCCAGGTGTATAGTAAAACAGGAATCTGCCCGGACCCACAGTCCAGTCTGTGTTTGGTTTATGTTTGGTCTCCTGTTGATGTCCTCTCTTCCCAGATAGACAGAGGTCAGCTAAAACTGACTGAAAGCTTTTGTGCTAGCAAACCTGGTTTGCTCCCAAAGGAACTCTAGAGGACAGGACTTACTTATCTTGTGTTTAAAAAGGTAATTTAAATGTTAATGGAAGAAATACCTCAGCCTTAAAGAAGTACTGAAGCAGTCAGGGACTAATGATTCCATGGATGTTCTTTGTCTCCCAACAGCAAGGTGAAAGCAGCACTTGCTTCCCCTCCAGCTGCTTGTTCCTGCCCACAGCAGTGCTCAGTTATGACTGAGCAGGGCTTTGTCCAACCAGGAGTCCATCACCCTTAAGGGTTATCTTTAGTTTGTTTTTGCTTTGCTATATTTAAGCTGAATTGGTTTCTTCATCCACAAATGGATCCTTTATTCTAAAGCCTTTTTAGAGGCACTGAGTTGATTGCTGGTTTATTGCTGGTTTATTTGTCTTCAGTTGGCAAATTTCTTTCAGGTTATATCTACTAACCATAAGAAAACTAATCCTGTATATGATGATAAGCAAAGTAAGCCTTTGTAAAAATTCCCTTTTACTGGAAAATCAGTAAGAAACTGAAAAATTCTGACCACCTATGCTACTTTCTGAAACACAGGTAAGGCACAGCAAGGTAATCAGTAGATTAAAAAAACAGGGAGTTGACTGACTTTAAAATTACAGTTACAATTATGGTATATCAAAGTGGATCTGTGTTAAAAGTGGTCTACAGTGGAGCTCTCTCCCCTTGGCCTCTTGAATGCAAGTGTATGATATAGTCAAATGACTCAGATATAATTTAGAAATTAATAAACGATTTATTGAAAACGACAAAAAAGCAAATCAGCGCGCTGGATGGCCGGGAGGACCTCTGCCTTGCCACGGACCGCGCCCACAACGGTCAAAAGCCCCTCTTTTATACCCTCTGCAACCAACCCCCCCTCAGTCATGTCAGTTTATTATTGGTCCCTGTTTCGCGGGTTCTGTTCTGTTTGGTTCTGGTTTCGCGGGTTTCCCCATTATTGGACTCCTGGTTCGCGGGCTTCCCCACTATTGGATTCTCAGTTCGCGGGCTTTTAGTCCTGTTGCTGAGGGAAGACAACGGCTGCTCCTGTCCTCACGACCAGCCATGTTGAGGCTTTTTCCAGAAGGGTCTATCATAACTCTGGGGCTAACACTTCACAACTTTGTTTCCTGAAAACATACTCAGAACAGACACTACAAAACAGCAGGATAGCTGACAAGCCTTGTAACTACAGTGACTCAACACTCTCTGCTATTCAGCACTTAATGATTCCACAGGAATATCAGCTTAAACAACAAGCTTAACATAAGCTTAACAACTAACTTATTTGTAAACTTTATTAACTCAGAACTTTATTAATTCAGAACTCATTTGATGAACAAATTATTCAATTTACTTATCACATGTATCTCAGGATATGAATTCTTCTCAAGTACTGTCTGCTGCTACTATGCTGCTTTTTCAAACTGAAGGAAAAAAGCCCCAAACACCAAACAATCCAACTGCTAAATGAAGGGAGAAATTAATGGAGCAATACACAAACAAGGAGATGGCACAGGGAATGCTGAAGTAGAAGTTGTCAATGAAAGAAATGTTCTTCAAATGTCAGCCTCTGCCCTGTGCTGGAAGAGAGTATCTGAGAGAGCAGTAGCAGCTGCCATGACGTTTCATTTTTTTCACCTTGAGGGATCCCAAGGAACTGCTGTGTGGAGCAAAAGATTAACTAAGGGAAGGTGGAAAAGCAGGAAGACAACTCATTCTTTGAGCATCAGCGAAGAAATAAACCATCAGGGACTAAACTGGTTTGTATTTTTTCTCTGGTGCACATCTGCCACCATGACCCAATGTAGCTGCTTCACAGGAATATGGCAAGAAAAATCTTGGCTCCAAAAATCTTGGCTCAATAAATCTGGCTGCATGTGTATGATGGAAGATGAAAGAAAAGAGAAAGGTGATGTTGAGAGGAAACAGGGACCTAGGTCTTGGCAGTCGGCAAGTTTCCATCCAGTATATCATCCTACACCAGGGGCGGCTAAATGCTCACCAGTGGTAGGGGGAGAGTGCCCCTGGGAGTGCGTGGCATTTCAAGGAAAGAAGATGATAGACAATGTCCTTTTAAGTGTGGGTTTGGTTGTTCCTTGAGTAAAATAGGAATAATAATGCCTGAGCAAGGGTATAGAATTCCCAGGGAGGAGAGTAAGGGAAGTTGTTTAGAAAAGGTTGGTACATCAGTTAGATGGAACATGTTAATTTGTCCTTGATTTCTATCAGGTGCCAAAGCATTAAACTTCTATATGGTGGATTAAAACTGCAAGAGGTTAGAGAAAGACGGAGAGGAGCAAATCTGGCAAAGGGGGAAATGTAAAATTGCAGTAGGTTTCCTTCCCAGCAGCCTTCCCTGCAGGATGCTCGGGTAGGCTCACTGGTGAGCCAAAGCTGCTATTCCTTCCAATGTTACATGGTGACCCAGTCAGCAGCATCCTCTTGAGCCTGCCTGTCCCATAACGCTGGGAGCATTTCCCCTTAATGTTCTCTGCTGATTACCTGCTCCAGCATCAGGACAGCATGGGGCTTGCTCCAGCTCGGGGCCATGCCAGGTTGCTCTCGGCTCATGGAGATGTTTATAAGTGGTCAGTACATGTGCTGAGAGGTCAGGGGGGCAGGGGAGGAAAAGGTAGTTGCAGAGATCTGTTCTCACTGCAGCACTGGAGCCAGCCCAGTATGAGCAGTGAGCTGCTGCTTCCTATGAGCATCCCAACATGTGGATACCACTATGGCCAGGAAAGGAAGGGGCTGGTGGGTGGTAGGCAGTTCTGACGAGTGGGCTTGTGGCACAGCAAGGTTGTTACAGGTGTATGTATGTTCTTTTTTAATTTTCTTGATCATTTGTTAATAAACATGCAAGCAAAGGTCTAGTTGGCTGTTGGAATTGGTACCAGTTCTGGTGCTACTGTGCCCAGCCGATTTCCGTATTTTCTAGGAGGGTACATGCCATTGCAGCCAAGGAAGTCATGGTCTCCTGGGGCTCAGATCTAGCAGTATCTAATAAAAGGCCTGAGGAAGAGAAAGTTCTGCAAGATTTGTTTTCTCATGGGAAATTAATCATTGTATACCACAGCATGCCTGGCATATGGCTGCCTATCCATGGGAACACTGAATCCAGTCCCTGATTCAGCAAAATACTGTAAGTGGTGTTTAGTTGTGATAAACAGGACTTAAGGGCAGGTCTAAAGCTGGGCATGTGCTTAACTGAATAAAATTCATTTCACTTCTGCATAGAAAAGGTAAAACACTGAAATTTGTATTGCGACACAAAACTAGTTTTTTTCTCAGGCAAGCATTGGATCAAAAAAACGGTAGTGAGACTGTTTTCCAGATTAATTCAACTTATTTTAGATGTCTATTACTTTGTCTCTTCATCTTCCAGATGTCACTTGCAAAGGAGACAAACTACACAAAAATTGATTTACAAGACCAAATACACAATCCACATAGTGCAATGGGTCTTCTGGCTGTTATCTTTATTATTTGTATTGTATCACCCTGCTCTGGCTGCAGGAGACAATGGCCATATACTTTGCAGTGGATGGTTAATGAGGTGACAAACAATCAACCAGATTTCTTTTCTTGGCTGATCATTTACAGATTTGTTCATGCTCTAATGTCAAAGTGTTTCTATCCTGGTATATCTCGCTGTCTAGGAAAGAAAGCACTCGTGCTGCCTACCACCATGTAAGTGTTTAATTCTTCTTTTTAATGCTAATGCTAGTTTGTAGCAGAGAACCCTAGAACAACATTTTAACTCCTAAAAATCTATTCTTCTTGGTGGTTTTAAGCAATTTGCTTCTTAATTACTCTGAAAGTGTCTTTGCTCTTGCATTTAAAAAAAGAAGGATCTGAGATGTCATTTTTTTCTAAACAGTGATACTTTGATCCACAAAAGAGTTTGGTGGAATAAACACTTGAAGAAAAGTACAAAGATCAGTGTTTACAGAGCCATTGTGCTGTCTACTCTTTTATATGGATCCGAATCATGGGTCATCTACTGCCACCACCTGCAACTCCTAGAACGCTTCCATCAACACTGTCTCCGTAGAATCCTAAAAATCCACTGGTCAGATTATGTGACTAATATGTCTGTTCTAGAACAAGCAGCAGTCACAACTATTGAGGCCATGTTACTGAGAACTGGGCAGGGCACATCTCAAGGATGAAGGACCACCGCCTCCCTGAGATCATGCTCTATGGTGAACTTGCCACTGGCTGCCGCATGAGAGGAGCCCCGAAGAGAAGGTACAAGGACTCCATGAAGCAACATCTCAGCCTCGGCCATATTGATCAACATAACTGGTCTACTCTGGCCTCCAATCGGGAGGTCTGGAGACACACCATCTATAACGCTGCTGATGCCTTTGAGAAAGCACGCAGGATCACCCTTGAGGAGAAAGGACAACGCAGAAAGAATTGTGTCTTGCAGAATATACCACCTAAGGAGTCCTTCTGCTGTGCCTTTTGCAACCGGACGTGTCTATCTCGTATTGGCCTTTTTAGCCACCAGCGCGCTTGTAACAAATGTGGGTAGAGCTCCTCCCAAATCTTCGTTTGTGAAGCCTAGCCATGATGAAAGGATACTTTGAAACCAGAGACCTGCTTGTGGGTGTCATTCTATGCTTTCAGACATCACCACATTTCTTTTGGAGGTTTAGAAATTGGTATGTAAATACCCAACACCCTTTTGCATTAACCTCATTAAGGCCAATAAACATTTCACTTTAAACCTCAATGCTCCCAAATGGGAGGGCTGAAGGTCTAGCCTGCTTATCTCTTTTCAAACAGGTGACTCCTTATTACCCTCTGAAAATCTGCAATATAAAACAATCTCCCATCAGTAGCTTTTACAACCTGTGATGCAGTGTGCCCAGGGTTTATCCTTTCTCTCTTCCTTTGGTGTCTGCTTGGTCGTCAAATTCACACACACACTCTTAAACATTCATGCAATCACTCTAGTCTCTGATATTTGCACTAATTTCGTTGTTCTCCGCTTTGCATTCAACCTAGAGAACTCTGCGGAGCCACCACAGTGACTGTGGGGGACAAAGCAGCAGTGGCAGCTGGACAGACACCCCACCACACACAGTTCCACTGCAGCTGGGTCACCGGCCAGTGGGAGGATTTACAGTGGGACAAACAATGTGTTTGTATGCAGGGCCACACGGGTGCAGTGGGGTGAATAAAGGACACACTGAAAGGAGGAGCAAAGGCATGTGGTGCTAGAACTAAAACAGAAAATTGAGATTTTGTGCTAAGCTTAAAAAACCAAAAATTTCTCTCTGTATCCAAGAAAGAAGCGTGGCCTGTTGGGTAGAGCAGGCAGCGGAGTCAGGACAGATGTTTCATTTCTGGCTGTGGTGAGACTTTATCTGTGGCCCCATTTCCTATATTTAACATGAAGGTTGTAATTGCTAAAATGGTAAGAACCAGTGGCTCTGCAGGAGGTTGGCTGATAGGTGCAGAAACTGCTTGGGATCTCTTCTGTAACTCATGACAAATTGTAACTATGCTTTAAAGTCACTCAGATGGAGAATTAAATGCATGAATTATTAAAAAACCTAACAATTTTTAAGTTAATTTTTAATATGACAGCCTTTAAAAACATTGCATTTCTTGTTCTTCCAGAATTCTTTTTCTTGCTAAAATAACACATGCAAGAAGTGTAAGTAGTAAGAAGAGGGGAGACTGTGCCCCCTTCTCCCTCACACTTGGAGCCAACAGCCGAGATTCAAATGCAAATGCCAGTACTCTCTAACTCTCCAGGAACTTCTGAGTCTTGGTGTCTTACACCTATGTGACAACTTTAGGCTAAATTAAAAATCAAAGAAATTTCCCCTGGAGTAAGGTATTGCTTGTTATGAGTGAGGATATCATAATTGGAGCTGCCAGGAGGTTTATGAACTCCACTTGCTGAAAGGGGCTTTGGGACTGTGAAGCACCAGAGTCTGTATTTTCTGTCTGGAGTCATCCCAGCTGCTGCCCTCCCTGTGTCAGATGTGTAAAACCAACAAACATGCTACAGATCCAATTTAATTGCCAATATGCTCCTCTCTTCTGTATGAATTTGATAGATTTGGGGGGCTGAGATTGTACCCTCCCAGCTCTCACCTTGCTGCTGGGGTGCCTCCTAGGTAAAAACACAGGCAGGTCCTGGGTGCAGGTGCCCCCTTTGAGAGTGCTGTGCAACCTCTTTGTCACATTTTGTCTGACTGGAGCTGCCTGATGTTGACAGGTCAAGGTCTCAACTGTAGCTGCCAGTCTGTGCACTTCAAAGCTTTGATTCCCCCCTGCTTTTCCCTCTCTATTCTCTAAGCACATGCCCACCCAATGTAGCTAAGGTGGTAAAGCGGGAGGAAACAGAACTTTGGTAGCTTTATTTTAGCAAATATAGGATGGGACATTCAAAGTCAGTAGCTAGAAACACAGAGTGCCTTTAATGGCAGAGGAAATTTTTTCTTTGATCTCATCATATCTGTTCTTCATCTTTCCCTTTCCTCAGTACCTCAAATGACAGACTTTACTGGAAGAATACCTCATAGCTGAGGATCACATTCAGGTTTTTTGCTATATGTGAAATTTTAAATCTAAATTAGGGTGTAGAAAATGTACTGTACCTTTGCTGGCTTCATTTAGTCATAGGAATCATGTATGCACATAACAGAGAGAAAGAGGGAGAGAGGAAAAAAAGACTAATAGTGTTTGAAAAGGGTGTAGCCATCAAAACTTGATGGGAAAAACTCCAGTAAGTTTGCTAACTTCCACGAAGTAGTAAATGATCAGCTTAACTTGGCCAGTGATGCATTAATGTTACTTCATTACGAAGTAAGGTGGTTGAGGAGGGAAATATTCGCTGTGCAGACAGAATGGTTTTTTCCAGGTTTCACAAAATTTTAAAATGAACCATTTGACAGAGAAATGCTAATTTTAAATACAGAGAAAGATTGGATTTTTGGTGTGGTTTTTTTTTTTTAATTTTAAGGGGAATCTGCAGAAGGAATAAACCTCCAAAGAACAGAGAGATATAGGACCACAGTAATGAATTTGCAAAAAGAGAAATGTGATTCTGTATATTTCACAGGCAGAATTTGTTAAGTTGTATGGGGCTTTCTCCAATTAGTAGTCACTGAGAAAACTTTCTGTGGAATCAGTTCACTACTGACTAACACTGCAACAGACATTTTTGATAGCAAATAACAAGTGTCAAGTGCTGACATTTTGTAGCTGGCATCACTTTCCCCTGGTGTAAATCACACTAAAGAAGACAGGACAGAGATAATCGAAGATCAGTAAGCACAACTGCAATGCCTTGCTGGTGGTGTTTGGCTCTGGCTCAAGTTAAAGGCTAACACAGACACAAGATTTGGGAGATTCAAACCTCAGGTAAAAAACTTTTACATAGGTATGTGTGTGTACACATCGCTGGATCAGTCTAAATATCCATCTATCCTCTCTTTGGCAGTGGTGTACATGCCACACTTTAAGCAAGGAGCACTTCCAGGCTCCCTGCATTACAAATGTGCTTGGCAGCCCCATCTGGGTGTGTTTTACCTGGGCTGTTCCAGGCTGTTTCCCATCTCCCCAGCAATTTGTCTCAGTGCATTATCACCATTTTTGCAATTATCACAGTTATTCTTGTCTTTCTGCAAGTAAACAGTGAGGCACATGAGTTTTTTAGACAATGTGAAGTATTTCACCATAAATATTTTTTCTTGCACGATTAAATCTGTTTCTTTTCCATTTTCTATCAAGCTCTTGATGTTACTACTCCAGCACTTCCTCCTTGTTACTCAAGAAGGAGTGCCAGTGAGAGAAGGCTCCACATACAAACACACACACACATACCCTTCTATTTCCACATAGTGACTTCTGTATTAGCAACTGCTTACAGATTTTTATCTGTTACTGCAAAAATAATTCTTGAAATTGCAGGAGTTATATGTCTGTTTTAAAGAAAGAAAGCAAGTTGTAGAAATGTGTGCTTTGTGCAGGAGAGTTTACTCTCAGTCCACGTTGCAGGGTTTATTTTTCATATCTCACAGGAAAAGGATACTGGTGTTGGGATTGTCTGGTTCCATGAGAACCTCCTCATTTAAAAGGACATCATGGATTGCCTGTTAATTCACTAGCTAAAACTTAAGTAAGCAGAGGCTAATGTCTCTCTACTGGTTTAATTAACAACGATTACTTGTCTAAAGATAAGGTATTTCCAGTTAAAAGCCATCTCCTTCAACTCCAGATCAGCTGAGAACAGTTCAAATTAGTTTTAGGGTAGGGTCAAAGATCAGAATTTTAGGGGTTTGAAGTTTTTTAGCTGAGCAAATCAACTCGTATCTGGGGGAGAATCCACATCTAAGTGAAAAAGGGGGAGGCTGAGATTTCCATCTGCATGGAAGTGGATTGTTTGGGGGCTTTAAACAAATGAGTTAATGAGGTGGCACTGACACACATCTGTCCCACCTGGGAGATCTGAAGTCCAGCGCATGGTCCACTTGAGTGTCACTGGCAGAGGCATGAAGCTGGAATAAACCAAACCAAAGACTTACATAACACTTAATAGGCTTTGAGGTGATTTGGCATTTTACAAATCTGTGCAAGCAGGGGAAGAAGCAACATATAGAAACAAGTGGAAACGTGCAGAAGAAAGAACAAAGAGGAGGTCAAAACTGAAAGCTTTGTGCTGCTCAGAGCAGAGCTTTGGTGACAGCTTTCTGCCAGGCAGCAGTGAGGTTCTTCTGCAGATGGTGGTAGTGTGACTCGGAGGGGACTGCCCAGGCCAATCTTTTGAAAATCTCCGCTTTTTAAAAAAATCCTCACTCTGATTTGAGTGTTTTAGTTGCAAACAGGAGCCAGCTCCCAAGGCACCTTTCCATCCCCAGGACACAGTGAGTGAGCAATGCCAGCTGGCATCACACTGCAGCCAGCACTGCCTGAAGGCCTCCTGTCAGGCAACCCAGCCTCGCTTGTCAGTGGGGCAGCTGAGCTACACACAGCTGGAGAGGGTTTGGATGGATGATGACTGTGTAGCTCTGTGCTTCAGCTGTATCAAGAAGCTCACAGTTCAGCGCAGGCTGTGTCTCACCTAAAAAAAATCCATTGCGCAGGCTGGAAAGGTAAAAGACCTTTCCCCAAATCTTTGTTTGCGAAGATGGGCCATTATATTACGTGCTACCTGAAGGTCTGTAGAAACTAAATCCCCTGGCTGTATCTGTATGACTCTCCTTGCCCCACAGAGCCTTGACTTCATATGGTGAGAAGATGGAAACTTTGGCTTCCCCAAGATGCTACACAGCCTTCACGCCCTGCTCTGGTGTTGATCTCAAGGCCCAGGGTCCACAAATGTTTGTACCTCTTGCAACAGATGTTTCTGGAAGTGTTCTTTCAAGAGGTGACCCTGAAACCAAGGCAAAGCTCCTAGTGAACTGTATTGCTGTGGATCAAGCAGAGCAGGGACAAGGATCATGAATCTTCCACTCTATGCCTGTGCTGGTTCTGGTATATTGGCTTGCAAAGAGCCCAAAGGGACCTACTCATTTTTGTAGGGATTCAGGTCCAGAGCTTTGAAAGTCCTGAGGCACTTAGCTCCCATCACCTTACAACTTGAATAAAAGCGTTTTTGAAGTTTGGTGCTGGATGACTTTGTAGATTTGCATGCTCCATTATCCTGCTGTCCCCCCGTTCTCCTCAGTGACACTGCTTATGGTGTGTTTGCTGCCTCGTGGGTCAAGAAGGAGGCTCTGCCATGACACAACCCCCTTGTGATGCCAAGGTCAGGGCTTGCAGGACCACAGGCCCCTTTTTGTGTCCTGTAGAGGTGATGGGAGTACATAGGTGGATATTGGTAAACTGGAGTATTTAATGGGCCATCCATAATTTCAGCTGGCCAGCCACTGGTCTCTAAAGTACTCCTTGTTTGAGGGCGGGAAAAAATCTGCTCCTGTTTCAGTCACCCTAGAGCAGAAGTGTGTAGTTCACTCTCAGCTGTTTGAATCCCGCAAACATGACCCCACAAGAGCACAGATTCTGAATTTTTCAATGCAGCATCTTTGGCTTGACCAAAGTCTGCCTTAGACCTCTGTGAACTGTCTGCACCCCTCATCCTGGAGAATCCTACCCCCCAGCGTGGCTATGCTTTGTCTGGGTGCATGTGGCCCCAAGGAGCCAGTTTGGGAGTCAAGGACCTAAGAACCTTATAACCATTTCTGGACATATCTTTTTACACTGTAAGAACTACAGAAAATGGCCCCCCAGAAGTTTCCTGGCCTTTTGTCCACCTCTGCTTAGAGAAAAATATTTTTCCTCCTTTTCCCCCAGTTGTATTAGACAAAGTCACAGACAAATAGGGGCACAAGCAATAGTCACAAGCAATAGTCACAAGCAAAAGGGGCAGGATACAATTCCGTGGCCTCTTCTTCCCCTTATCACAGGCTCAGTCTCTGGAGTGACCTCAGACTGAATTTACACCCTGAACGCAAACCCTTGGGATTGTGCCAAGTATGCTGGAGATTCAATGACCCGTTTTCGTGTACAGATCTGAGTTTGTGGACAGAGGGGTATTCAACACATTCGTACAGCAAAAGGAGAGGAGCCCTTTTTCCATCTTTAGTTTCATGTTTGGCTTGACCGTTGTCTGATGCTGCTCAGTGAAAGCCAGGCCCTGGGCAGGGAAGCAGCCAAATACTCTAACAAGTGGCTTCCAAGCGAGGAATGTCCTGCAGTAAGTACGGAGCAGCCTTGTCACTTCTCAGCCAATCCTCCGAGGACAATAAGGAAGGAGGACAAAATGAGTGCAGCCCTCCTGGGCCTCCCCTTAAGAGTTTAAAAGCAAAATATTGATTTTTGAGTTACCCTGCTTCAACTCAGCTTCACTCTCCTGATATTTTTATTCCCTTGTAGGTTTCTGACTCCATTCGTTTTTTAAAGAAATCACTGGTGAAATTGTGGTGTGTCCATGTAACATTCCTGCACCTAAAAATATGGTCAATTGACACCTTGGAGGTTTCCAAGCAACTCTAACCATTTGTGACATCTTTAGCTGCATCCTCAGTATGTTCAAAACAGATGAAGTGAATGAATTGATTTTAGCTGTATAAAACCCTTGACAAAAATGTCTTTGTGGCCATCCAGTTAGTCTCTTGATGATCTGTAGAGTATTTCCTTATGCCATGAACTTGATCCTTCCCATCTCTCCATTTGTTTTTCAGCTAGCTCTGCCGTAGGTTTCCTGCTCCTGAATGCATTGCAGTCACCTTTCTCAGGACTAGAGTCAAACAATGCTGTTCCTACAGTCACGATGTCATCAGGTCAGACCTGAGCATTATATACATCATATGCACCATATGAACAGCGCTCAATGTTGTCAACCTTGTCAGGTGTTTTAAATTATCATCACACCCAAATTGCCTAATAAAATCAGCAGGTTCGGTTAACTTGATTCAAAGTCCTAGCAAAGGCAAAATGATTTTTCAGCTTGCTTAAGGAGATAATTGATAGAACAACACAGCACAAACCTTTCCCTTTGCCCCCAGAAAAAAAAGAACATTTGCATGTGATGAAACATGCAGTAGGCCAGGAATAAATTAAGTGCAGGATTTCAACCCCTTTAATCAAATAATTTGATGTTTATGTGTGTGGTCCAAAGGAAATTCTTTTGAAGACATATGGTCTTTTCGCTGTACCCTATTTTAGATCAAGTTCCATTGTATTAACAAACATATAGATAAATTGTCGATGGGCTTGATTGTTTTGGGTTTTTTTTAAAGGTGCCTCTAACCCTGGGGATTCAGGCTTGTCCAAATACAATACACAGTAACCACACATGGGAAGTAACCACACAAAATAATTTCAGTGCTCAACATTTGGTGTCTCAGTTCCACTTGACAAAACTGGAGGACTAAATCAGAGACAGGATCTTGTTGGATACACTGCTGGAAGGGCTGGAGTGCTGATAATATCCTTTAAGCAGTGCAAGATATTATCAATTAACTACAGAAAGACTTATCTGAATTTAAAAAACCTAGCAAATGCTTCTGGCAGTAAGAATGCACAGCAAGGTGTGAGCAGGACACCAAGGTCTGGCTTTGGCAAAGTATTATGCACATACAGTAGAATTACGCCCTTACCTAGCGCCTTTGGTTGGCTAAACCTCCTAATACCTCTAACCTGGCTTCTCTGCAACACAAACCCTAGGATTTCTTAATCAGTCCTGCATAAAGCAGGAGTTTATATTTGAGCAAGAGCATTTTCTAAAGGAAAACATCAGATATGAAGGAAGAATAACAAAGTGTCTGATAAGCTGATCTTCTAACATTAAAATAAATAAACAAATAAATAAAAGTCAACAAAGCTGCTTTTTAAAGTATCTTTAATTAGAGGAATTGAGGTGATTCAATTGAGCTGATTTCTGCCATCTATAGGAAGATGTCCTGTTCCCTTCTCTTCATCCCTTCTTTTCTCCACCCGCCCAGTTTGCTCCTCAGACCCTGCTTTGATTCAAATCAGCAGAATGTTAATATAGAGTAAACCATGATTTTCATGTGAATGGACACAGAAAAATCACATGGATGATTCTCCATCAGCTGAGTAAATTAAAGTGAAGGGCCATGTGAACACCAAGAAGAACCAACAGTTCAAGTTGGGAAGGAGTCTTTGAGCCGAAATCAGGGAAAGGAAGAAACAGGGCATGGGAGGAATGGGGATCACCACTTGAGACAGAAACATATCAACTTCAGCTCCTTTGGGGCTTCCTTTTTGGGGGAAAAAAGGCTGCTCCCACAATGTACAGAAACATACTGGAACTTTTATGTTCTACAGGTAGTGATATCAATATGAAAAGGCTGCATACTCTCCCACTGTCCATGACATCCACATTCCTCTTTCCTAATTGCATGCAAGTAGGCAAGACCTTGGGCTCTGCATATGGCAGGTGTGGCTATGGGTGGGACCCAGCATGGGGCGAGAGCTGCTGGAGCGTTTGCTCTTCTCACTGAGCTGTTCTTCTGCACTCCTGGCTGTCCCTGGGCATATGGGGACATTTGGGCTGTGATTGGTGCTTGACAGCCTGGCCAGTGAGTGATAGGTGAAGGAGCTTTTCCAGATGCATTGGGAGTGAGAGGAATGGCAGCCATTCATAGCTACAGCATCTGATTCATTCTGCATTGAAGAGGTGAGATCAGATTCCTACTGGCATGATGGCATCAGCTCAGGTTGGGGAGGACTTGGCACCAGTTTTGGTCAGGTAAAAGCTTTACCTGAGAGTAAGGAATGACAGTGCAGCAAGTGAAGTGTGCAGGGCTGTGGCAGGTGGGGATGGAGGAAGGGAGAGTCCTTGAAAGCCTGGGGGTTCGTCCTGCCACCTGCCCCATCACCCACAACTTCCCCTAGACCCAAGGGGTGCAGCATTGTGCCCTGGATTTCTGGCTGCTCTCTGGTGTGTGTGGCTTCCTGCGGAGCTGTTCTGAATTGCATTTGTTGGGAGCCGCCACACCAGTCAGCAGCACGCTGAAAAGCATAATCTGAAATGTCTTGGCTTTTGCAGCATAAGCTTGTTTTAAAAAGCTGTGATCATATCAGCAAACAGCCCGTCAGTTTCTTCCTATCCTCCCGCTGAAATTGTGGCACATCCTATGCTGACCACCCCAGCACCAGCAGCAGCATTTCCTCCAGTTGCTTGTGTCCATGTTTCAGGACAGTCACGGGAAGGCCAGCTCTCCCCTCAGCCTTGTGTGGGCAAGGTGGAGATCCACGGCAGCTGAAGTCGAGGAGAAGCATCTCAGCTTAATGCAGCAGAGCTCTTTGAGTTTGGGAACAGGCGTTGGAGTCTGGAAGGTTGCTGGGGCAGGCGGGGTGGGGGTGGGAGCGTTGGGATTTGCTTTCATGCTGTGCCAATTGACTTCTGAGGCTTTTCGTCTTCTGAGCCAGCCAAAGTGAGCTGAGGCAAATTTGCTGAGTGATTGCTGCTTCCTGCCCCTTGTGCTGGCACCCCGGGGGACATGGATGGGGACAGAGCAGTCTGAGCCCAGGGGACAATTCCTCCCTGTTTGCCTGCCTCCTCACACACCTGTGAGGGTGAGGAGGAGGCTGAAGAGGAGCTGTTTCTGTTCATTGGTGGGTTTCTGGCAGGGGCATCTGTTTGGGAATGGTGGAGCAGACTTTCCTCTCTGATTCCTGCCCTGCTGGGGGGGAGGGATGAGCTGGGGGAAGCTGCAAACAAAAGTGGGGCAGAGAGAAATGGGCTGGTGCTGCCTACTCGTACTTTTGGTTTTGAGGACTTCAAAGCCCTTGCCTTTCTGCAGCTGACTGCAGCATGTGCAGGCAAATCACAAGCTCTCACTTGGGCTCAGCCCATCTGCTGGGGTGAAGTGGTGGGGTGGAGGTGCTGGCTCTCACAAGAAGGACATCCACAGAGCAATGCAGCCCAGGCCCCGGGTGATGCTCTGCTCTGCCCCAGTTACTGATGCAGGTGTCTTGGCAGGTTTCTTCTTGAGGTTTTGGTTTTCCCGTCAGCCCTGAGGCAGCCATGCCTTTGTACCCACCCTGCCTTCCTGCTTCACAGAGGAGATTCGAGGAAGGAGCAACTGGAGCGACAACTATGCTTCCCCAAGGAACAGGGTGCCCTGCAGGTAGGAGATAAAGCTGCTGACAGATGGCAGTGCCCAGCAGCACAGGGGACTGGCAGAAAAAAGGGCAAGGGTAGAGATAAGAGGTCATGGTTAGGGTAAAAATGACAGCTTGACAAAGTTAGAGAAAAATATTTATCAGCTAATGTGCCCTGCCTACAAAAACACCAATGTCGCCTCAGGCTATAAATGTGAAAAAAACTTGACCAAGTAATTTCAGAGCTGACTGTGGTTTTCCTAGTTGGGTACTAGCATGGTCAGCCAGCCAACCATTGCTCTTCAAACACAGTAGTTTCTCAAAAGCATTTATTCTAAAAAGAAAAATGTTATTCCAAGCCTCCAATTTAAATATACAGAAATCCAGATGGGAGAAGTGTTAATTTGAATTTACACATACAATATCACAGCCTGTAGGGGTTAAGGAGAAGGTAGGAAAATAAAACCTGTACTTTTTTTCCTTTAAGTAAATTCCATGATCAAGGTCTTTTGTTGTTTTTTTTTTAAATGCTATATTCCAACTGCCATCACTTTAGATACTTCTTAAAAACACATTTAGCTGTAAGAGGAGTGTTTAGTAAAATTAGTCCCTATTTCAGCATTAAGAAGAACAAATTATTTTGGTAGCCAAGCCAAGTAAGGTAACCAAGCTCAACCTATGACTGTTTCTGCACCTGTCCACTGGAATGTAACATAATCGATTTTTAAGATTACGCATATTCAATTCCAGAGTGTCAGCACTGGTGGCTGAACCCCCTCATATGGCTGGTGCAAGAAAAGCCAGAATAATAGCAGGAAAGGACAGATACGTAGGTGCTTGGGTTATTTAGGACAGCTAGTGGCCTTTGGCCAGGCTGCTCTTTCTGAAGACGTCAAAGGTGAGTTGCTCCCAGTCCAGGCACCATCTGCTCTGCTTTTTCCTCCAGAGGAAGTTTAAAGTGTTGAGACCATAAAAAGCTGGGTGTATACCCTGGAGTACTTCAGTGCTGGTTGGAGGAAACCCAGCTGGACGTGGACCACCATCAGATAAACCATCAGTAGCTCCTGGGATGTGGTGTGCTGAGAGGTTGATGGGGCAATTCATGGGTAGCAACAGCTGTGGGACCTGTCTCAGAATGCAGCAGCCCTGGGCATCCCTGCATAGCAGGACACGTGTACAGTGCAGCTCACAGGGCAGCAGGACACAGATCTGGAGCACTCCTGGGAAGGTAGAAAGTAGGTTTGAGCCTGGGTACTGGGACAGATCAGTGCCGGTGCAAGACTGCTCGAGTCAATAGTGAGAACACCTACACCACAGACTTGCCCACACTGAAAAATAAGAAATGGCAAAGGTGTAGCTGGGGTGCTGCAGATAGATGCTGGTAAGACAGTGAGGGACAGAGGGGTTGGGATGGGGCTCTGTGGGGAAATACAGTGCCTAAACTCCCGAGAGATTTTTCAACCCTGGTAAATCTCTGCCGAGTTCATGTGAGTCACAACCAGGGAGAGTTGTTCTCATTGCTATTGAGAAATATTGGGGGGGGGAGTCTTGTAATTTTTTTTCTTTTATTTAGTCACTGGTTTATTTTCCTGTGAATGATAGTAACAGTTCAGCTGGCAAAGTTGATGTAATTGTGAAACTTTTTTTTAGCTGTCACAGTTTAAATGCCTGGGTGTATGGTCTAAAGCAGACTACCTTAACAGCAGTTTGGCTGTACCTAATGCTTTTATATAATTTTTTTTTAACTCAATTTTTATAGTGGTATTATGCTAAGCTTTTTTTAGTGCTTCTTGTTACAAACATCATTTCCACCTCTTGTTTTTTATAACTGCTTCCAAATTCTATTAAGTCAAAATTTCCAAATGCAACAAGCTATGCAAGTCAAGTATTCAATCAGGTTTTAATAGACATCACCATGCCTGTCTTTCCTCAGGAGGCTGTTCACCTGTGCTTTTTAGGGATTTGCTATAGCAGAGTTGAGCACGTCTTCTAATTCACAGACCTTAAAACATTTTCTATGGAAACCGCAACCTTCTTTTAAAAATAGTTAATGTTACTGAAGGTCTTTGCAGCTTTACAGAAGATACTACATGGTTGAATGTACCTTAGTCAAGTTTTGGGAGTGCTTTAGATGTATCAGTTGAAAACTACTGATGTTCACTAAGATAGGCTCTGCATTAAGTTCAAGTCTTCCACATAGACCTGTCACTACCTGAATATATAGACTGAGGCAAATTTCATCTGAGTAGCACTCTACAGATTCTGCATCTTTGCAGAGAAATGAGAAATCTCTGGCAGACTCAGTTATTTAGAAACAGAGGATGGGTAATGGGGAGCAAATTCAAAGACAATTTTGGCAAAGCCTTTGCTCAGGTAATGGGCACACAGTCCACTTACCAAAGTTTGCAAGGCTGTGGTTTCAGTTAGGTGTAGTTTAGTGGTCATAAGAGTTTATGGAGTCACTTCACTCTTCCGCTGTGGGTTCTGGCCCCTGTAGCACAGCATATGACCCCTAGCACAACCACACGGGGATCTCGGCCATGAGCATGGATTTTAAGCACTGACTTAGGTTTCTGGCTGACAAGGAGATCCCACCAGTAGTCGGACCAGCCTAGCCTAACAGGCCACAGCTGGGAACAGGAGTGATGAAAAGGGCATGCCCCAAAGCAAAGTGCTGTGAACCTACAGCAGCCTTGCTTTATGTTAACCAACCATAGTAAATCATCATTCTAGCTCTTAGCCTTATCAGATACCACTAGATTACACTTTGGTGAGAGAGACAGAAAGTGCAACTAGGCGTGATCTGCCACTGCCTATTACTATTCTGAACTGGCAGATTTATAACTCTGGGTTTTATGCAAGTGAATATAGAGTAAGGCAGGCAGTGGAAAGCTGGTTCAGAGAGGTGTAACTGCCTCTGTCCTGGGTGTTTGAGATCAAATCTGGAGAGAGAAACCAGTGCTGGATGCTTTAACTCTCTAATTGCTGCTCTGCTTGGAGTTGGGAGGGCTGATGGTATTATTGCCCCAGCCCCTGCCATATACACAGCTGTGCTGCAGCCAGACCAGCTGCCAGAGTTGAGGGTGCAACACTTTCAGGAAAATCATAATGTATCTCTATTTATGCCTTAAAATATTACAGAGGGTCAGGAGCTGCAAGTCGATCAGACCATGGTTCAACAAATATGGTTAAGGTCCTTTGTACTAAACCAGAAGTACTGTGGCCATGGACCTCGGGTTGCTGGTTGGCACACTCACACCTGGGCTCCGATTTCTTCAAAACATGGCAACAGGCTGACTCTGCACCAGCAGCCTTTACACTGAACCAGATGCTGCCTACTTGCCTGCAGCGGGCTAAACCTCTGTGGGGCGTGTGGACCAATTTGACAGAAACTATACCACATGCTCCAGCCTAAAGTGGGTCAGGTGGCACCACTGGGTGCTACAGCAGTGCATGAGTCTACGCTTGCTGAGCACAGAGCCCCAGCCCTGGGTGCTGAAGGCAGTTAGCAGGCAACAACCTGGCCAACCTGACCTGGCTTATCTGCCAGGGAGGGGTCAACAGGGCGCTTGTGAAACCAACAGAGGAAGTTTCTACCCTACAGCTTTGGTTTTGTTCCTGTAATGCTGCTTGTTGCCTTCATTGCGCTGATGCAGCTGTTAGTAAGATTGCATGCTGAACCTGATCACCAAATGAAAAAAAACAAGGTTAAAAGCACACCCTTTTGGAATGAGGTAATTATTAAGCAGAACTACCCTCAAGTCTTGACTAACAGCCCAGTCTTCCAAATCTTCATACAGACTCAGGAGCAGAGACCTGAGCCGTAGGAGTGGGCAGCCAACCGCCAACCAGAGATTTCATGGTCTGCTTTTGTCAATAAAGCCAATGCCTGGTGGAACTGCAACCACAGTCCTTCCACTACTTCTTGCAATTCTCTACCTGGCATGCTGCATGTGGACTATGGGGCTTTCATGTGTCTCAGGATCATGTGCTTGTATGTACTTCAAATTCTTCATCTGAGCTATGTGTGCCACTTTGACTCCTTCCTCCCATGGGACAGGATTTTATTGGCTTGCAGATTGCATTCTCTGTAACACGGATTTCTTGCATGCAAATCAAGAAGTTGAGAGGGAGACAAGGTGATGAATATGCTAAGTATTGAAAAGCATTAAAGTGTTATGGTTATGTTAGAGCATATTTAAAGCAGAAAATAATCAAATATAAATATTGGAGAACCAAAACCCAGCAGTTCTGCATTGCAACAGGAGAACAAAGATGTACTGCTGCAGGATTTAAAGTTCTACTGAAAATTAATGACTGTGGTTTAAAATCTTTACTGAAAACAAGTGCCTATGATCTGTAAATTGTTTAGGAAAGGAAGAAGTTATTTCCCATATTTCAAGCATTTCTGCCTTGTTGCAAATTCCTTCTTTAGGATGCTGAGAAAGGTGTTGTTATATGGTCAGGTGAGAGGACACAGGGAGGTGGAAATTTCAAAATAAAACATCAGGAAAGGCTAAAAAATGTTGTGTTTAATGATTCTGACAAGTCAGTAAATAAAGGCATAGTCATAGTCACAGGGATTTAACCGTTTGGTCAGCACAGGATTTCCACATTTCTCACTGCTCAGCCCTGAATGTCAAATATCTGAGTTTATCCCCTTCTTTATTCATCACTGCACCCCTGGATTACAGTTCAGATGGAATATTCTCCCAGTTTTGATGGAACTGGTGGTGGTTTATCTCAGTATGTCCCCCTATAAATAAGGGATGGCCATAACCAGAGGGTCACTTGCTGCCCTGCCCTCATTCTGTCTGGAAGCTTTTCTGCTTTACTGAGATGTGCGTAAGAGGGGGTAGAGCTCATCTGCAAAGCAACCTCAGTGTGATGCTCTGAACATTCCACCTGGGCCACCCTCCTGGGGTAGGCTAAGGAAGAGTCAGGCTTGTAACTGGGCCTCTGTGGGAGACAGGCAGCAGTTTTCTGAGCTCAGGCAGCTCGGTGCATGAATGCAGGCAGCCAGGGATCCGGGCTAAGGAAAGCTGGTGGGGCGTGAGGAGTCAGGTTAAGGCTGAGGGCTGCTTCTGTTCATCTTGGTGTGTAAACTCTTCTACAAAGCCATTGTGGGAACGATGACTTCCACCTTGCTGACTTCCTGTAGCCACTGATGCTACAACTTCTTCTCCCATCTTTTCCTTAGAGTGCCTTCTTCTCAGCCTTTCAGAATTTCTGAAGGAAAAGAAATGGAAGGCTGTTAAAAATCACATCCCAAAATGCAGCTTCCATTTTGATCTTTCTTTGGTATCAGTGGCAGAATGGTTCTCTTCTATAACACCATGTACCTCATCAGAAGCCTCAATTCTGCATTGTCACATGATTAATATGTATTTTCTATCTTTTCTTGGAAATAGTTTCTCATTCATTAAAATGAATTCCTGCAATCATTAAAATCACCAAGATGCAATTAAATAAAACGGAACCTACAAAGTGTAGCAGCCCTCTCTTCCCTGCGGCCTCTCAAGAGGTGTGTAAGGCACAGATTATTGCTTTCTCTTTTCTGTTTAATATTTCTCTCAACAAAGGCCTAACTATTTGTTTCCATGAAGCTAAGTCTCTTTTTGCTTTTAGTAACCAAATTAATTGGGGTTTTTCCTAGGTGATTCCTATCACAACAAAACCGACAGCATAACTGGACTTTAGCAGGAGTTTTGCCTCAGTAGGAACTTAAAGGATTTTGGCCACCGTGTGTTGAAAGAGAGCCCTGTAGGTTTGTGTGTGTATGTCTGCATGTGTGTTGTACACACATATATATACGTGTGTGTGTATATAAAAATATCTGTGAAAATGCATCATTTGTTGGCTCTCATCCTAACCTTTGTGCAACTGGGTGCTGGGATCTGGATATTCAGTGTGCTTAGCAGCACTTTTTAATGAAGAGGTGTTTTCTCCCTTGGAGCTGTCATTCTCTGCCACATCACAGACTCTTTCAGACAGAAAAATAATTGGCCACTTTCTCCGAGCGTGGAATCGGGGAGCCCCAGGGACGAGCGGAGTGCTCAGCGAACCGGGACAGCGGCTCACAGTGGCGCCCACTAGTGTCCTCCCAGCCGGTGCTCGTGCTGCTCCCCAGGTGGGTGCTGCCCTCGGGGTCACCACGCACCCCACAGCACCTGAACAAGGTCCGGTTGATGGTGAAATGTGATAGGCAAGACCCAAAAGCCCAGAAGGAGAAAGGTGAAACAAAACGGAGGATTTCTTCCAGAGCTGCTCTGCTACCAGATGGAAATGCAGGCTTGTTTGCTCTCTTTTTTTCCCAAAACCTGTGTAATTGCTGCCTGGTGGAATGGTTTTCCATGTTTGCAGCAGAATTTTTTATTATTTTGCTTCAAAGATGGATTTTTAACAGAATTTATTGTACTCGGGGTCTCCCAACAGCCACCTTTCATCAAATATTCCCCAGAGTTGTTAGCATTCAGAAACAGGCAATGCAGGAAAAATACATCCCTTAGGACCTCCCACCTATTATACCACATGTAGAGAAGTGATGAAATAAATGGCCAAGAAAGTCCTCAAGCCCTGGGTGGACACTAACAGCACTTGCCTGGTAGGAGCATGCCAGTGTCCCACATCAACCACTGGCTCAAACACAAATACAACACAGCTTACCCTGTCCTGCAAACTTACTCTGGGTGTAGCTCTGCCACTTGCCAATCACTGCTCTCTGCCCTGACTGCTCTTGTTATGACAGCACTGACCATGACCCTGTGAGGTCCCACTCTTTTTTCCAAGGGCTAGTGACTGGAGGAGGGATGGCTCAGGTGGTGGTTGCCATCTGCTCCGCATGTGAAAGGTCCCTGGTCTGGTAGCTGCCTGGGCCAAAGGAAAAGCATGTCCTTCACCTTGCTATGATACCTCACAGGCTGACTGACTGCTTTAGCTCTGACTCACTCTCACATGTCATTTACCAGAAAAGGCTGCACAGAGAGCTGGAGCAGCAGAGGCAGGGATTCCTCCCAGGAACCAAGGACAGCCATCGAGCTGGTCCCAGGCTGTCCCCTGCCACAAGGCTGGCACCAGGAGCACAGCCCCTGTTCTCTATTACCATCATTCTGAGGCTCTGTATTTTACCCGCCCCGTTATTTCACAGCTACCTTACGCCCTAGGCTATATATAAGGCAAATTGGAAGGTGGGATTTTAGCTTGAGTAGGGCTGAATAAGGTGTGAACTAGGCAGAAATGTTGCCACGATAGCATTATGTTTACCAAGGCCTCACCAACCCGTGGACATCAGGGTCTGACTGCTACACCGAGCCTTTTTAGGCTACTTTTTAATGGGTCATACTAAAGAGGGTTGTACTGTAGTTTAGATCAACACTTAAACAAAAGATCAGAAGACTTTTTTCCACATCCTTTTCACATTCATTACACCCATTCCTTTTCTGCCCTTCAATCCATAGCTGTGGGCAACAGGAGAACCAGTAATTGCCCGAAACGTGACTAGTGGAAAAAGAAAGAATATAGTAAAAAAAACCCCACCAAAACAAACACAGAAAAGCAAACAAACAAAAAACAACATGGAAAGAATATGTATTTGTGATGTGATTTAACGTTCTTCTGTGATGTTTCTCATTTGTCTGTTCTCATCTGTAAAAAAACTCTGCAAGCTAAAATTTTCCCTCACTGACCTGCTAGAAAACGCAGTGCTCATACATCACGCTGAAGTTATTTGGAGAGAAGTCGTGCAAGGAACATTTCATACCGCCCTTGTGTCACCAAAAAACAAATTGTGGTAGCAAAGCAGCTATCAGTTCTGTTGCGATGGGTGTGGGGGTTTTTTTGGGGTGGAGACGTAGATCACATCTTTTTTCTTTCTTCATAATGGAACTTTATTCTGCTATGTATGTATTCTAAATCTCAGCTGCTAAACAAACAAAACCGAGGAGGACAATTCTGTGGGGCTGGTAGCAATGGCAAAAACTCTTCCTGCACGGAGTGAGTGGGTATCTCACCGGGGTGTCTACAGCTGTTTCCTCCTCAGCTAATGTTTTTTTGATGGCAGTTGTTTTGATGTTTTTTTTTTTTTCTTTCTGGCCACTTAAGCAGAGAGGGGGCCCAGCCCAGGCGACCCTCCCGCCCCGCGGCACCCCAGGCTCCCGCGCTCAGGCGGGCGCAGGCTCCGCAGGTGCGGACACCTTTGAAACTGCCGCTCCTGCCGACGTGTTTCCCGGCCGAAATTCACGTGGCAAAGAAAGTGCCCGTTTGCTTCGATTATTTTCTAACGACTCTACTCGGTTTTGCCTTTGGTCTTGCCGGTACCCAGATGGGTAATTTTGGAGCTATTTGCGTGCATGCACTTGTTTTGAAGGCGCAGAGGTCTGTGAGCGCAGGTACTTACAAACGCTTAGTGGGAATTAACAACTAAATGGGCAGCCCTAAGCACCACGACCTGGCATCACTGCGACACCGCGACTTCAAAGAGCCCCCGTTAATCCGGCAGGATCGCCCGCCGGATCCCGCGCTGCAGATGGGAATGGGGATGGAGATGTGCGGATTCCGAGCTCGCCCCGTCCGCCTGCCCGTCAGGGCTCCCTCGCGGGGCTGCAGCGGGTTCTGCTGGGACTCCCCGCAGCTAGTTCGAGAGGCGAGGTCTGCCCGGTCATTCTGCAGGTCGGAAGATTTGGCAGCGATGTTTGGAAAATGGTTAAAAGAGCGGGGACAGAGGCGGAAGCTGGCATGTCCTCCGCACCCCCTCCCGCGCCCCCCCAGCCTGAAACTGCCTGCGGGGCAGCGTGTGAGGAGCCGGCGTGTGGCAGCATTCCTGGCCGGGATCGCTCCCCGCCACCCGCGGCCCGCCCTTCCCCGCCCCGTCCGGGCGGCTGCTGCCGGTCCTCGCAACCGGGAGGGCTCGGGGGGAGCGATGCGGGGCCTGAGCTGGCCCCGCCGACCCCACTACAGACCCCCGCCCGCTTGCGGGGGCACCCTCGGGCCGCGCCCCCCGACGGTCCTGCCTCCGCTGGGCTCCCCTCCTGCCGTGGTCAGCCCGAGCAGGCCTGGGCCGGCTGGAAGGGAAGATGCCGGCTCCATCCCGCCCCCCGTAGCAGCGGGATGCTGGCGAGAACCGGGGCAGGCAGCTAGCAAACCCGAGCCTTCCCTGGGAAGGGAACCCTACAGCTGTCTTCTCACCTTCCCAGAGAGTACATATGTCGTCCCCTTTCTGCTTTATAGCGGACTCGCCCAACACCGCAGTTATTTAATATGTGGTTCCCTGCTAAGCCTTGCTGTTTGATTGCTGTCACAAATGCTACCAGGTGAAATTCCTCATTGTTTCTGCAATTACACGGTAGCCCACTGCTACTTGCTTTTTCAGCCCCTCGAGTTAATTGTTTTCCCACTGTAAGCCTCATATCAAAGAGCAAAACAAAACCCCAAACCTCCCCAAACTCATATTTCTCAGCTATTATGTTATCAGCAGGAAATATTTCATAGCTCTGACATCATAAGCCCCAAACAGCATGAAGTTTATCAGGGCCTTCACATGATGAAATTGTACTTTTTAAACTGATAGAACAAAAAAGCAGAACATCTTTCCACCGGATTTGAGCTGTTAATTTTAATTGCTGTGATTGCTGATTCCAGGCTCTTTTAATAGTAATTTCTCATACAAAGAAGGGGAAGCAAGCCAAAATTAGCTGTTAAAAACTGTAATAGCACTGTAAATACAAATAGGATCAAACTGCCCAGATCTGTGGCTGGCACACCCATGACATGGATCTTGTTATGTTCTCACATCTCTGTTGTGTGATGTCAGGATGGTTATGGGCACAAATCTATAAGTGAGTAAGAGATCTTGCTTTAAAACCGGGGAAAAGGTGTTAGGCATCCCTCATTAAACTTATGGGAGGGCGAAAAAGCAAACATTTAAGAAGAGCTGTTTGGAGATCCCTATGCAGGAACAATCATAGAATCCTTTAGGTCGGGAAAACACCTCTAAGATCGTGAAGTCCAATGCTCAACCCAGCACTGTCAAGTCCATCACTAAACCGTTTTCCCAAGTGTCACATCTACATGTAATTTAAATACCTCCAGGGGTGGTGACTCAAACACTGCCCTGGGCAGCCTGTTCCAATGCTTGACAACTCTTTCAGTAAAGAAGTTATTCTTAATATCCAATCTAAACCTTCCCTGGCACAAGTTGAGACCATTTCCTCTCCTCCTACAGTGCCTTACCTGAGAGAAGAGCCTGACCCCCACCTTGCTGGAATTTCCTTTCAGGTAGTTGTAGAGAGCAGTAGGGTGTCCCCCACCCTGCCCTCGAGCCTCCTTTTCTCTGGAGTGAAAAAACCAAGCTCCCTAAGCTGCTCCACATAATTTTTGCTCCAAATCCTTCACCAGCTCTCGTTGCTCTTCTCTGCACATGCTCCAGCACCTCAATGTCTTTCTTGAAGTGAATGGCCCAAAACTGGACACAGTATTTGACGTGTGGCCTCACCAGTGCCAAATACAGGGGGACAATCACTGCCCTGGTCCTGCTGGCTGCACTATTTCTGATAGAGACCAGGATGCCATTGGCCTTTTTGGCCCCCTGAGCGCACTGCTGGTGCATGTTCAGTCAGCTGTCAACCAGTATGCCCAGATCCTCTGTAGAGCCTTCCTAACCTTCAGGAGATCAATGCTCCCACCCAGGTTGGTGTTGTCTGTGAACTGACTGAGGGTTCACTCGATCCCCTCATCCAGATCATCGATAAACATATTAAACAGGACTGGCCCCAACACTGATCCCTGGGGAAGACCACTTGTGACTGGCCGCCAATCGGATGTAGCACCATTCACCACCACTCTTTGGGCTTGGCCATTCAGACAATTTTTTACTCAGCAAAGAGAGCACCTGTTCAAGCCATGAGACATATTAAAAATATGAAATGTTGGTGGTGGTTATGGTTATGTTTGTGATCCTAATTTCAGTCTCTTTCTTTCTTCCAGTAAGCTTCTACAATTCCATTTGGAGCAAGGAAAGTCACCTAGAAGCTAAAGACAATTTAATAAATTTCCCCTTTTTGTAGATTTCCTAAATATTTGTTAAAATGACAAAGGTATTCACTTTACAAAGACTTACACTTTCTCAGACACACTTTCTTTTTCTTTCTTTAGCCAATAGGGTACTATAAGTCCAACAACTGAAATCTGTTGTGTGGTCTTACCTAGCAAAATCAGCCATTGCCAAGAATTCACTCCAAGCACTTAATATGTTTATCCTTGTCTGTCCATACACTGCCATATTTTACCAATTAGGATCAGATCTTGAATCTGATCAGACCTAGTTTTTACTAACCATTACATTTCCATTTAACTTAAAATCACACCTAAAGATTTTTAGGTGTTATTTTTCTTTGAAGGAGGAGAAAAGAAATTACCAATGAGGCTGCTTTGAATTCCTCTTTATTTTCAAATACTGAGCTGTTTCTTCCAGCTCTTAATTCATTGACTTGTGTCTATTCTTTCTGTTTCATATATCTCAGCTAGAAAAGGCTATTCTTTACTTTCTACTTTTTATAAATTAGCCCTACACTTATTATGGGTACATATGTCCATTATTTAATGTGTATGTCTGTATGCTGCCTTTTTAAAGAAAGTGGCAGCTAAATCGAATCATTACCAAAGGGTAAAATTGTTGTTAATGTGATGTTTTCCCCAGTCAATATAAAAGATAATAGTTCTTTGGTTTTGTAGGGCTATTGATTTCCACTATTTAAAGTCCATATATATATGTTTCAACAAGAGTTGACTCTACTTTTTAACCCTTTTGGGTTCAAGTTCTCACAACCTCAGAGTAGATTTTAAGCTACGCTTGTATCTTCAGGATATAACTCTGCACACTGAAAATCCTGCTTGGCATAAATTAAAACGGACTGATGTTTTTTGCAGCTATAGCAGAACTTGTTTTCATCAGAATATAAAGAGCATTTTCAATTAATTCAGTCTTCTAACATTCCCATGAAAGAGATGGCTGTTGTTTGTGTTTGACAGATGAAACTCCCCAAGCAATGAAAGGGTGTAGATGGCTTCTTCATAAAAACAGCCCCTGAAGTTAAGCGACAAGCTGAAATGCCAAGTCTTGCACAGGCATATTAATACCTCCTTGATTTTTCCGAGTGCTGTAAGCACTCAACAGCCGTGAAAAGAAAGGTATCAAGAATTTTAAAAGGAAGCACTTACATACTACCAGCCACATCTGAAAAATCCCAGCTTTAGTGATTCTAAAAATGACATTGAAACATGGTGAAAGAGTGGAAGTTCCATCCTTCACTTGTCCAGCCTGATATTCTGTGTGTAAGCTGAAGGGGTAAAAAACCCCAAAAACAACAGAATGGATGACTGGAGAAATAGAAAGAAAACCTGCAAATCTCAGCACACAAGTGTGACATCCTTTTGGGAATCAGATTGAAGAGGATATCCAGAAACCTACAGGTAGTTTTTAACCAAAATCAGACAAAGAAAAAAATTACCTCTCAGAAACTATTCAGATGTAGCATTCAGAAAATACTTGTCAATCAGTCCTGCTGTGGTGGCAGCAGGACTTCAGGAAAAGACTACAGCAATTGCACAGTGTGGCAGGTCATTCTGATAACCAAAATTTTTTAGGTGTCTATATAGACCCAGTGGTGTGTGTGTGTGTGTGTTGGGGGGGGGGGGTGTATCTGTATCCATAGTTATAAGAGTAAAGGTCTTATGTGGCTATAAATGGTGATATGTGGCTTTCCATATATACATATACACATATCTAAGTGTGTAACAGCCTGATAGATTTTATTGTTCCAAATTTCCCTTCTTAGGCCCTTCTGAGCAGGGTACTTCAATTAAATAGTTTCAGTCCCATGACTCAAAGCAATTATTTGAAGCAGGGACTGTTTTCCGATACACTGACCTCCGATGAAAGAGGAAAGGGTTCAACCCCAGCCCGAAAGCAAAGGATCAAATACTTCGGTCCAGTGTGTCTCTGCTGTAACTTGGGTTGCAGAAAATGAGCTCTTTTGGAACAGCTTTTTTAGAGCCAGAGATGCTCCTTATTTGAATAAAGCCCAACGAAACAAGATAATATGTAACCCATCAAAGACTTATATTTTCTTTCAACAATTTTTTTGTGGTTTGGAGGTTATTTCAGCAGATTTACGAACCTAACATGCTCCTTTCTGTTTCGCTGCAGTGTTATCTTTAAGATAACATCTAAAGAGCTGCGGGACCCACTCAGAAGTCTCTGGTCCCACACGCCTGAAACATCCCGCAACATCGTACGGCGATGTTCCTGGTCAGAACCCGTAGGGCTCCGCGGCAGGGAGCAAGAACGGAACCGGCTTGCAGGGGGACGAGGGGGCAATCCCCCAGTTGCCTCCTCGATTCCCAGAGTAGGTAGATTTACAGGCTATGGGAATGACAAATACTGGGTCTCAAGAATTTGTTTGGTGACTGTGGTAACTTTAATTTGCGGAATGCGGGCGGTCGGGGCGGGGGGGGGGGGGGGGGGGGGGGGGGGGGAGGCACAAGGAGGAGGGCGAGTTACAGCTCTTCCTGCACCGTACAGAGTGAATGAAGAAGCCCCCGTGTTACACGCGGTTCTCTCACACTCTCGACGGCCGCAGCGCCGCTGAAGGTCTCCGAGCAGCCTGGTCCGACGGGGCTCCCGTGGGGGCCAATCCCGACGCGGCCTCCCCCGTCTGAAAATAACCCCGAGTCTGGGAAGGATTCGTCAACCCTTCGTTCGTTAGGGAGAATTTCACTCCCGTCGTATTTCGAACCAAAACGGGAAGGTCTCCCTTACCCAAGGCAGTCACTGTTTTCCTGTCCCCCTCTCCGGTGCAATCCGCAGGAAACCTAAGCAACATCCAAAGCTTGTCTACCTTGCTCTGTCTGCGAGATTAAGTGAGTTTTGGGGGAAAAAACCCGCAGCAGCCTTTAACTAAGCGACATCTGTCCTGAGGAGATGTTTTAAATCACGGGATCCATTCAGTCTGTAATATGGTAAAATTAACGTAGCTTTGTAAAACTTCCTTCTGTACCTGCCCTAGCCCGGGAGACGCAGAGCCCGAGGGAACGGGTGGCCAGAACAGAGCCCCAGGCGGGGACCAGCCCCTCCGAGAGCCGCACAGAGGCTCGCCGGCCGCGGGAGGGGCGCAGAGGCTCGGCCTTCGCGGCGTCCGGCAGGATGCTCCTCGGTTTGTTTTGCTGTCAGTGCAAGGCGGCTTGGCCAGGCTTTGCTCCTCTCCTCACCCCGCGGCGCGCAGCGCCCAGTCCGCTTCGTGCCGGAGCATCGGGCTTCTCCTACACCTTTGTGTTGTCTTCCTCGGTCGAACGAGATCCACGCAAAAATTGGGCCAAACGTTAACCCGGAGAGAACGGGTGGTTAGGGCTGGGTCTAGTATTTCGGTGCTGGCTGTCAGCAGCCTGTCTCAGGCTCTCGCCTGTGTGGCCGCAGCCGGAGGTGGACACAGCAGGGCCGGTTCCCCCGTCTCTCGGCTCCCACCGGGGGTGGGGGCTGAGTCCGCCTGTCCTCTGTGACGCCGGTGTCGGTGCCTGTCCGGGGGCACAGCGGGCACCACCGGGCGCGCCCTGCCGCTCGCACTCCGCCAGCGCCCGGCTTGCGCAAGATCCGCATCCTGGCGGGGTTCGGGCAGCACCTCGGCCTCGGGGCTCTGCGGCCGCCGTCACTTGTTCGCCATTTATCTCAGTTGCCCCGATGCGGCGCGGCGGGAGCGGGGCGGGCAGCAGAGCTCGGCTGCTGCAGCCCGGCCGGATCCTTCCGTCAAGCAACGAAATCTGGCCGCTCGGCCAGTCTCGTTTAAAATTCATCCGTGAGGTGGAGGCAAGTGTTTGCAGCGCTCCCTGTGAGCTGGCCGGCGGCGGGCAGAGGGCGAGGGGCTGCGGATTTAGCTGCAAATCGTTCGCGCCAGCTCTGTGCGCTCGACACAATCAAACGAGCATCGACCCCTTCCCAAGCGCTGTCCCTTCCCTTCTGGGGTTAAAGGCTCACGGTTTTCCGCTGAGAGAAAGCGCCAAACAGCTCTGGAAACTGCCTCAATTAAAAATCTGTCTACCCCGTGGGAGATGCTGAAGGGCAATGCGGGTTGTGAAAAACCGACCGCCGAATCCCTGAAAAATGGAATTGCGAACCGAGCCCATCGCTTCTCACAGAGACGTCCCTCACGAGGTGAAACACGTCAACCCTAGGATAAGGATGTTGCCCGGGGAGCGGAGAGGGAGGAAGGAGGCTGCTGGCCTCAGAAGAGGCATAAGTCGAATTGGTTGACCAGCGAGGCGGCTGGCGAGGAGATGGTGGCGGCTAGTGTCACCCGCCCCGTCTCAGCGGCCCGGCAGATCGCTGCCCTCCCTCCCTGGCGGGTCCCGGCTTTCCTCCACATACTTTTCCCTTTCATCCCCATTCCGCGCTCCCCGCCCGGAATTCTCCCCTCTGCTCCTGAGCGGTGCGCCCGGGAGGACGGTGCCACCTCGGCAAAAGGTCTTTTTTTGGGACAGGGGAAGCCGCGGCCACCGTGGAATGATGCGGCCGTTCCCCTCACTTCGAGCAACGTGGGGGCACGGAGGGGGCCGGAGCCTCTGGGTAACGGGCTGCGGGAAGAGGGGCCATGGAGGCGGGGGCGCACACCAGAGTCACAGGTGACTTGTTCCAATTAGTAGCTGTCTAATTAAATTAGTGTCACGCGGCCCAGCCAATGGGTCGGCGGGGGTGGAGGGCGGCGATGAGGCAGCCCCGGCGCAAGCCCCTCCCCGGCGGCCCGAGGAGCCCGGCGCGCCGGTATAAATCGCCTCGGCAAAGCTCTGCTGTAGCTCTGTGCAGCCGTGGGTCGGGGTCGTTACCGGACCGAGTGGGAGTTCCACCGCACTGCCTATCGAGGATGCAGCTGGGTGAGCCGCTGCTGGCGGCGGCGGGGACACTGCCAGGTGCCCCCTTTTACCCGCTGGAGGGCGGGGGGCGCGGCGCCGCCGCGGGAGCGGGAGCTGGAGCTGGGACGGGCACTGGCGGAGGCTCCCGCGGGCCACCGGGGCCGGGTTCGCCGCCGCGCCTCGACCTGGACAAGATGCCCAAGAAGTTCGGGGCGGCCCCCGCCATCCTGGGCGAGGCGGAGGCGGTCGAGCCGCCCTTCGCCGCCCCCAAGCCGGACGGCCGCAAGGCCACCCCGTGCGGGGACGAGGAGCTGCCCCCGGCCGCCGCCGCCCGCTACTCCATGGACAGTCTGAGCCCCGAGCGCTACTACCTACAGTCCCCCGGGCCGCCCGCGGCCGAGCTGGGGGGGCCCTGCGCCCTCTTCCCGTACCCGCCGGCGGCGCAGCACGGCGCCGTGTACCAGCCGCCCGGCGGGCCGCGCTACCCCTACGGCTCGGTGCTGTCGCCGGGCGGCTTCGCGGGCGCCGTGTGCCCGCCCGGCGGCCGGGCGCAGTTCGGCGGCGGCGGCGGGTACCAGTACGGGCAGGCGACGGCGGGCGGACCCCTCTACGGCCCTTACCCGGCGGCGTCGGGCTCCTGTGGCGGGCTCGGGGCGCTGGGGGTGCCGGCCGCCGGCCCGGGGCTGCGGGCCCAGGTCTTCCTCTGCAACCGACCCCTCTGGCTCAAGTTCCACCGGCACCAGACGGAGATGATCATCACCAAGCAGGGCCGGTAAGCGGGTGCAGAGGATGGCGAAAAAGGCGGGAGGTAGTGGGGGGTGGGGTGGGGGAGCACTCCCGAGGACGCTCCGCTTCGGGCAGCGCTTTCCCGCTGTGCCGGGGAGGAGGTGCACGGTCTCCTCGTCGGTCGTGCCCCGGGATGCTTTCCTTGAGAAGCAACTCTATTTTCCCCACACGAGGCGGTTGGGAGATGGGGCGGGGGTTGGTTGGGGCTCGCCGCTTGCTTCCTTGGTCTCCTCGGTGCCGTGACGGACGAGGCGCACCCCGCGGCCGCCTACGGTATCCGTCGGAGCCCGCGCCCCCTTCCCCGGCCCACCTCAGCATGCCGTGTGGTTTTCCCCCCTCTCTCCAGGAGAATGTTTCCCTTCCTGAGCTTCAACATCACTGGCCTCAACCCCACGGCCCACTACAACGTTTTCGTGGAGGTAGTCTTGGCGGACCCCAACCACTGGCGTTTCCAGGGAGGCAAGTGGGTGACCTGCGGCAAAGCCGACAACAACATGCAAGGTAGGTGCGGGTTCTCGGGGTCTCCTCGCCGCCTTTCCCTGTGGGTCGGTTTCCCAGAAAGGGTTCCCGCTTCTCCCCCTTCTGCAGGGTCTTCCCCACACCCGGCATTTTGGTGGGGGACAAGCTACACTTTTAAGGCCGTTTTGCGACCTTTTTTCACGCCGCGGTGTGCGAGGCTGTGTGGGAGAGGGGCCATCGTGGAGCCGAGGTGCTGCGCCGGGGGGGGGGCGGGGGGGGGGGGCAGCAGAACAAAGCCCCGTGCTCGGCCGGTCTCTTACTGACTTGTCTTCCCCAGGCAACAAGGTCTACGTTCACCCCGAGTCGCCCAACACCGGGGCTCACTGGATGAGGCAGGAGATTTCTTTCGGGAAGCTGAAGCTGACGAACAATAAAGGTGCTAACAACAACAACGCGCAGGTATGGGGGGGAGGCAGGCTTGAGAGGCTCTTGGTGGGTCAGCAGGGGAGCCCTGGGATTTCGGGCCTTCACACCATTTCATCGAGCTGCTAGATCACTGTGACTGTGACTTGTCCCCTTCTTGAACTGGGTCATAGATCTTGTTTACTTCTCCGTATGAATGGAGTTAGAAATGTCAGAATTTGATGTGTGAATTTATTTGGTTTTAGCTGGTGTATTTATCCCTGGAGTTGCTCAAAAAGTGGGAGTGTAGCTGATGGCTCTTACTGAAACAGGGCTATAAGCTATGAAACATCTCCTGATAACAGTTAAAATGTTCTATACAATTTACCGGAAGAAAATGTCATGCTGTAAAATAGACCTTTTAATGTTAGATGCAATTGTTTTAAAGATTTTTATCTCTTTCATGGTTTCTTTTAGATGATAGTACTTCAGTCTCTACACAAGTACCAGCCCCGGCTTCACATTGTGGAAGTGACTGAAGATGGTGTTGAAGATCTGAATGATTCCTCAAAGACTCAAACATTTGTTTTCCCTGAAACACAGTTCATAGCAGTTACAGCATATCAAAACACTGATGTAAGCAAGGATGTATAAAATTACAATTGAGAATAAAATTGCCTTGTGGGTTCAGAGTCTCATCTTACTATATTCTGCTTTCACTTTTAGATTACACAGCTCAAAATTGACCATAACCCTTTTGCAAAAGGCTTCAGAGACAACTATGACTCGTAAGTACGCTTCTGTGATCTTTTGCAGTTGTTTCTGTCTAGGAAGCATGATTCTGGCCTGAAATGTATGTGCAAGAGATTTTCTTCATACACTAATACACTGTAAAGTGTATTGTCTTGATTACCTGTCTTTCAGCAGGCTTCTGAATTTTGGTAGTAAATTTGTGCTGGCCTGCAGATTTGGCAGTAGAGTGTATTGAGTGTCTCCAAGAGTAGGCAGCATCTTTCAAGTTGTCAGCAAAAGACTTGCCTAATGGTCACTTTTATAGCTTCAAATGCCCTTTGGAAAATCAGAGCTGTGTGTATATATACAAGTATGGCTGCTGGGAGGAGGATGTTGCATGCAACTCATCTAAAATGGGTTGAATGGTGGAGAACAGTGTATTTGTAGCAGTAATACCAGAAATTTTATACTAGTCTAGGGGAAAAAATCCTCCTAAATCAGATAAAAATAAACAGCCATCCAATTATAGTTATTCTAATTAAGAAATAACTCGAGTTTCTTCCTGTTTGTGTTTTTATGTAGTCTTACTATCATACTGGAACTGTTAAGAAAAACACTTGGTATTTCTCTTTTATGTTGTAGCATGTACACAGCTTCAGAAAATGACAGATTAACTCCATCTCCCACGGATTCTCCTAGATCCCACCAGATTGTCCCTGGCGCCCGATACAGTGTGCAGCCGTTCTTCCAGGAACAGTTTGTCAACAACCTGCCCCCAGCCAGGTTTTACAACGGTGAGAGAACCGTCCCTCAGACCAATGGGTTGCTGTCCCCGCAGCAGAACGAGGAGGTGGCCAGCCCTCCTCAGCGGTGGTTTGTGACGCCTGTACAGCAGCCCAGTGCCAACAAATTGGACATGAACTCCTATGAGACGGAGTATTCTCACAGCACCTTGCTCCCTTATGGCATTAAATCCCTCCCCCTTCAGACATCCCATGCACTGGGATACTATCCCGACCCGACATTTCCATCCATGGCAGGCTGGGGGAGCAGGGGCTCTTACCAGCGAAAAATGACAACAGGATTACCTTGGACCTCAAGAACAAGTCCTCCAGGATTCTCTGAAGATCAGCTTTCCAAGGAGAAGGTGAAAGAAGAAATTGGCTCATCCTGGATAGAGACTCCACCCTCCATAAAGTCTTTAGATTCAAATGATTCTGGGGTCTACACAGGTGCTTGTAAGAGAAGACGGCTTTCCCCTAGCACTTCCAGCAATGAAAATTCCCCAACGATGAAATGTGAGGACATTAATGCTGAGGACTATAGCAAAGACACTTCAAAAGGCATGGGCTATTATGCGTTCTATACTAGTTCTTAAAACATCCTTTTATTCCAATTGGCTAATTTTTTCCAGGGTGGCCTTGGGTTTTTTTGCATTACAATTGCCAAAAAGACTCCTGCCTTCCACCTTTAATTGTTGTGTGCAATTCTAAAGAAGGTGCCAAAGCTTTTTCACTGTTGCAGGTAACAAAGTAGGGAAAGAGCAAACCATGGAAGAATTCATCCCCTCCTTTAGAAGGAACCACATGCAGAAGCTGTAAGAGGACAGTAGATCTTAACAATGTGGCTTATTTACTGGAGACACCAAAGTGTACAGTTTGGCTTGGCTCAGAGACCTGATCAAATCTATGCACTCCTGAGCAAGGAAATAGGGGGGTAGGATCCCAAATTTAATTTTCTTCCCTGCTTGACCCTCTGGTAAAAGGGGGCTGGGTTGTAGGGAGCTGCACAAATGCTATGTCCTGCTTCAGACTGCGTTGGTTTCTTCAACCTTATCTGCAACACAGTTGGCTGAGTTGGCTTGTTCAGCTAAGACTGTCTTTGGCAGAAGATGGCCAAAATAAAGCCTGGTTGCCAGGCAGGATTTTGACTTGAAGATCTTGTTGCCAATGATGGGGTTACAATGACCAAGTCTGAGTCTTTTAGCTTAGAACTTTCATTAAAAAAAAAGCCTCCATCCCAAAAGCCTAACCTTTACTGAGGTGGCCAAAAACAAAGTGTACAGTTGTGTTTTGTCTAGGTACACTGTAGAATATTGTGGAATAATGTATAAATAGTTGACCTTATAGCTGTTCAGTTGGGAGGACATCTGGTGGTATTTTGAAATTCAAAAGGCTTTTTTTTGGTTAATCAAACTTGCCATATATGGAGCATCGCAAAAAGATTTTATTTATGTGTATGTAAAGTGACTTTTTCAGCTGCCCTGTATGAAACTGGAAATGATGTAACTACCCACTCTTCTTTCCTATAGTTTCAGCCATTTTAAACTGGTCGGCCCCAGAGCACTGGCACACAAACTTTTAACCCACTAAGACCTTTTTTTGTTTTGTTTTTCTGTGTACATACTAGTAATTTTAAATAAATGTGGTGCCAGGGATAAGAGGGAGATGGCTCTGCGTTTTCTTTGCCTCTGCTGGGTGTCCTAGAGGGGGAGGAGGGAGCACAGTCCTAGGGGTTTGAGTTGTCTCTATATGTAACCACCCCTTGTAATGTTGCTACCTCAATTCTCACACCGTGCTCATTTGCGTGCTGCACAATGAGGGTTTTTTCTCCCACTCTTCATCGTCTCGCAGTTTGCCACGGTTCTCCTGGGCATCCCCCCCCAAGGTCAGACCCCCGGTCTCTTTTCCCCCGTCACCCTCCTCTGCCCTGCCCCACTGATGTAGGCGTGGTGAGAGCTCAGCCTCGGCCCGGGGAGCGAATTGTGAACCCATCCTGCCTCCCGCAGAAACCCCGCGGCTGCCCCTTCCGTTTCCCGGAACCAGGCAAGAAATTCCCCTGACCGCTTATCTGGGGGTAAAGCTCCACCCGGCAGAGCGATTGAATGCCGGCTCCCGCAGCAGTCGGACCTTTCCTGAGGATATGCAGGCAGTAATGGGATTAAGCTGTTAGCGATTCCTGGCTGCAAACAAAATAAACGCGGGGCTCAGGCCGGGGCCGTTCTCGGTGGAGGTAACGCGATCGGGGGGCACTGGCAGCGGCTCCCCGTCGTCCGGAGCGGGACGAGGCGGGTGTCCGACGTGGTATCGATCAGCGCCTCCTTTCTCGGGACGAGGCTCCGGCTCTGCGCGCTGGCAAGCGAAACAAATCGGTGTCCCGGCAGCTCGTCCCCCGCACAAGGACCCCATCTGGGACAGAAGGGGACTCGCGGTAATTTTTGAGGGACTAGGGATGGAATATAATTTTTGTGTGTATTTTTTAGGTGGGGGATATCCTCCCCTGGAAAAGTCTCCTGGACGGGCAGGCTGCCCCCTGTTCCCAGCCGGGGGTGCGGCGACATGCCGACCATCCCTGCCCGCCCCGCAAACACCGATTACACAGCGCCCGGGAGCACGATTCCGCCGCGCTGTGTTATTAAAAGCTGTATATTTTTGCACCGCACCGTAAAAAAGAACTTAATACTTGTGAAAAGTCCTCACACTGTTTAATAAAAATGTAAGTGCCTAGCTGGCCCCAATTAACACCTTGTGATTATAATGCATTCCTAAAATGGGGTGTCAGACGCCAAATTGTGAATAAAGGTATCTAATTAATCTTCATCGGATGACACTGATAAACAACTCCAGATTTAAATAAAGATCAAGGAACTGAGTGCTTTTTATTTGTTTACATTAACAGAAGATAAAGTTAACTACCCTTGCACTTTGCTTCGTAATGTGATTTACTGACACAAACAGCGGGTTGCGGGCGGAGAGCCCCGCCTCGCCTCGGCGGGCTTTTTATCGTGGCTTTGGAGGGAGGGGGACACCCCGAGGGTGAGTGTCACTCCGTCCGCATCCCCCACACCCCCGGGTGGCATGGAGGTGTCCCGGGAAACGCGGCACCACCTTCGCCTGACTGCGAACGGTGGAAGGGAGCGCGCCCGTCGGCCTCGTCCCTGACACTTCCGACGCTGTGGTATGTAAGCATGCGAGTTTGAAACGGCAGCTGGACGGGGATGGCGGGCTTAGAGGGAAATAAATAAATAAATTTTAAAAAAATAGTTATTTACACCACTGCGGTGGTGTGCGGCGGGAGGTGAACTGCGAGCCCTGCCTGATGAAACGGGAAAACTGAGTTCTAGATTAGGGAGAATCCGAACCTCCGCGGCTGCCGGCCAGGCAAAGGCTCTGCCCGCCCCGGGGATTCGGCCCGGAGAAAGCGAAATACACCAGTGTAATAATCCATTGAGGCCGTTCCCCGCGAATTAGCCATTCTCTGGGATATTTCCTCACTGAGCAGAGCGAGTTCGGCGCTCTCTCTGCGTGCGTAGCCCCTACTTTTAAATAGCGTGGGCGTCCGGCGGGGCACTAGGGGCAGAGGAGAGGGGCTTGTCCGATGGATTGAGACCATTCCTCGCAGACGACTCTGCTATTGGGGTTGTTTTCGTTAAAGCAGACCTGGCAGCTCATCGTCTCTCCCGCCCGTGCTTTCTGCAGCGGCCCGTCGGGAACAACCCTCTGGTATTTTTTTTTCCAACGAAACTTTGTCCCTCGCTGCTCGCCCCAAACTGTGTCGCCGCCGCTTCACACCTGGCCGGGAAAAGTAAACGACCCCGAAATGCTCTTTCTTACGGCGCCAACTCCCCATCTCTCTCTGGAGAAAGGGCTCCTTCCTCCCCGAGGCGGCGAGCTCAGCGCTCCGGGGAGGAAGGAGCAGATATTTTTGCGTGTGTTTTCTTTTCGAGTAATGCGATGGGGTTTTACTTTCGGTCTGAATTTCCGCTCCCACCTTCCTCAACGCCGGCTTTTCACCACCTGCTCGCGTGTTCCCACCTCCTCCTCTCTGAGGGGAGCGCGGCGTTAATGGAGGGGGCTTTCCCTGGAAAGGTTATTTTTACAGCCCCCCTCAGCCGCCGCCGCCCTCCCCTCAGGGCTGCCTTTGAGGCGGCGGCCGCCGAAGCGGGAATAGGCCCTAATGGCTCTTGCAGTACCGTTATGCATCAGAAATTCCCCTTCCCTGCGGGAATACCGGCTAGGCGTGCAGAGGGAGCCGGCGGTGGGCAACTGTGGAGCCCCGGCTTTGGGGAGAAAGTGGCGGCGGGGGGATTGAAGTGAGGGAGAAGGGGCCTACTGGCACTTCCCTCATGCCCGTCCACCCCATAAAATTGTGACATTATTATTATTGTTATTATTGTGTCACTGCCCTACATTTTTTTTTTGCACATAGAAGCCCAATTTCCCAGCCCCTTGAGCTATCTCCTCCCTTTACCCAGATCTCCATAGCCCTGCTCATAATAATATGAGTATGGCTAATATAAATATTAATCTAATCCTTATTGGAATGATTTTAGTGCTTGCTGGATATAACAAATATGTAATCCAGGGGCGAATGACATTAGCCTGAAAGTGTGGAGTGCAAAATATGATTTGAATAAAATGATAGGATGGTATCTAATATTTCCTTTAGGGAGTAGTATACTCCGAGCTGTCACAACCGATTGTGTAAATAGACGAGACTGAGGGATATGATCCTAATCATATTGATGAAACATTCATCTGAAAGACTGAGTGCAACCAGAAGGGACTCAGTAGGAATACAATTAAATCCTAATCTGGGGAGGAGGAATCCTCTGCAGGCTTTCCTCTAACCTGACACCCTCTCCCCTGTTTTCATTTTAGAGTCAGATGAAATGCAGGAGAGGAAGAAGAAATAAAGGAGAGATGGAGCACTGTGTGGTTTGCCTGCCTGAAGGTCTACATTAACACAAAGACTGAAGGACTGCATTAACATAGGGAGTGCTGGGTGGGAAGGAGGTAAATCTGCAGTTCTGATCCTCACGATCATAAAAAATAAAGGCCTAAGTTTAGTCACAGGCATAACTACCTGCCTGCAGAGGGTTTCTGCCTGTGAGTGGTATTAATCAGAAGTCTCTCTTTCTGAAGGTGGGTCTCTCTCCCACCCAGGCTTTGACTGTCAGCTCAGTCCCAGATTTCTGAGCAAAATTTAGTCTTCAGTCTGCTGTGTGCTATTTAGTTTACATCTGCAGCAGGGAACTGTTTTCTTGCTGATAATATTTATTAGCAAAGGGGTTATTTTCTAACCTGTTTTGACCATTGCCCCTCAAAAGATGATCTGAGAAGATGGATGGGACAAAGTTCCAGATGTGGTTCGTGTAAGACCACTAAACCCAGGCTGACTGCTTTTCATCACTTCTTGCTTTTGGGGAAGGCATTGAATAGGTGCGTTTTCCTACTGAGTACCGCCTTTTGGCCTATACCTCTAAAATGAATTCAAGCTATGAATACCTGAATTCACATCAGGATGTTTAAAGCTTGAAAAGCAGCCTGTATTCTTCATTCTGCCACAGTTTAAAGTCAGGCTGCCTTTGAGTGTCTAAAACCCAAATATGATCAGGTGGTTTTAGAGCTTTTTTGAAGTCACCTGTTTTTTATCATCCAGCTCAGGCAAAAATCGAAGTGATTTCCTTCTTCCTGGAAGTGTTCTACATGGAAAGAAAGGCGTCAAAGTTCAGTTCTCTTTCCTTGCGGCATAATGTCTGTAAATGAGGGAAGGATGTGTGGAGTGGGACATCCATAATGAATCTGTATCAGGAGCTTCACATAAGTCTCTATGCTCTTCCACCAGAGCATGAGCTCTGCAGTTTTACTGGTTTACTGAAGGACTCTTGTGGCTGAAGTAGGCACTTCAGTGTGTGTACCATAAAACAGTATAATTTTAGCAGGTTTGAGAATGAAACTTTGTGTTAGGGTTCCACTGTACTGTGATTGTATATCACAGCACACAGTAGGAGGGCAAATGAGTCTGTTCTGCCATGATCCCTGGTTTTTTTAGAGCCGCATTAGGTTTTTGTAGTACTAACTGTTAAACTTCACAGACTGGTTATAGTCCCATTTGTCCATAAAGCAATGCAGTTTTTGTAAATTGCTTGGCATAGTTGCACATTTCCTTTGAGGAAGAAAACAACCTTTATTCAGAAACCAACTGGTTTGTAATGTATTAGACCGTGTTTGTTTTTAGTGATAAGTTCTCAATAACAGAAATGTTATTACTTTGCTCTCCTTACTTCCTATGCTGAGTAAAATGATGATATTATAAGATAATATTCTTGCCCTAAGAAAGGTATAATTTTAGCAAGGAGAGCTCTTAAACTGGCACTTTGGAGGTCATGTCAATGCAAAGATGACTTTTTTCAGGAGCTATTCAAAATAGCAGGTAAATTTTATCCTACCTCTTACTCCAGATAGGTCTCACCTGTGTAGCCTGGTTTCCACTGATACTTCAACTAGCTTATTTTGCTGTAGCTCTGTGTTTTATGTTGCAAGATTGTCATTAGTGCAGCTCTTTTGGTACGTCTTTCAGTGAAGGCAGGATTCAGTTCTGCTGCCTTTGCATTGCAGCTCTTTTGCAGGATTATTTGAGAGGAACAATTAGGTAAATTTCTTGTTTTTGGGGAAAATGACTTTGATCCAAAAGACAAATTATGGCAAAATCTGTGACATTTGAGTGGTCTTCATTTTACTCACAGGAAGAGTGAAGTTCCTAAAGTTTGTTCCAATAATGATCTTGAATAGCAGATAAATCTGTGTTGTAAAGCTCTAGTTGTTCTGTTTAAATTATATGTACCTAATAAACATGTGGAAATGTCTGCTGTCAGGATGGGCTAGTGAGTAAGGGTACTGGATTGGAAGTGAAAAATTGGGTTATTTTTCAGTCACATCAATTGTCTAGTTCAGTTCACTGTGCAGCAGCAGAAATGTTCATGCTGGCACTGAGCAGAAAAGAAGAAATGGAGCAGAATGTAAGAATGAAAAGCTTCCATGTTCCTGCCAGGGGTGCTGGTGACTGCTTTCATCAGTTTAAGCAGCAGTGCTTGTGATTTTTTTTTTTTTTTTACTTCCCCTCCCTCCTGCCCCCAATAACAGCACATGACAGCTGATGTCTGGATGGTGACCTGGCCAGTTTAGGTAGAGATCATCAAAAAGGTTTAACGAGGTTGGTATAAACACTCTGTCTGGAAAATGGTGAGAGGACTTTTGGGCAGGGTGGAGATGCCACAGTGATACAATCACAGCATTTAGGTAGCTGTGGGAGTATGGTGGAATGTAGGTTTCCAGCACCTCTCATACCACAAAACAGCTCTCTGTGGACATGCGCTTGTTCGACAGTTAAGTTCACAGTCCCTTGCCTTATGGTTAGGTCTGGCACTTTCCTTATTCCAACTATGGGAAGAGAAAGCCATTCACATAGGTGTTAGAAAACACAAGCTTCCTGTTCTTGTCGTACCACAAAAGGCTTAATAATTGCGCAGTATAATGGCATGTGTGTAATAGCCTGAATGTGGTTTCTGCTCCCAAAAACTGTGATTATGATGTGGGTTCAATTCTTGTTTCTGACATTCCCATTGAATGAGAATCGTTAAAGGAGATGCAATTCCCCTAAAAATGGCCTGAAATAGACAGGGCAGTGTCTTTGACTAGCAGCTGCAGGAGGGGTGCTCTGTGGCAGGCTGCTTTGCGTTTCACATTTGGCATGGAACAAAGGGGTGTGTTTGGCTCTTGTACACCACACAAGAAATGAACAAACAAACAGTAGTGGAGTATTTCACTAGAGACTGAAAAAAACAAATCCCACTTAAACCGTTGATAGGATTGTTCTCAACTGTGGGGTGATGACTGACTTCTGCTAGACCAGATTGTGGGTGTGTTTGGTAAGTGGCTGAGGTAGTAGCCTGTGTCTCCCTCTGCTCTGACTTGTACTTAGTCTCCATAGGGAAGCATGAAGAATACAAGATGAGACACAATGCCTTCTGGTGTTTTCTCAACCTACCCTGGGAATGGAGATTAAAAAAAAACAACAAAACCAAACCACGGATCCCTTTGCTTGTTGGTGGACTGTTCTCCAAACCAGGAGTCACAGGGAGAGCCAAAGCAGCAGCAAACAATACATATTGTGTTCCTCCACCCTATTCACTTCAATCATATTTGATCTTTATCATTGTCCACGTGGTATTTAATATTGTTATGCTGAGAGGTGCTAATGGCCACCCATAATGCTTAACGGTCACTGAAATATAGACTGAAAAACACTCTATAGAAAGACTTAAAACTACACAGATTAACTCTCTTTTGTCTTAACAGCTAAAGCTTTCAGTGTCCTTTATATAGCTACACAGGTAAATACCTAGGCCAAAGCTCCCAATTATGGTAAAAAACCCCGTCTTTTATGGTATATCTTTAGTGAAGAGGAAGGGTGAATCTATGGGAGGGGGCTGAGCTGATTTAAGGTTCCACTTACTGCTGAGAAAAGAGAAAGGTTCATATCTTTCCATGGTCTTTCCTTTTTATGCTTGGTTTGTGGGTTCACTTTTTACATTGTACCAGCTGTGGGGCTCATCCAACTTCTCTGTGAGTCGATTCATTTTACAGACTCAGCAGCAAACACATCCAGGAGAAAAGGATAATTACATTCTGTTGGATTCTTGAGCTGAATTGGCTCAACTAAGACCCAAGAATAGAGGCAATGCAGAGGAGAGGGCAGGATTACATGGCCAGGATTGGTGGAGAAGGAAATTGCAAGCAGTCTTCCAGGGACTGTAGGAAGAGAGGGCATGAATTGGCTTTGGTGTAACCTTATGTTAACTTACTTTGTGATATTATGAATTGTGAAATTGCAGCTTTATCATTCAAAGAGACAAAACTCTTTCCTTCAGATTAACCGGTGTTTCTCCAGGCTGTTGGGATAAATGCTTAGTTACTGCCTTTGTGGTCCTTCTGACTGTCCACAAAGCCCAAAGTTCCTGGGAAAGAATTGCAAAGTCACTGTGTCTTGGCTGTAGGAAATGTGGGGTGATCAGATAGGAAGAGGTGACAGGGAACACAGCAATGCTTGAAATGGGTGACCTTTCTTGTGCAGGCTGATGACCTTGTGATATAGTCATGATCTCCTAAATTTAACTGCAAATGATTACATCCCTCTCAGGATAGGTTTCCTGGGGCTAATTTGGGGAAAAGGAGATACATGTTGAGTCAACACTTTTTGCCTTGGGCTCCGGAAGTGGAAAATGCTTCCATTATCTGTCAGAGATACAATTGGAGAAAGCTAAATCCAGTGTGGGAGTAGCAGGTTGTACTAGTTTGAAAAACTAGAAGTTCATTATTATGAACTGTCTGAGGCATGGCCCATAATGTGCTGCATAAACAACAACATGTTTGCTGTCATCTGACAGGACACTTGGAAACTCCAGGCAACAGTAATTGAGGAGAGAGAGAGAGATGAATGCAGAATTGTGTGGTGGCCATGTAACTGGTTTAAGTGGCTTACAAAAATCTTTGTCTCATTTCAAAAAGGTAATGAGTGCATTCGGGATTGCCGGCCTGTAATTCTTCAGTCTGAAAAAATCCAAAAACATAATGACTTGGTTCTTGACTTGGTCTTGCAAAACTTGGTTCAGGAAATTACATATAGCTATGCCTGGGTCTGGATAGGTTTACAGACTTCTGTCCCTACAGGTGTATCAGTAGCTATAGATAGTACCTATTGATAGCAGCTACTGATAGTACTGATATAGTAGCTATAGCCATAGATACGTGTGAAAGTTCTATCTGTGATGTGTGTCTGATTCATGCTCTGAGGAAGATCTGGATGGATCAGGACAGACAGCAGTGAAGACAGTTATTCCTCCTAAGATGAGGTGAGGGTTTATAACCTGTTGTTATCAAACACAGCACTAGAATCAGGGCCAGAAACTCTGCTAAACTCCAGGCTAAATATGGAAATTTCAAATGAGAACTTTAGTAAGCCAAACAGTTAAAGTCATGATCTAGAGGCAAAATTATACCTTGTTTAAATTCATTAGAGCCTGAAGAAGAGGGTTTTTTTGGAGGAAAGGGAAAGAATATCACTGTCTGCATGGCAGTGCTTGCAGAAATTTGCAGAACTTCAAGACATATAATGGGAGGCAGAACCTAAGAGACTAAGTCCACTCCTGCTTATACTGTTTATATACACCTCCTTCTTGTATTTGAATTCAGGAGTAAGACATTGTCTGTTCATCCATGCTGGCCTTCCACCACACTTGTTTGACTTCTTGCATACAGGAATGGGCTGTCTTGTGCTTTGAGATGGTTGTCCTTGAAGACCAGCCAGCTCTCACACGCAGTCCTTTCCCTTCTGCAGCAGTCTTCCATGAGATCCTTACCAAGAATAGCCCTGAACTAAGCTAAATTCTGCTCTCCTGAAGTGCCAATTTGTAATTGTATTGTTTGTCTTTCTCAGTTCTCTCAGAGTTTTAATCACAATCTTATGGCTGCCCTTTACATCCCACTGTAAGAAGTCCTGAAGACTCATCAGTCACCTGCACAAAGAAATTACCATTAACACAGACTGGAAATCTGGATTGCCTCTGCCCAGATGCATTACCCTATCTGCAGATATAAGGGTGGTTCTCATCCCCAGTGAGTACCAGTGGGGACTAGAGCTAGAGTACCAGCTCATGGAGCTTCCTCCAGCTTGCAAATGGAAGGCTTCTTCTTGACCAGGAGGTCTGCAGCAGGCACCTGGCACAAAATCGTCCATGTTGGACTGTTCTCTGATCCTTACCCATAAGGTCTGGACTGCCTCATCACTTGTTCCAAGCAAAGCAGTGTGTCTTGTAGCCAGCCCATTGCATGGATTCAGTCAATCCATATTCCTCACCTTCCCAGCCTGTTTTTTCTCGAGCCTATATTCATCCATTGCAACATTCCAGCCATGTGAGCTATCCCATTGTGAATCTGTAATCCCTGTGAGATGTCACCAAGCAATCTCCTTTTTACATTTGTTTTCAGAGTTCAGGTACTTTCTTTAGGTTCCTCTGGGATTTAGAGAGTGCTGCATGTTGAAGCTGCCTCCTTCTTGTTCCTTCCTTCCCTCCCTGAGTACCCACCTTTCTTTTAGCAGTATGTAGCTAATTCTTGTCTCTTTCATCAATTAAATGGGAGTACTAAATGCACTTTAGTCTCCCATTGCACTAATTTTGTTGTCATATAGGAGCTGGATGCTCCAGCAGCCCTTGAGTATGTTACACTTTTGAGCCTTCAGGGAGGCTTGCCTGAGGTGCTAAACCATAGCACTGCATCACCTCAAGTTCCCATGCTGTGATGCTTGCTTTCTGGAGGCAGTGGTAGATGGAACAAGTCCTCACATTGCTTGGCAGTAGGGTATTACTGCATGGTTGCCCTCTAGCTTGGGGTGCCAATGTTAGAGTGCTTTTGCAGTCATGGCTGACTGGCGTGGGGACTCAGTTCTGTCTGCTCTGCAGCAGCCTGCACAAGGATGGAAGCTGGATCAATAGGTTTGAAGTTGATGGGACAGTTCAGTAGCAAAAAAAGGAAGGCCTGACTCTGATGGGTATACAAGGGAAAGAAGAAAACTTGGAGGCCTGGGTCAGCACTGAAGGGCACACCAAGCATGCGCTATTGAGCATTGGGAAAAGAAAAGGGGCAAGAAGGTACAGCCCGAAGATCTGAGTTGACTGAGAAAGGTCAGTTGCAGAGCCAGTGTGAAGATGTGAGAACTATCAAACAAAGCCTGTTGAAATAATGGAGCTGGAGCATGTCCAAAGAAGGGCAACAAAGCTGGTGAAAGGTCTGGAGAACAAGTGTTAAGAAGGACGGCTGAGAGAGCAGGTGGTGTTTAGCTTGGAGAAGAGAAGGCTCAGGGGAGACCTTATTGCTCTCTACAACTACCTGAAAGGAGGTTGTAGTAAGGCGGGGTCAGTTTCTCCTCCCACATAACAGGCGACAGAACAAGAGGAGACTGCTTCAAGTTGCACTAGAGAAGGTTTAGATTGGATATTAGGAAAAATTTCTTTACTGAAAGAGTTGTCAGGCAGTGGAACAGGCTGTCCAGGGAATTGGTGAACACTTCCATCCCTGGAAGTGTTCAAAAAATATGTAGATGTGGCACCTGGGGACATGGTTTAGTGGTGGATTTGACATTGCCATGTTAATGATTGGACTTTGTGATCTTAGAGATCTTTTTCCAACCAACCTTAATGATTCTAATGTACCTTTCAAGACTTAACTGAAGAACTTCAATCAAGAAAAATTATTTCATGGAAACTTAGTGGTTCGTGTCATGTGCTTCTGTCACATTTTAAAATCTGATGTCAAGTGCCCTGAAACTGGATTTACCATTTTATGGAACTATGGCTATAAAGACTGTATCTACATTTTAGAGGAGAAGTGCTGGTAACTACCAGGAAGTAATACTCAATCCTCAGTCACAGAATTATTAGCGTCATCATGTGTGTTTGATACATTATGAATTTTGAATGCTACTACTGTTATTAATAAGCAAAATGCACCTTCAGTTTCTATTTTGCAATTGTATGGAAACTTATAAAATACTGTAAGGTTTATAAATCATTGCAGCCTCACCATCAGTGTATTATACAATAGTATCAGAAAATACCAAGAAAACCTTTTCTTGAGCCAGTACTTTAAATTGCGGAAAAAAGTCAAAGTTCTAATCAGAGGTGCCAGTCTGTCAGGTAAATAAGTGTATTTATTGTATTACCTGTACTGAAAATACCATTGAAGTTTCTGTAGAAATGCAGTACCTTCTGCAGCAGTTGCTTTAAAATCACATATAATGAATAAGGCAGGAGTTCTGCTTTGTTGTAAACTGAAACATTTTGGTGCCATGCTGAAGTACAATAACCTTTACTATGGGATTAGATAGGCTGAATTTGAGCGAAAGTTTTTCACTCAGTGTTTTTTTCCAAAAGGGCCTGAAATGCTTTATATCAAATGAATTTGAATGTTTTGTCCCACTGTAGAATTTTTGTGGCAGATTCTCAATTTATGACTTCAGCCTACAGCGGTAAAAGCATATTTAGCTTGCTGCCTTCTGACAGCACTCATGAGCAAATAGTATCTTGGGTTCACTGCTGTTTATTAAGAGCAGCATTATGAGAGCAAAACTTTCACTGGAACAGATCAGTAGAAGCTGGCTCAGTGGTTCCTATGTCTGCTTTCATTGTGATTTGTATGTAATACTCTAACGCTTTTGACCATTTCCAAATTAACAATGCCCTGTTTGTTTCCTGTACTGTCCTGAAATTCTGTTGCATTGGATCAGACAAAATCATTGAGCTACTAAACTCCCAATGTGGTTCATGCTTTTCTCTCAGTTGGTTCTGAGTAAGTCAGGCATCTTTCCTGCCTGAACTCCTGATGAAAATGTTGGACTTAAATTCCTAAGGCGGGGTGTGGATCTACAGAGGGCGCAGCACAGTCCCATCAGGAGGAAATGTGAAGGAGTTGCATATGGAGTCTCTTTGTTAATGCAGGGTCTTGGTCCCTGTTACATATAATTTGCATATGTTTGCTCTGAACTTGACTTCCTTTCAGCACTTGATCTGAAAGCTTCCAGACCCATCAGGAGCCACTTCATCTGTACATAGTGTTTCTCACTGCTGAAGATGTTCTAATTTGCTTCACGTTAAATTCTACTCTGTAATATGTTGTTAACGATCTCCAAATTGTGTAGCTGTTCCTAAATTGTAAGACCTACCATATTAGTTAAAAGAGGACATCCCTATGAGGAGGCCCTTCCCCGCATGGAGGAGGTTTCAGGTCACAGCCTTGAGGGTTATGTGTGTCTTTTGTAAGCGTATAGCTTCAGTTTCCAGCTTCAGTGCAGCAACTCCATCAGGGTTTATAGACCTGTTTTCAGGGTTTGTAGCTCTAGCACTTTTGATTGCAAATGTAACACTTAAAACATACTCAGTTTGCTGTGGTAATGGTTATGGAACATCTAGCATACTCCTAAGCATGCAAAGAGTAGGTATATATGTGAAGCATAATGATCTAGCATGCATCTTTCAGATGCAACCTGGAAAAGGCAGAGGAGTAGGGTTAGGAGAAAGATATGGATACTCTGGAGATAAAAGCAGGAAAACTTTTCTTTTAGGAGTGGGATGGTGGCTGGAATCAGAGACCTTCCAAAATCAAGCTGCCTTCAGTCTAGGTGAGAGAGACATTGTCACAAAGGCCCGGATATGTCAGTCTGCACACTGAGTAGTACTTACCAGTATAAGGACTCTCACTGAATGCTATTTCTTCATGCATCACTATTGAAGTTAATATGAGTAGAACATGTTGAATTTGGCCCTAGGTAAGTAATGTAAAATTGTAGCTCTTTAAAATGGATCTGAACAGGGAAGTACAGTCCAGTGCTGCACTGGCTCTGAGAGTTTGTTGGTTTGAGGGGATTTGGGATTTTTGTTTTGGCAGGCGGGTTTGAGGTGTGGGGGATGGTTGGGAGAAGAACAACGTGATTATTTTTCTAACAAATCAAATAAAAATTAGACTACAAGAGGGGAAAAAGAATCTGCTCCCTTAGATATTATCTAGGATACTGCCTTATTCCTTGAAGAAATAGAGCTTTCATGTGTTATATTGCATGGTAGCCCCCCAGAAAGATGCATCTTTCACCTGGGGTGAGCAACTCCTGAGATTTCTGAAGTCAGGCTAGTACATTAACACCTTAGATTTAGGTAGCGCAAGGCTACAAGCAAATGCCTTTGGATGATAGAAGCAAATCAGACACTGCTTTTGTATGTCACAAGGGATTATTCTAGTTTAGTGCTATGCCCTTTGGCTTTACAAATGCACCTGTAGTGCTCCTGTGGTTAGTGCAAAGAATCTTGGTAGATTTAATTTACTGTAGTTGTTTTTTCTTTGTAAATAGCAAATGTTAGAACTGGCTATACACAAACAACTTTTCAAACCTTGCCTGTATTGTTTTCAGCAGTTACTAGATAGGGAAGGCTTCTGTTCTTTAATGCTAGCACTGGGTTCAGCAAAGTACTTTTCCATTCAGAAATGGCAATCTTCGTGGAAGCAGGAGGAATTTATAGTTGTGTCTGGGCATAAGGAGGATGGGAGATAAATTCTAGGAAACCCAAAGGTGGATCACCAGATACAGGTTTCAGCTGTGCCTTTGCTTAGAATCTGAAAAATTCACATCTGATTTCATGTCATCTGCTGTTTTATTTTTTATTGGAATAAATGGCTCTGACAGTTCATGGTGTTTATGTGGCACTGTCATCATATAGTAGCAAGCTATTAACCATTATCTGGCATTTTGGGAACAGAGATACTGGTGTATGAAATACTGTGGCAAATAATTGTCACTTTGAATTTTTTGAAGAGATGGACAAAGCTAAATGTTTGTAATATCAAGGTTTTTACTAATATCCCCTATTTCCCTTTATTAGCTACAGAGAGGATTTAAAGAAAAAAATTCTGCAATTCTGACAGTTTGGTGGTTGGTGGTTTTGGTTAGTTGGTTGGTTTTTACACAGCATAAGGATGGTATCCTGTGTCCTGATATCAGATGAACTGTGCTGGAACACTCGCTGTACTTGTTGTAGTCCAGCTCTGCTTCACAACAACAACAGAAGACAAAAATGTAAAAGCAAAGAAGAAAGAACAGGAAAGAGAAAAGCTGAGACTTGTAAGACTAGGTGGCTTTCTAATTATCTTGCTAATAAATTCAGCATATGAATTTATTAGATGTTCTGAGACCTGGCAAATTTTGATCAACATCAGCTGCTGAAATCATAAGTTTTTAGCTGCCTTTTTAATCTGAATCTTCTAGAAGAAGACTGCATAAAGAAGCCTTACCTAAGACAGACTGTTGGGTTGTGATTTTTTTCGGTAGTGTGGGTTTGGAAAAGTGGAACAGAGAAAGAAAAGGAGATACAAGAAAGGTGTTAAGAGCAGGAAAATACTTGGAAGTTTTGTGCTTTGAATATGTTAGCATTTAGATGCAGGCATAGGGAGATAGGCTGAGGGCCTAGTGTGGTTTGTCAGGTCATCTCCCAGGATCAGTATGATATGGGTTCTTGTGTGTCAAGGTGGGTCACGAGAACATAGTGGTTATATGGCATTAGGCCAAGAGTCTGTCTTGACCAGTATATTGTCCCTGGAGCAGCTAATAGAGTATAAGAGTAAGATATGTGACAGATTGATAGCTCTCCCAAGAGCTTCCAGCAATCAGCTTTAAGGGTATCTTGAGCTCTTTCTGGACTGTCATGCTTAACACTTCATTCATGTGGTTTAATCCTCATTCCCCATAGGAACCCCTTAAATTCTGCAGTCTGACATTTCAATGGTTTGGTTGCAGATTTCCCCACTGGAAATATCAACCCATGTTGCTGAGATTTATTCTTTTCAAACCACTTCTGTTAATCATCAGTGCCAAATGGAAAGCACTGTAAAAGTACAAGCGGAATTTGCTTATGCTCTTATTCTTTGGTTTACCAGGAATGAACTTTCCGTAGTTGATTTTAGATACTATTTTAATCTTCTAATTTTTCTCATACTAAACTTCTTTTTGCTAAATAGCCTTCATGTCCACCCACTGCTTGAGTCAAATCAGAATATAAACACAATTCTATGTAACATCTCTTACTTGGTTTCTAGAGCTGCAAACCTTGGGTACTATGGGATACTGAGCTGGGACATAAGTATGACATCTTTTTGCTATTTTTTATTCATTATTATAATTGTAATTAAAAATATTAAGTGGGGAGCCTTAAAGTTAGGTAACTCTGACATGTTCTCTGACATCTTGTGTTAGTGGTAGGCTGATATTTTGGCATATATTGTCCTTATTACTTGTATGTGAATTAGTGGCAATTGTGAGTTCTCTGATCCTCAAAACAGGCCATTTATTTAGAAGCATAAACAGACCTGAAGATTTACAAGTGGACAGACACACTATTAAGTTTTTAATACCCTTCATCTGAAACTGCCATGAGCTCTCTTCAGCTTGCTCTGTAAATGAATATCTAGGTTTCGATTTGTAACTATATTCTAAATATTTACATTATTGCAAGAACAGAAGATTTTTTCTTTCAACAGCATGAACTGGGATTTAAACTTTTTTTTTCTTTTAAAAGAAGCTTATGATAGTTTCCCTGACTTCAACTCCCTGGGGATGCAGGTAAACCATAACTGTCAAATTTTTTCAAGTTTGGAACTGCAAGGCATATTTTACTCCAGAGCAATACATTTTACACATAGTGCTGTCGTTGCTCCCAGCCTGGATGAGAAGACAAGGGCTCTTAACTCAGGGGAAGAGTTGTTTAAAGCCTGGTTCTGCAGAGGAACAGGTTGCTGGGCTGAGACACTGTGCACTGATGTGTGGGGCTACAGTGCCCTCTTGTGCGACTGAGCGCTGGTAAACAGTGCCTGATTCAAAAGGTCTCTCCAAAACACCTGGCTGCCAGAGAAGGAAGGAATACAAAATCCTCTTCTGGCTGTGATCTTTTGCAGCGGTGTTTTAACCAGCAATTTATTTGGTTCTGTGATACGATGCATATATAAGGACAGCCTTTGAGCTTTTACAGCTTAAAATGGGGTTTGTATTCTGCTAGTATTTTGGCATTAGCTGGAAAATGAACATTTACTATTTCTGTTGTGGTGGTGCCCACAGGATCTGTTATGGAGAGGAGCTCCTGGATATGCTAGGTGCTGTCTCCAAACTCATAGCCTTGGTCTTGACAGTGCTGTGGAGCTTCAGCTGTGTAGGAAAAAATAAGTAACCAAGCCTGGTTATTCTTTTGCAGAAAAAACCCCAGAAGTTTCCTCCTCTCTCCACCTCAAACCTGTCAGCTGCACTTCATCTGCCTCAGAAATTAGAGAGATTGAATTAATATGTCTTGATGGGCAAAAAGGAGAAAACTAAAAGGGAAGAAAGGGCACAGTGATCAGAACTAAGTGAGCAGGACAGACCCAGGAGGGTTTTGACACATTATCATTTGAAAATGGCAAAGCAAAAATCTGCTGTGACCACAGTGTTTCAAGATTACTGTAAGCCAAAACAAATACATGCCTACGCAAATAAGTTTAACTGTGACATAGAAAATTCAGGGATGTATCCCACTCATGTGATCAAATGCCTTTTGATCATTCTAAAAATATAGCTACCCTTTTGGGGTTATAATTCATGACAAAACTGTGGGGATTGTAAGTGACAGTGACAACTAAGGAAGAAAATTATCATTGTATTTCCAAGACTTGAAGTGTGTAAACAAGAATATTAACATTAAAAAGTGAAAAATTCAAACCTAGTTCCCCAATAGAAACCATCAAACTGTACAAACCTAGAAAAAAAGAAGGACTTGACACATGTCTTTCCAAGTGTTACCTGCCTTGACTTCAGTTGAAGTGTCCATGGGAAGAGGAAACATGCAATATCTCTGTAGTCAATGAAAAAAACAGATTGGTTTTGTTTTTGTTTGTTTGTTTGTTTGTTGTTTGTTTTGTTTTAATTTTTATTTTGGGGTTTTTTTTGGGGAGGGTTTTTTTGTTTGCTTTTTTTTGGTCTACCACACTTTTCTTTGATTAGCATGTAGATTCAGAAACCCACTTTTGTCTCATTTTAAACATTCTATTCTAAACATTTACTCTTGATGAAATAAACTGTGAAAATTCTACCCTAACTATATTTGACTGAGAGTCCACAGAGGAGAGGCTGGAGAGAGAGATATAAAAAGAGGAGAGAGCTAGTAAGGTGAAATACAAACTGAACTGAGCAGCACAGAAAGGAGCAGAGAAATGAGAAAGAAGGAAAGGATGGTATCCTAACTGGAAAATAGTCTGGCAGTGTGACAGAGCATCTGTATGAAAGTAACTGGGAACAGAATTCAGCTATTAAAATGCTGTCGTCCTACCCCTGTCTTCTAGTCCTCTTCGTGTGTCCCATCATGGTCTACAGTCTGTCCTCACTGGGCACTAGGTGCACCTGAAAGTACCATCACCAGCCCTTAAGGTGGGTAATGTGAGATTCAGCTGGAAATACTGTGTCTTCTCACCTGCTGAAGAAGACAATTCTCGTAGGTTAGGGCCCTGTCACAGAAAGAAAGTGAGTGTGGCATAAAATTAGTTCATTCACCACTCTGCTTTGGTTTAATAAAGATAGTTTTGTTACTAGTCGAACGCAAGGGACTCAGTTAATAATTATCTTAAATTTCACAAATTTGGCTTAAGTTAGTCTTTTTTCATCCTGGGATCCTATTAATTAAGTGCCAGTGCTGCTCAGCAAAATGAAAATGTAAGAATGTATTTGTTATGTTCCATATTTACTGAATTGTATTTTTTCCACCTTAAGTACACTGCTTATATCAACACAAGGTACTGGCAAAGCCTCTGCCTGCTGAGGGTTGTCCTGAAGACCAGACTGACTGATTTGTGCAGTGCAAAGGTGTAAGGGGGGACATGAGCTCTGATTCTCCTGGAATAGTGCTTAGACTGAAACACCTTCCTAGAGAGTGCATAACCAGGAAGTTTAACTCTATTGCAATAAATACATACTTTTTTTTCTTTTTTCTTTTTTTTGGCAGGGGAATAAGATGATTTCACATATTTCCAGCTGCAGTCTTTTGTTCCAAGCATGTGGCTGTAAACTTACTTATAAGGATTTTCCAGAGGTTTCAGCGTTTCCGAGGTATTTGCCACTTGGCAGGTCAACTTTCATATTGCTGAGAAATTTTCAGATTTCAAATGCAGCATCACCAATGCCTTCATGGACATATTGATTTTTGGCTGTTTAAATCAGAGCAAGTTATGCAGTGCAACAGCTGAAAGCCTTTGTTTTTCAGAAGAGCAAAGTGATCTTCCAGGTTGTCCATTTTGTTCTTCATGATGGACACTGGTTCCAGTTGGAATAGGAAGGACCTCAGTAGGATCCCAGAGGTCCCATCCCACACAGGAGAAAACCACAGAGTTGGTCTCAGCAAGGCCATACTCCATACTTTTACTTATCTGCCAGGGATGCCATGGACTAAGCTGTCACTGAGCACTTTGCAGCTCTATGCAAATGCAACTCTGAAGGAGCTCAGACCTAGCAGAAAGTGAGTGGACACTTTTGCCTATGGAAATGACACATGCCAGCTGATGTAAAAACACGGCAGAATAATGACACAACTGTAGGTACTGCTCAGGGAGGTGAGCTATCAGTCCCCAGAAAGTTGCGAAATCTGAATATATGTGCCCTGTAAAGCTGAGAAGGTGCCTGAAAGCGTTCTATCACCTTAGATCCACTGTCGTTTGAAGTCCCACCTGGCCCACTGGAAAACCATGTTGTGGATTGCATTTACAGGAATGTCGGCTTCAAACATGGATGAACACAACTTTGCAGGTTCTGGGACAAATGCATCGATTGTGGCTAGAATGTTTTAAGTAACCCTGTGTTTGTGCAGGAGCACCTGGGGACAACTATTTGCTGGCATAAAGTCTCCGTAAAAAACAGAGGCTATAAGGTGAGTGGGCCTGCAGTTCATCTCTTATCACAAAAGTTTTTTGAGCTAATGGCATCAATAGCTTCTATTAGCAATGTGCTCATGTTGGACAAGTTGCAATACTAGGGGCAATGAACCAGAGGATTTAAGAACAAGTCACGAGTTAGCTCTAAGTTCAGAGTAAGTGGCTGCTGGAAGAAATAGGGCTTTTTTTTTGCAATAAGCGAATAGTACCTATAAACCATATATTTACAAACATTCTGCATCTGCAGCTTTCCAAGAAGGAAAGTCTGGTCACTCATTTATTTGGACTACATGGTAATTTATTTGCAAGGAAACTGAATTTTAACAAGGTTATTCTATTTAAAAGAAAAATTATGTGTTCGTATCAGGCTGAAGGGATTTAAGTGTCTATTTAATATGCATTGGTCTTTGTATATGTGAATACAACATATATGCTGGAGCTGTTGAAACAGGTTTTGTTTTTTTTTTAAGGCAAAAAGTAATTGATTATATAGAAGTGGAACAAGAAAGCAGGGATTGATATGACTTTGACAGTCTATAGAGAGTGAAAATACTAGAGGAAGATGAAGATTCCCAGAAGTGAAGTGCACATGTACCAGACAGTGGTGAATTTCATGAGGAAAGAAAGACATAGATATTGCTGTCTGGTCAGTGCATCCTGCAGACTCCCCACTGTACCTACATTTGCCTTCTTTCATAGACTTAGGTTTATGCAGGATCAGTAATGTTCTCTTAGTAGATGAGGTGTTTGTACGTTGTTCTGTAGCACTGAATGAAATGAATTATTCGCAATTTGAAAAATTAGCTCATTTTCATTCACAGTGGACATGTAATGTGAAAAAGCACTGTCTGTGTACAAAAAATATCAAAGATATCTTTTTTGCAATATATTTGGATTGTCTTTTGTATTTACCATTTTCTTGTACTTCCAGCAGAGGGCAGGTTTGTGTCACAAAACGTGCATGCTCACTTTGCCAGAATCCAGTGTGAAGTTCACCGGGCACGTTCAATCCTTGTCAGAAAAAAAGTCTTATTCTGTGGTAATTTTTCTTGAAAATTACATCAGGTCTTCTTGGTTTTTTGGGGGGGTTTGTTTGTTTGTTTCATTTTGGGGTTGAGGGGTTTGTTTTGGGTTTTTGTTTGTTTGCTTTGTTTGGTTTTGTTTTTTTTTAAGAACAAAATAAAAAAACTGGATGGAATCCTACTAGTAATCTTCCTAAAAATCTAATCCCCAAACACATTCCTCTTGTTTTCTAAAATTGTTGTGAAATTGCCATTGGTTCTTTTCTCTCAGTGCAGTTCTTCCCTGTTTCTATCACAATGGAATATCTAAAATGGTTTCAGCTTCAGCTTCATGTGAAGAGAACCAAGCAATGCACTTACTGTTGCATAGACATGACAAGGTGGTGTTCTGTTAAAGTTATATAGCATACAATACTGTCATACCAGCAAAACACAAATATAATTACAGCCCGGAGGCTAAACATTGTAAAAAAAAAATAATTGTATAATCCTGGCATGGAAAACATTGAGGAAGAAAATCAGGTGGTTACATATTGGTAACAAGCCCCAGCAGGGTTAACCACATGCCCATGTTTGTGTAATTTTTCTCAATGCCATTTTGGTTTCAAAGTGACATGTTGTGGCAGTGCCAGAACAGGGTGTTTTGAAACAAAGGAGGCAAATGCTTTTCTAATTCATGTGTCAGCCCTAGGAATCCTGTTCTTTCTGATGCAACTACTTCACCTTGTGTTGCTTATGCGTGAATCAACAGGACAGTTTGAACTCATGAGTGGATGCACCAATTTCTGCTTCCTTAATGTCTCAGTACTGCTTTTGCATCCCGTGCCCCTAAATGACATTGTGATGAAAATACACACATATTGCAGGCATTTGTATCTATTAACCAGTGTTGTTGTTCACTTTCCTCTCTGCTATACAAATCTTAAAAAAAATCTTCTTTTGCATTGCTTTTCATGCACTGTGTTTTAGATCTGTGTAATTTTGAAAAGTATGAACTAACACAATAAGTACTGTACTCATCATCATAGTCTAATGTTTTGACAGTCACTTTGAAATATCACCAGTATAGCCTGCTGCCAACAAACTGTGCACTGCTGCGTTAGGAGTTTTTATTTGTCAGTGTTATCCAGGATAATGCCTCTTCCTCACCTTCGAGCTGGTTTTGTAGTTTCACGTTGTCTGTTCTTAAGGGGATGGCAGCATTTTCCTTTGCATTTGGAAATCAGCTCTCACTCCCCCCAGTGTAAACATTAAGTTTGTTAACTGGATGAATCAGTAGTATCTAAAGAGCGATGGAACTTCACCGAATCAGGAAGCATAGCCTTCAGTTAACTGGTGAAATATTAGCGAGGACTCTTAACAGCCTCCAGCATGTAACTGGTGTGGCCAATACTGAACCCAGGTCTCCAGAGGTGGAAGACTAGAAAAACTGGCCCTAGGGACAGATACCTCTTCTAACTCCCATCACATTTCTAATAGTTACTAGGGCAGAATAATGTTTCATGACCTTTGGGTTGTCCCATTACCACAACATAATCTAGCTGTGCAAGCTTTGCAAAGGTCACTGTAAAAATAAAAATATTTCCTGCTGTGATCCATACCCTCAAACACAAAGGAAAAGAAATATCTTAATAAATGTAGTGACATTTGCACTATAGGGCACAGTGCAAAGATCATGAACCATTATTCTGCACTAGTAATAATGTCACCGTTTTATTCTTGCCCATTGGTTACTGTATGACATTTGTGCTTGCAGGGAAATTCCCGTGAATATCAGTAACTTAAAATACATTGCCTTGAGGGACTATCATTCTCCTATTGAAGTCAATGAAGTCAATTTGCCATTTGCTTACCAGTATCTGGGCATAGGACTCACCTAGCTTTTCTCATTATCAAAATTGAGATAGTTTTAAAGTGGGTTTAGTGTTTTGTTTTCCATTAAAAAGTATTTGTTCATTGAACCCCTGATGAAACATGTTTCTTAAAAGATTATAACAGGTAATTTTATTATATCCATGAGAATTACCATGAGTGTGTATGTAGAAGACAGATTATGTGATGAGTTTTTCAGGGAATAAAAACCCTAAAGTCCTAATACATCTAGGTACTTGTGTGACAATCACATAAGTCACCTGGGAGACAGATGTTACCTACTATTTCTTCACTCCATTCTTGTGTGATAGATAAATATCTGTTTCCTCTATTTCTCAAACAAAGAAATATATTAATCCAGAATTTCCTGACTGATATGACTGAACACTATAACTGAACCTACAGAATTCTTAGTAATGTGACCTGAGTTTCACAGGTGTGGAAGATCCTGGTTTTGTCTGATAGGCTCTGGTCCTTACACTAGTTATTTGCAAGTGCCTTGGAGCTGATTTTTTTTTAAGCTAAAGTATGTCAGCCTTGGTCAGTCTCTATGAGATTATGACTGATCTCAGAAAGAAGCTGTGGAGGGTTTGTACAGAGCTGCGGTCTGTGTTGGCATTGGCCCTTGTCTAGAAACACATCTTAGCAATCGATATCTTTAATGTACCTCTGATAATATTTACAAGTCTGAGAAGAACTCTACTCTTCCTCATGTGTAAAGAAGAAGCCTGTCTTCTTTGTATTTAAAGAATTTGGGAGCTCAGTCACTGGTAGGATCCCTTAGTTCATTGCTTTGGATTAGATGGTGCCTGACTGTAGTAGTCAGGCTCCACTATGAAAGAGATAAATGTTTCCTTCCCCAGCTTTAGTATGTGTCTGTATCAGAGCAAAATACACCAGTTCTGAGGGAAGTGCAGAGGCTGTTATTTCTTAAGAGCTTGTGGTGACTAAAATTGTCCCCAGCTGCAGGGGATGGTTGATGTTTACAATTTGAGGAAGAAGGCAGCATTGTGTCATCCAGTGTGCTGTGTCCTGATTTATTCTCAAATGTTCCACAGCCAGGCTTGGACAGGAGGAAGGTGCAGTGGGTTGTGAAGGTGGAAGAGGGGCCAGTGTTGATCAGGTGCATCCAATAGTAGGACTTCCTTGAACATGGGAACACAGTAAGTGGGATCTGGTGGCAAAAGAGCTGTAGCCTCTTTGTGATCCACTAAGCTGACCTCATATGTCACACTAGCCTGTGGCTCTGTCTTGATCATGAAGTTTAACCCTGGCTTCAGACAAAAGTGAAGTGGGAATCATTCATGTGAGCCAATATGCCTAGTGCATGAGACTGAGCAAATTCAATAGTACAGGGCTGACATTCAAGGTGTGCTTCACAGAGGTGTGGGAAGGACAGGGTCTGCTTCTCAAAGACCTAGTCACTGAACAGCACAGACTGATCCTCTCCTTGTTTCCCTGCTCCTTTGCCAGGCCAGGAGAGCAGACAGACTTGCATAGTCTGTAGGCAGCTGAGTACAATTTTTCCTGTGGGTGGTAGTATTTAGAAAGTGTCCCGCCTTGCCACTTTCAGATTGCTGTCACCCTCCCCTGACGGGATTAGGAGCCTGGCTTCACAGGCATTGCCTGATCCAGCTGGCTTTCATAGGGATGAGGTGGATAGTGGTGAGAAAACAGGATGGGTGATGACTTTGTAGCTGTTCTAGTAATCTTTGCTTGGGGGAGGGGATTGAGGGGAAGACATAGGGACAGTGTAAAAAGTTATAAGTCTCACGCATAGCAGTAATTTCTTTAGCATTTGAAGGAAATTATCAGGGAGCAGACATAAGTCATGCTTTTCTGACTCATTGTCCTGTTTTCAGACAGCGTCCTCCCTCCAGTTTCCTGCTGCCTGTAGCACTGCTATCCCAATTTATTTCTGTAGAAAGTTATCACCAGAATTTTTCTCTTTAGAAATATAATCAAAGAATTAATGTTGTCATACATGACGTTTTGAAATGTACTGAAGTCACTGAGAAAATTAACTCTCTTTTTTTTTTAAATCAAAAAATAAATCAACATTCTTGTTATTTACAACCTGGATGATTTGAGATGCTCCCATGGGCCTTTTACTTCTTTAAGTAGAGTCTTCCCTTTGCTCCCAGATGGTCTTATCACAGGATGCCTACAGAGGGAAATAAAGTACGGTTTGATTTTGTAACGAATGGTTAAACTGGCTTGCTCTTCTCTTTTGCTTTGGAAGCAGGAAGATCCGCAGAGGAGAAATGTTTTGAACATCAGTGGCATGCACAAAAAATCAGGAAGAGTGGTCTATGAGGTACCAACCTGTGTGTGTTTTCTTCTAAATCTGCTTTCTAATTTTGTTACTAATACAATGTTTGGGAGTACTGAGGGTGCTGGAAGTACTGAGGGCAGCTGCCCTTTTTCAAGCTTTAGATCCTGGAGGTGAAAGGCTGGTGTAACTTCGCAGTATCCTTCTGAAAGTTGCTGTGAAGACTGATTCTGCCACAGGTACTTTTGAAAGTTCGACTTAGCATGTCTCCATCAGCAGCCACAAATGCTTTCACCTCTAGGTCCAGAGTTTCAAGGATCGGCTTAGTCAGCAAGGGAAACTCAATTGTTTCATTTGATAGCCTTTAATTAGACATGCATGCACATATAAATGCATAGATTATCTAATACCTCCTACTACAAATGTCTCACTGAAATTAATGAGGTTATTCAAAGAGTAAACTATGAGTAATAATGAATAATATTAATACTCAGCATGACTAATAGTGGTAGGAGGGAGAGTCTTAATGACTTAGACAAAAAGGGTCTGCTGGGAGTCACCATATGATTTGCACAAACAATTCCTTTTCAGAGTAGTGAAGCTGTTTCTTACTTGGAGCCAGTCATTAAACTACAGAACACATTTTTCAAAGATGTCTTGATCTCTGTCTCTGTGCCTCTCTCAAGGCATAGCTTAGATGTGTGGCAGAAAATGAGTCATGGCCAGGCAGTTGGTCTTCTGATCCCTCTTCTGATTGGTGTAATCCACATCTTTGCAGCAACTTCTATATGGAGATCACGTTTCAAAAAGCCTGTGACAAAGCTCCTCACAGAGTCTTATTTTTCATTTAACATGGGAGAGAGAGCGTGAGATGAGGAACTGGTTAAGCAATAAGAAAAAAGCAGAATGAGATCATATTTTGAACAGTTCCTGGTGCAGTGCCTTGGATTCTATCTGAGGTTAAGCCATATTGTAATTTAGTGTCTGTGAAGGACCTGGAAGAGTGGAAAAACGGATGTAAAATTGACAGAGAAAACCAACATTCATGAAAGTTGTTAGAAGTACAAAACATGAAATTGTTTTCCCTGATATGGGGTGTTACATGCCCAGCTCTCTATAGATGTTACTGAATTTTTGAACTCATTAAGACAAACTGGTATGTGTGTATTGCTGTAGAGTCATATACAACAAAATAGAATCTGCTGCCATTCTATTCCTCCTTACTATAATTGCAAGTTTTTGGGGAAAGACTTGCAGTGTAAATTAGGTTGGAATGGGGAATGAGGAAATTAATATCCCTTCTCAAATACAAAGCAATCTGAACTCCTTCAGAATGAATACTGAAAGGGTGAATCTTTTTTGTCAGTCCTAAAACTCAAACCAGTTCCTTTCTAGTTCTTGTTTCCAGTTCTTGCCGCTACTTCCCCATCTGTGGTAGCCTCTGCTTTTCTCGTGACATATTTTTAGTAGTTTCATGCCACTAATACAAAAATCTGTGAAATGTTAACAATTTAATAACCTAGGGAGATCCTAGGCTGGATTTAGGAAAATGAGGTTGAGAGGTTTGGAAAAGAGGCAAAGCTATATAATTGTAGGGTTTTCCTAATGTATAATTTAGATTCTGATATGCCACCTAATTTTAATAAGCTCCATGACTAGAATAATAAATTAAAGATGTATCAGATAATGGACATTGAAAAACAGGTCATTTCAGGCTGTCCTAATTGAAAATGTTGTCTTGGATTTACGATGCAGGTCTGGACCAGAGTAATATTTAATAGTTTAATCTATTAAATGTCTTCTGTTTGTTAAGGAAAAATATATGAGTCAAGGTGTGAAAGGATTAGTTCCAACAGAGTATCTCTTTCAGATACTATTTATGTACAATAAAAGCTCAACTCAGAATTAGGGCTAGTATTAGGGCCCCATCAAAAGCTGGGGTCAGCCTTCTCTTAGCAGTAGTTTTGCAACGAGAATAAATCACTGAAGGTGTAAAGTCGCTCAATCCATTTCAATTGTACTTTTATGTCTTACCCAACTCCAAGATTTCAAATGCTGTAGGCCAGTGTAAAACAAACCCTATGCTGCCTATCCTAAAGGAGAATATTACTGTAAACGTTCTTGAAAAGCTGTATCATAAGCAGCATCTAAGGCATGTAATTTTAAAATCTTGCTTGTAGTCTTTTCATTACAACATTGGCCTAAAGATGATCAGACCCAATCTGTTTAAATGTAGTTGTCAGCTGCCTGTTTGTCTGGTTACTGCAATATTGCCTGTTCTGTGCCAGAAGGTAAGAATTTTAAGGTGATGTGGATCCTGGGGGTTAAGTTAGCTACCAGAATGTGCCTTTTGCATGAATTTGGCCAATACAACTACTCCTTTTCTGTTTGATGGATTAGATGAATAGGCTGCTTCTTTGCAGCAGGTTGCTTGTTGTATGAGGCAATGAGGGTCAGGCAGAGGGGCATTACAAAACTGAGGAATGATTTTGATTGATGGAACTTTTATTCCTAGGCATGCAAGAATGGAAACCTCTTTTATAAGAGCTAACGGAAGGCATGCCAGAATAACAAGAATGTTCTTGTTGATCTATCTGCACATGGTGTTGGATCTGTGGTCGTGATTTAGTAACAGCAGTTCTATCAAATGTTTGCAAAAGCGAGCAAGATCAACAGCACATTGAAACTGAATCCAGATCTCTGGAATATAAGCTGTATGTAGGCTGTGCATCTTCATGTATCACAAGAGATTCACCTGGTCTTACCATGTGGTGAATGCAGTGTGCTTTCAAGAGTGTAGTTTACTTGTGGCAAGTTGCAGTTCGCTGTTTCTTCTGGAATTTTCTCTGAGGTTTAAATCAAAGCCTTAAAGTGAGCACAGCCTATGTGTGTAGTTATTTACGTACCATGTGCATGTCACTCAGGAGCAAACTAAGTTATTTTTTAAAGAGTGTTTAAACATTTGAATAAATTAGGGGTGGAGTTGTTAGGGTTTTATCTTGTTTTGTTTACCGTGTTTTATCTTGATAAACTACTGAAATGGATTCGGGAATTTCCATTGCAAAAGAATAACGTGCAATTAACTTCTATATGTGACAGCTGTTAATTACATCCTTTCCCTTGCAAAGGAGATCCTTTTGTGTGGTATAGCATTGTTGATATCTCTTAGTTTTTGTTGTATCCTCTAAATAAAGCCGAAGAGAGCAATACTGCAAATGGAAGAAATTCTTGATACCTTTCGAATTACTCATCTACTGTGTTGGAAACTGTGAAGAAATCTTTCTTATTGTGTATCTTTCTTCGTCTGTTGTTTTGAAAGAAAAAATCTGCCACTAGCCAGCCAGAATTACCATTGAAGTCTTCAATAAGCAGCTGCTAGGAGCTTGACTTAGAAATGAGACAGAGACAAGTAGCAGAAAAAATCCACTCAAAGTGGGTGGGAAGAAAAGAGAGCTTTTAGGAGGTGGAATTTCTGTTATTCCTTTCTTGCAGTTATATTACTAAAAATTGCCTTTGTTTTTCAGCAGTGAAATACTGCTAGTGAAGCAGCTATGGGTGAACCATTCTGTCAAGGTAGGCTGTTAGGCCTGGACATGTGTTTCAGATCAGCTCTTATGTTGATGCTGCTTCTTATGCCAGTGAAGTTTTGCTGTTGACTTAATTGTGAACAGACAATGTTCTGTCTCCTTAATGGTTTATGAGCCCTGTATGTGATAGCTAGGATCTTCCATTTGCTCTCTAGGGAATGTGCTCTTCATTGTGCTCAAGACTGCCCATCTGATCCTGATGTATTGAGCTTCATTTTTATTATTTTATCAATAAAGTTAAATGAACATTTCACAGATTTAATATTCAGTAATTCCAGTAGTCCACACCAGCATGGACTAAGCAAGTCTAACAACTGGATAAATACATTTTAGAGAAATGACCGTGTTTACCGACAACAGTTTTCTCATCGTTCCAGTGCTTGCACAACATTAACTATTGTACAGCTTTCTTGCACTGACTGTCATCACATTCTTCAAACTAGAAAGAAAACCAAATCATTGCAAATAGATTTGAACAGCTGGCAGTGAAGAAGCTGGAATGTACAAAATAACTCAAGAGAAGACTATTGAAGTGTTTGCTGACTGCCAGTTGTTCGGTGACAATGGACAGATTGGTTCAGGCAAACACATCGTCCAGGAGTAAATCTAGACATGACCTGGAAACTCACCGATTTTAATTTGAGACTCAAACATGTTTATTGTTTGTTCATTTTCTTTTTCCTTTTTGTCTACTTTTTTGCTTGCTGTCCATCTCTCTGTGTGTTTTCAACAGTTTCTGAGTTCTTCCTTGAGACAGAAGTGGAAGTACCAAAGGGATCTGGCAAGATAAATTATTTCAAACATGAATGAGTAACCCCAACCAGTTAACAATATTCATCCCAGCCTGGCATGGTTGTACTGTGGATGGCTTTGTGCGCTTGAGATAGAGAGACGATGTGAGGCTGGTTACTTAACCCTCACTGCAAGTGAGAGAAAACTTCATAATACAGCTATTAAGCTTAGGCTTATGGATTTCTTGGAAGCAGGGATTGATGGAGGAGAAGGGGTAAGGCTCAGAGTTCAGGAATTCAGATGTTTTAAATCTTTGTTTGAGAATGGATTGTAAACAAATTACTTAACAAGTTACTTACTTTGGCATTGGAGATGGCCTAAGTAGCTCCTGTTTTCCTGTGTTGGTTCTTTTTCCAAGCCTCCTCATGTGCCCCTACAAGTTGTGCTGCTACAGCAGTGTTTGGGGTGGAGTTGTGGGTAGGATCAGAAGACTGATCTGCCTGAAAAATAACCTGGCTGTGTAACTTGAGTCAGGTCCCAGTGTGGTTCACTGTGTGGTCCTGGTGCAGTTGGTATCCTGGCACAGGAAAGGGATGGTGTAGGGTCAGGTGTGAGCAGACGAGGGCCACGTGGAAGTAACGTAAACTGCTACTACCCACTTTCTCTGTTATAGTGCCCAGAAGGACATGGCTCCAAGGTAGGTGATTGGCAGAAGTGTGTTGCCTGGGGGCTTTGCAACAGGCTGCCTGTGTGCAGTGTGGGAGCGCTGTCAAGAAACCGGCTTGTGTCTGTTTGCTAGACAGCTACCTACACGATGGGTATCTTGTCTCCTCAGCTTTCATTTCACGTCAAAGGAGGGGGAAGGTCTGGAAGCGCCTCAAACTTGCAGCCACTTGGCAAGGGCAAAGGTATTACTCGAGAGTTTGCTTTTGTGATGTTCTTATCTTTGACTCTTTGTAGCAGGAAAGACAACATTTGACTTCTGAATTGGCATGTGCTGAGGTAAATACATGCAATACTGGTGGTAATTGAGCGGCAGATCTCTGTAGCAGAAGCAGTTGGTTTTTAAGATGGTCGCTGTGGTCTTTTTAAGGTAAAATCTTTCTGGACATTGTGACTAAGAGTAATGAAAACAGTCATTAACTTTGGCTTGACAAAAATACCTGTCTGAACTCCTCAGAATCCCTCCATCCTTTACATGTAGAACTTCAAACTTCCAGAACACTTTCCTTACTAATATTAGACTATTTTCCCTTTTTAAAGGAAGAATGGTATTTTTTGTTGTTTTTCTTTGGTCTTTCCTTCTTCCCCAAATTTTTCCTCTTGCATTTCAGAAACAGGGGTAGTTTAAATAGGGAATTTAAAGAACCTGGATTTATTTTCTAGGTATGGAACTTCCTTTGTGATTTTAGGAAACTATGGAGATTGTCTGCAATATCATGCAACTGGATTGGTAAATCCGGTTGTATATGTAAATTAATTAAAAACATATAAATCCACATCTTATTTTGTTTAGCTTTTTAATCAATTTAGATATCCTATTCATTAAATATGTATAAATATGGAACAACTGTTTCCATAGTGGTGAACAGTTGGCTGAAATTTGACTTTCTAGGGTGAAAGACAGTGTTTATTTAGTGATCTTAAAATCAGCAAAATTGACAAAACATGAAAAAAAAACAAACCCAACCCTCTGAAAATACACAACTTCAACTGATAATATGAGGAAAGACAAAATATCAGGTGATGCCTAAGACACGTTCCTATAGCTTTTAGGCAGTGGTGTTGATCTTTCTGGAGGGGCACTGTTCTAGAAGACTGGCAATCAGGTGACAGTCATCAGTCTGCTTGCTTGATTTTGCCCTTGGAAACATGCTATTCAGAATCATTATCTGCATAACAAATGTATTTGTAGTAATTATGCCTCTGCAGGCCAGATGAGCCATTACCTTTTTATTATGGCATAAAAATAGTTTTGAAATCTCTGTACCAAAGTAATTAGCAAAAGCAAAGGAGGAGATCACAGGAGCTGAAATTCTTTATTTTTCTCTAGTAACACGGATTTGCTGTAGCAAGTTGGAGAAGGCTGATGTTTCATTCTGACTTCATTGATGCTGTAGGTGCAGGAACAGCCATGAACACTGTGCAACTGACTAATGGATTTACTTGGGTGATTAATGCCTATTATCTACTTTACTTTGGAGTTTGATACATGCTAAACTGATTTTAATACTTCGAAATATGCTGAAATCAGCTCAGTTTCTTGCAAAATTACTTCTGAAGAGGGTGTTGCTTAATTCGAGCCAGAACATGCAGTAGGTGATACCATTAGGGAATAGGACTGAAGAAAAAAACAAAACTGACTTTGAAAGTTATCGTATGTTTAAGGCACAGCATGATTTTGGAGCTAGCAGCTTCCAGATACAGTTATGCTGTCTTTTTTCCCTAGACCTAGCATCCTCTGGACAGACACTGTCCAAACTAATGGCCTTATCTGTACTTCAGTGCAGGTTCATGGGACATGCACGGAAGTAGTTACCAAATCCCAGTTAGATGCATAACTACCATTAAAGCTAATGGGAATGAGATGCCCAAATGTATTGGATGTTAACTGTGTTCACATGGCCTGTTGCTATCCTACATCAAGTTTTGTGATGGTGTAGGGGTTTTGCAATTCCAAATACATATTATATTAAGTGCTATTATATACCAATATTAATGTGTTACTATGCTCCTTTTGCAAAGCTGTACTTCACCATTCCCTGTCCTACCTGCCATGTTTCTTTTCTCAACCATGACTTGTGTTACTTGCACAGCCTCTGTACTCCAAGGAAGCCACGCTTCTCTTTTTACTTACCCCCTCATAAACTTCATAAAGAAACCTTTTCCTCTTTCTCTAGAGAAGACTTAGAACTGTGTTCTCAGTGAGAGAAAGGGAATATGTTTGCCAGAGGGGATCATTCACCAAGAGGCTTAGGGATCATCCTAAGGAGGCATTATCTTCGCCTTGTCACCCTGTGCCAGGGACATTTGCCAGGTTCTTACTCTTCTCAAGGGTCTTGAGGTTAGTAGTAGAAAGGTACCCAGCTGGCATCCTATAGCACAGATCCTGCTTTTCATCAGGGCTAACTGACCCAATGTACTGTTAATGTGACTGTCTTCCACTCTCTAATTTAATCTCAAGAGCTAGTTCAGATCTTTCAAAGTCCTTCTAGATTATGCTGTGTATCTGTAACCTTAGAGTCTAGCTCTGCAGACCAGTAGAAGGTGTATTTGGGAGAAAGGTTGCACTGTATCCTGTTATGCATTGGTTGTTGAGGTACAGAGAGTGCCTTTCCCTGTCCCACTATGGAAATTTATCGCTGAGCTGTGAATTAAAGCGAATCAGAGTCTAAGCCTCTGCAAGAATACCCTTCCTGATTGTTGTTGGCAATGGGAATTTTCATAGAATAGGGACTTTGCTGCAGGTGTCTCCCAGCTCTTCTTTCAAGACTTGGCATGGGTGGCTTAAGCAGGTTTATTTAGAAGGAAGGTGAGTGCAAGCACTGTTGGGAAAAGTCAAGTGTTGTGGGCAGGCTGTCCAGACAGTGCTGTGCAATCCCTTCTTGCCCTTGGGGCTACAGACTTGGGTTTCAGTCTTTTTCCCATGCTTCTTTAGCCCTAGTAGTTTTCTAATATGTCCTTGGTAACCTGGACAACTACAATGAACATTTTTCCTCACAGCAGAGAAAGGAAAAACTGCAGGCTAGGCTGCTCTGCTCTGGAGATTTATAGCCAGTAAAATGAATGAGCTGAGTGTAATGGCTGCTCCTTGTCAGGGGAAGGAGAAGCCCCGTACAGGGAGGGAGGAGTGCATGTGGCAAAGTGCCCTTGGTGGCAGGGCCTCAGATATGAACTGAATCAGCTGTGCGTGCGCCTGGGTGCTTAACAACTGTCTATATGAATATGGTGACCTTCACTCTTGTGGTCTTTGCTAGGAGTCTGAGCGCCAAGTACAGTTCAAGCAAATTGAGGAATATGTCTCTGCAAATTCTGGCATGTCTTGGCCTTTCTTCTTGTGCCAAGCTGAGACTCCAATCATTTACATGATGCTCCCAGCACAAATTCACCCTTTTAACCTCTTAACACACCTTGTATATGTGCGTGCACATCCTCACGCTCTAAGGTGAAAGGGAGCCAGAGATGGCAAGCATTTTTGGAGAGGATAAGTAGGTACAAGTTGGATGGATCTCCAGGGCTGGTAGATCTGTAGTTCAAGCAGGCAAATTGAGTAATTGGAGAAGGAGGAATACTTTAATACTCTGTGAGTAAACCATGCAGAAAACTTTCCATAACCTGCAAAATAGAAAGTAAAATCAGGTCACAAAACTTTGTCTTTAGCAGGTTTCCAGATTTGTAACCAAATTACTATTGGTATGCATTGACTGTGTTTCTGAGAGAGGGGAAATGGGAAGAAAAACCTTGGGATAGCCCCTCAAGTCTTAATTTTGATTCTAATGTTAACTTGCTATTTTTGTGTGCAAGTTTTTAGCTCTTGGGCTTTCCCCCCCTTGCAAGGAATATGGTTAGAATAACCTAAACTGCCTCATGTATTTTTGACCAGGAGTCTCTTTGTTTGATTCAGTGATAATGTGAAATCTGCTACTGGCTGTTTAAATTTCTGGAACATGATGTTAGGCATGTTTTGTGAGAGGTCCACACCTTTAACTGAGGCCTTTCCTCACATAATATATAAAGACATGTATTTATTTATTTATTTGTTACATATCCATTGCAGTCCTGGGTCAGGCTAAAGCCTAGGATTTCTTGTCCTTCTTTCCACAGTCTACCCTGGCCCACAGTTAATGTACGTGCTATCAATAGCCAGCTGTTCACAGAAAGGTCAACTCGAAAGGTTGGTTGGCAAAGGTGTCTTGCTTTTGCTCCTTTTATCTGCATTACTGTGTTCACAAAAATACTACTTCAAGTGCAGTTATAGCACAACTCCCCTGCCCTCCCAATTTTCTGCTCTTCCGTCCATACTTGTAGTTGTGTGTGTTTGTGGAAAGTAGCACAGCAAAACGAGACATCATCTAAGTATGAGTGCATCTGCGTAGGGAGGGCTGTTGGAGCCATTTTTATATCCCAGCAACATGTTCCCAGCGTGCCCTAAGCTCAGGTCCTGTTATAGTCTGAAGTCTTTCATAGCAGAAGAGCAGAGAAGAGTATGGCACTGATCCTCACAGCCTCGTGGTGCACGTTATCTACTTAGCTGTAGCTTGGAGAAGCTGCCTGGGTGTTTGGAATTGGTAAAGTGCTGTTCTTTAATGCACTCATGCAGGACTAAAAGTAACAAAGTTCTGTTGCAAAAATCTGTCTGCTGCTGGCTGTGATAATTGCTGTCCCTTGAGTAGCAAAGGAAATGTAACAGGGCTGGGCACAAATAGTTTCTAAAAAGCCCATTTAGAATTGTACAATTTCCTTAGAAAACGTGACTCTTATCTTTTGGCTTTAGGAATTCTATAGAATAGGGTATACAATGAAAAGCTTCCTAAAGACTTCCACAAAGGGGGAATTAGCCAAGTGCTATTCATAGAACCCTATGTCTGTGCTGAAAAAGGTAGCAAGCCTCCATTCTGCAGGGAGCTCCCCCACAACAGCCAGGAGTTACTAAGCTTTTCAAAGGCAATAATGCTTTCAGGCTTTGTGCACCTCCTATGCCCACAAATGACCCTATAGTTTGCTTGGGTACTTGGTAGAAAGTGTTTCAAATAGCCCATTTTCCTGAGCTACCAGTGTGCTAACAGTTTCCGTGACAACTGGGCTATAGTAGTTTCTCCTGCTTATTTTCTATGCCAATTTCTCAAGAACTGGTAATTTCAGTTAATTCCCTCTTGGGAATATGGGAATGAGATATTATGTTTGTTTTCCTGTGATGAATTCTGCATGAGTGGTTTTGCCCTGCATGCAGGATGCAGGGAAGGGAATTTTAGAAAAAGCTTATCAAAAAAAGGAAGAAAGGAAATAAAAGGGAAGGAATGGTGAATTAAAAAGCCTTTTAAAAGATGGAGAACAAAGAAAAGGATTTAATTCTCTTGCTGTGAATATCTTAAATTTTTCCCATTATTTACCTTATTTACAATTGTGCCAGTTGTAATAGAAATAGATTTTTAATTATTTGTTCAACTTGACAGTCTTGTAGCAGGAAAAATATTAGTGTCTGTAGCCTATAGATCAAGAATTTGTAGTTCAGGCTACATTTCAGAAGGTTGGTGTGAAGTGAATTCTCCATTTTTAATGGCATGTATAATCTTTTCAGTTTTTCTTGACTACAGGAGATCTACATGGGCAACTCTGACAGTAACTTATAAAAGAGAAGGTTAACTTTAGGGTGTCATTATGTCAGTTTAAAGCCATTTGGTGTTGGAGTATATGTGAATTGTATCCTCCCAGTTGTAGCAGCTACAAACTAGTTGTAGCTGTAGGCTACTAGTTGTAGCCTAAAGGCTCTGTGAAAACCATCAGTTCTCTCGGATGTGAAGAAAGCATGTAATGCAGTGCTGGAAACTGAATGTGGGTGTAAGTTGCTGTGTGGTGAAATTCTCCTGACAGAGTATCCCAGCTGTGCCCTGCCATCTGGAGTGTGTGCATAGGTGAGCATTTCTTGTTCCCAGAACATATCAAGATAATTCTTCATCAATTGTGTCAGCTATTGAGCATTTAAAAAACAATACAGATACGAAAATACTGTTAGTGTTGGGTACACAATAACACTGAGTTATGGCTTCATTGGTCTTCAAAGAGTAAAGGACTGAGATTTGGTAAAACCTCCATATTTAACCACTAGGCTCTGGTTTTACTGAAGAGACTTAAGGAACACCATCACTTAATAATCACTTAATAAGCAATCTTGCTAAATCAGATATTGCTTGGAGTCCAAGCTAAAAGGTTCTGCAAAGCAATTGTCCCCTCTAGTCCTGGATTCCAGGAATGGCTCTACTGCACTTGCTTACTGTCTCCTTGTCTTCAAAGCATTTCACTGAGGCCTCTATCATCCAGGGTTTCAGGAGAACCATGCCCAGTTCATCGTTGCCTGCTCCATCACGCAAACCTTGTCTGCTTTAGGGCTACAGAGAGAGATTACAAGTATGTGAGAACTGGAGGATGAGAGGTGACCTGATCTAGCGATTCTCACCCAAGGTAAAACCTCCCTGCTTGGAAATTAAAGCATTCCCACGATTTTAGCCAGTAGAGGGAGATGTTACATATGTGTAAATCACATACTCTGCATGAAGTTGCTGTGCCCCTGGCGGGGGGCACCAAGCCCAGCCCAGCACACATAGATGGAGGGGTTCCTATTTCCTTGCATGTCGTGGTTGTTTTAGTATGCTTTTCAAAGCTTCTCTCTTCTGGAAGAAGCTGAAACTGGAAAATTCAGTAAAAATCAAGTTGTTCTAAGCACACACTGAAAGAAGCAAGAGTTTATTCATTTATCCAAGCAAATAAGTGCTCAGGCAAAATAGGTATCAAGGTATACCATTTGCAATGGCACACAAATGTTTTCAGATGTCTGTTATATCACACTGTGATTAATGTTATGAAGTAACCATCAATAACGGTAGCAGTGAGCTGCAGGAAGTATATGGAACAGCTACTAAGTGTTATAATATTAGTGCTGTATAATAACATCAGAGCTAGAGTTCGGGACACTATCACTCTGCTTCCCTGCACAGGTGTACCACCTGGGCACATAGAAAAGCAATAATTTATTACAGTTTATTGGTTTTTTTTTTTTTTATTATAGGTAATATGGGTCATTAGCCATTGCAAAAGGGAAAAGGGAAGTCAGAGAACAGTGGAAAATCACTGCAGACCTAATAGTTCTTGTCTTTCTTTATAGTGGGATTGAGCTGAGGCAACATGGAAGGGGAGTTGACACGAATGACAGCTGCTTTCCCCTCAGATGTCTGTGTATATGGAGACACGAAAGTATTATTTAACCTAAACTGTTTGTGGAAGAAGGACTTGCTCTCCATCATGACAATTCTTGGGAAATCTTGTTGTTTCTCTCCATGTGTTGAGCAACAGGATTCAAGGTCAGAATGATGAGTTGGATTTTGGAGCTGATACAGTCACAGACTACACCTCTCTTCTCTCTTTATACTAAACAAGATTTCTTGGGAGGTGGGTGGGAAGGGTGGCTTCAGCATGTGTTACCTATATTAGTTCACTTTTCGCCACAAAATTAATTTACCGGTTTGGAAAGTCATCAAACCTCTGTGGGAATTGCTGTGTTCACTTAAAATGTGGCTGAGGTAATGGCTGATTAATTAAACTCCCTTTGTTTATAGCAAGATTAGATTATTTTTATATTAACAGCGTATAGACTCAAAAATCTTTTGTCTCTTCTACTGATACTAATAGAGCTTCTTTGAGACTACACTTTGAAACATAGATATTATTCAGTTGCAAATGTGTGTTTGAGTTTGGTTCTGTTCTTGGGCAGCATCTCATAACCATCTTATCCAAAGGAAAAAAAATTGAAAAAGGTCAGATACTGCCTCAGGCTTTACTTTAACAACCCACTCCTATTGATGTGCCTGAATAAAGGCTGCAGAATATGACCATGATATCTTCTACTTTAAATGCCTGTATTGAATGTATGAAGTGATCTTTGTGTATAATTTTTTTCCTTCTCGCTATTTTAGAGGCTTTCCTTTTGTTCTTTAGATTACTTTGGATGCTGACTTAGTACTGTAACATTCTCGTGGCAGGAAATGTCTGTATATGGAAATCTTGCAGCTAGACTTCAGTAATTCCCACACAGACTGTCAGTCCTATGCAGTGACTATGTATACTCTGTCCTCATGTTGGCAAGAGAATTCAATTGTGTTCCTACAATGGGATAGGATTTAAAGCTTTTAGTTGCTTTTGTTTCTTGTGGAAACTATGGCTTCTGGCCATTCGAATGGAGAGTGACATAGCCTCTTACACAGGACTTTTACCCATGATAGGGAACTGATCAAGCTTGATTTTAAAGAAAAAGTTCAACGTGATACAAGAGAGACTTTAGGGCTTGATCTTTTTCTCTCCCTTCCTTATCAGCAGCTCAAATTCTTATGTACACTTACAGAAGTTAAAGACTTGGTGAACACTGAGTAAAATGTCAGCACAGCCAGACAGCTTTAATTGCTTTCTGACTATCTCCCTGGCAGACAGTGACCAAATATCCATGCAAGCCAACCTCTTGATATAATGATAGCACAGTTTCAGTGGGGATTATTGCTTCTAGTATTTATTATAAAATGGCAGGCCAATAAGAGCTGAAGGTACTTGAGACAACTGGAGTTCAGACCTTTCTAAGAGGGTAATAGTCAGCGGTGTTGCATATCACCCATAATTTGATTTAAAGGAAAGCTCTAAAGTGAGTGATCATTTTTTTGGCTGTAAAATATTAGAGACCCTCCCTACAATCAGTTCAACACTTTATTTGTGAAAGTTCAGGTTTATCCTGACTTCATTATAATTCCAGCCCAATCTGCCCTTATTATTTATATCCTTTATCCAGTGCTTACTCTTTACAGGCCTTCTTTCTGGCTGCTGTCTTTGGTCATATTAGCTGTGGAGTCAATGGAAAATCTTTCATTGACAACAGTGAAACTGGACTAGACCCTTTCCATTTTCCTTATCTAAATTTTTTTCTCATGTTGTATGCCTGTGAGGAACACTGAGAGTTCTTATGCCCAAGTGGCACTTCTGTCTTTTTATCCAATTTCACTTGAAAATTATTTCAGATTTTTAGATTTTTATTCAGAAAAGCTGCCTATAATTATCAGCTACAGATGTCAGCAGTGCTTCGAGAAATTTTTTCTGCTTTTATTGTGTTTGATGGTTAGGTGTCTTTAATAGATTCTTGGAACAGTGACAACATCTATTCTTATGACCAATGTAAAACTTATGATAATCTATAAGTTACGTATCTGAAAAAAACAACTCTGAAATCAGCAGAGCAGAGATTTTCTTTGTTTACTGCTTGACTCCTAAGATAACAGCACTCAGTGTGTGGAAGGACATAGTTGTGCTAAATTGTGGAGTAACCTGATTAAAACCAAAATAATCCATCCTGTACTTTGACCATCTTGCCTGCATTTTCACTTTTAATCTTTCTTTGTTAGGAGTAGTGCTTGCACAGACCCAGTTCTAGATGCACTTGTCTTACTGGTCTTAATAATGACATCTAGATATGGATAAACTATTCTACATAATCTTAACAGATTACAAATGCATTGAGGAGATAGTTTTCTTTTCCCAGAATTGTGTTGTTAGGACTGTTGGCAACTAACAGCGCCTGGGTATGAATTAGCGAGAAAATAGCCCCAATATATAGCATATATTAACAAACAAAACAACCCTCTCAACCTCAATTCTTAATGTTTCAAAAATGGCTTGATGCAAAATTATCCTATTTCTTGTGGCCATGTGTAATGCCTATTGCTTACAGCTGTGGACTGTTTCACTGTCCCCTCATTCTAAAATGGTAAAACCGATGGGCAAGTGACCTACCCTCTGCAGGTTATTAGCAAGACCAGGAGCAGAATTTGGGTCTGTATGCTTTTCCCACTCTAACGCTTCCACCCTTTGGAACAGATGCAGATATTATTCATAAAAGTCAATTAATTTTTATTTTTGAGAGTAATTTGGGAAACTGCATTTGAGTTGGTCATAGAAAAACTATTTACCAACTGGGAGTAATTTTTTTTTTCATGAGTTCTCAGGGCATTGAGGGCACTAATGTCCATGCCCGGCCTCCCCAAGGGATTACCCCCACCCTGCCCATGGCTCAGGCCCCCGTTTCAGCCCAGCCTGGGGCTGTCGGTTGCTGCTCCAGTGACGCTGCCGCAGAGTTGGTCTCCAGCTCCCTGCAGTCCCTCACTGCCTGACCACAGACCTCAACAGCACCCTTACACAAGTCATGGGAGTCGTTGCATTTTCAGATCTACTTCAGCGTGACAGTTGCTCTCCTCCAGCAGTGGTCAGTATGAGATGCTGTAGGGGAAGGCACAGCATACCTTCAATTAGTATGTGTGAGATTATCTGTTCCTCAAAGGAGCCTCCTCCCTATTGCAGTGCAATCTCTAAATAGTGAGCCTGGGAGCATGTAGTTAGTTGTCCTTCCCCTTTAAAAAATGGTTACTGTAACTATTCAACTCTGTTCTATAAACATGGTAGAGTCTTGCTTAACTTGTAGCTTCAGTGACACTGTCTAACTGTTGGATTTGGCTGAAATTCTTAAATTATATATATATATATATATATAAACTTTCTTATCAGCTCTGAATTTATCACCTTGCAGTTTGCTTCAGCATTTTCTTGGTTCTTTAGCTATGAGATAATGGAAATTCTTACTTTACCAATTTCTTTTATTTTAAATGAGCTGACATGTTCTGTACTTGTATCACCTTGCCCAATTAATCTTTTCTCTAAAATGAACTCTGACAAGTGAGCCAACATCCTGTCTAACTAAAACAGATGAGAAAGCCTGAGACAGCCTGAGAAATACTGAAACAGGCATGAAAACCTAGATCTAGCAAGGCAGGTGCTCAGTTCCTATGTGGCAGTGGAATTACAGGATGAAATATCTTATATGAAGCCTGGCATTGAGCAGGACCTTTAAAAGTCTTTAGTCCTTACAGTCAGGCATAATACTTAGTGCTCCTGATCCTGTGCCACAGCTGGAAGCCTGTGGACTCCATCAGTCTGGGTTGCACTGTTGTCTTGATACAGAGTGGATACTTTGCTGCAGTTTAACTAGTTGCCAGCTGTTTGTGGAGCTGCAATAACTGACCATGTCATGCACCTATCCAAATTTCAAAGAAATCATGTTGGCTTAGACAAGTGACTAAAGAGATTTTAGCTGTGTAGTGCCCGATCCTTGCTTTTTTAAATAAACATGTAAATGCCCTACAGTTGACTTTTCTGGCATTCGTTTTAGTGCATTTGAAAACAATGAGCTTGACTTTTCTTTCCATACACATTGTGGAGTCATGAACATGCTGTTAAAGGATGTGAGAGATGCCAAAATGCCAGTCTACTGGGTGCTAGCAAAGGGAGTTCAAGGGGATGGATGAGGAGAGTTCTTCAGGTAAGAGCTGAGTCTGGTAAAGTTAAAACTCCTTACTGGTTGTTTCAGGTGTGCTGTTACACACAAGCAGTAATAATGCCTTCTACTGAATTGCTCTGGTTCTCCTCTATTATTATATACAAAAGTAAACAATCACCACACCTTCCTATTGTTGCATCTGGAACTATTCTTCTGAAACCTTTGAAGCTGGCTCACTGTTCTTAGATTCTTTAGATCTTTGTATTCCAGTTTTCTTTTTCAGTCCTCTGTGCTTGTTTGTTTCATTATTTGCAATTTTTTATTTCTGTTTCTTGGGCCAACATTCTAAGAGCTCAAGATAAACATTTGAGGGGGATTTCTATCTGGGCAAGGCAAACCTTTTGTGGCCAGGAAAAACATTTCAGCTGTATGAAACTATTGTAGCCGAAACCATAGAACTAGCAGATGACATTGCAGTGAAGAAACCACACAGATATTCTACACAAATATTAAATGCCAGGAAATGCAAATGACATATCTTTGTTATGAGGCTAACTCAGATTCTTGCTTATGTGACACTTCTGCTCTGCCGTGATGGACTACAGAGACTTTTCAACAGCTCCAGGACTTCCAACTGCCTTGCATGGGTGTTTTGAGGTTCTTATATGTTACCCTAAGCTTTCTTGGCAATGCAGTGCCTTCCATTTTGTACTTGGTGTCCTGTTAGCTCAGGGGTGTTTCACGCCTATCAAAGCTCTGGAACTGCTTCTGCTTAACAAAGCACCCAATCTCATTCCTAGGATAACGAGCGACTGCCATTATAAATTCTTCTGTGTGGATACCCTCTACCTCCTCCTCCCTTCTGTACTAAAGTTTGTATTGACATCAGCAGCTGATACAAGTCCCCTTTCTGAATTGGACTCATGTTTTGATACTGACTGAAAGAAAGGAAGCCCACAGCCAGAAATCAAATATGTACCATGCTGGAAGTAGTTCCTTCCAGTAAAGTTGTGGTCTGTGGCCACCTCTGCTTGCATTCAGCAAGTTCTCCAACAATAGTTTTTAGCTGTATCAGGAACAGCAGGTTGTAACCCATTTCTCTGCTGTTGGATATGGCTGCTTCAGCTTCCCTGAGGCCAACTGGAGTAATCTGTGGAGTAAAAAAAAAAGGAACTTCCTTTATATTCTTATATGTATTCTTATGAAAGGACCAAATTCTGTTAGCTGTGTACCTAAGTATCATTCCATGATTTCTATCTGTCCCTTGCTTAAATAGACCCACCACTATCTTCTCTCTCTGACAGACTCTCACCCATGAACTAGAGTCCAAACTGCTGTAACATGTTCTCTGTTCAAAAGAAGCCTGTGATACAATGGCCTGTTGTCATATGACCATATAATCTTATGAAACAGTGCACTGACAGGATATCATAAGGATGTGTACATGTCTGTTCACATAAGGTCTTTTCTTACAATTCTTTTTTTATTATGAAAGAAGAGTGATCAAAATTAAACCCACTTTTCAGTTCAGAATAATCCCGATGAATGAGTATTTACCGATCATCCCTTCTCAAAAATGCTTTTTCAGACATCTTTGAAATAAAATGCAATCAGTGAGGACTTTCTGACATTATTTTCATCGGAGTAAAAATATTTTAAAAAATTGAAGGCTTCAGGACTTATTACTAGCAAAATCACTGATGAAAATAATTCACCATGTCTTTGACTATGCTGACTATAACCTCTGAGTTTCTTTAGGTAGAGAAAGCAGAAGGAAATCAGAACCAGATAGCCTAACAACAGGTTGTCTGCACAAAGGTTCTGTCTCTCTGGAGAAGGTGGTTGCTACTCATTTTATTGCACCATTAAGGTCCAGAACAGTTGCCCATTGTGACCACAGTTCATGACAGCAAAGCTGTGTTTGAGCTTATTCTAGCCCACCTCAGCAAAAGAAGCTCTAGATGCAAAACTAAACTTCTGCCACTGACGTCTGAACAGAGTCTGGCTACGTCAGGAGGGATTAATTTTAATTATACTCTACATTGTCTTAGATGGTTCCTCCTCCGTGCCGCTGTCTCACAGTGTGTTCTGCATCGGTGCCCTGCTACTTTCAAAGGAGGAGATGGGGCAGTGCTGTACCTGACAGCACTGCTGCCGTCATCTCAGCCCTGCCTGTTGTCTGCAGCTGCCTTACTTAGCAGGGTGGATAGTGAACCTGGATAAAAGCTTTTTGGCTTATGCTTTGTGCTCTGCTGTGCCTCCTGTTTAGAGAAACTGGTGTGGTAGATGAGTATTGTGAGAGCTGTACATACCACTTCCTGTTACATGATGCACAAGTATTAGCCTAAAAGTGGTTGTTCGTATTATTTTCCCGTGCAGAAGTCCAAGGTATTCTGCTGTAAAGCACTTTCCTAGTGAGGCTATTTCAGTTCCAGTCATTTTACAACTACAAAACCTTTATATTGACATTACAGGGGCTTGTATGTGAGCGTGGTTTTTGGAGCAAGCAAACTCAAGAGAGGAAAATGTATGAAATAACACATTGTGTCCAGAACACTTTCCTGTCAGATGTTTTCATTAGTGAATTAAGCCTTAGGATTTGAAATTCAGCTCCAGTTTACAACTTAAATGCTTTGATTTCTGGACTAATTTCCCCCCACTTCATTTGAAAATGTCAGTTATGGGATAGGCAACACATGAGGTTTTCAGAATACAGACTGTAAGGTATCAAGCTTGAAGGTTTGGGCTGAATGTGGTGGATCACTGATGGAAATTCAGCCAAAGAATATGAATAATGTGCTCAGAATCACAGAGCATACTTGTAACAATTGGTAATAAAGGCCATGTCTCTTAAGTGTCAATCCTTTGCTTTGACTGTGGCATCATCCATTCTCCAGTCCTGTACTTAAGTCATAAAACATTACTGAATAGAGAGTCCAGGCCAGGATACAGTGAATTGCTTTATTCCCTAAAAAAAAAAAAAAAAAAAGTATGACTTTTAACAAAAACAGTGAAGAGGAGAAGCATCACAGTATGGAGGCTGGCCCTTCAAAGGCTGTGGACATGTGTATTCATTTGGCTGGGAGTGTGGTGGGTAGTCTGGTAGTACAGGGCAATCTGTAAAAGCCTGTGTGATTTTATTCTTGGTTTGTATGTTTTCACTGTCAATGAAAATACAGTGATTCAGTTTGTCTGAACTGAGTGAAAAGGCCACAGATACCAAATCTGAGCGTGCTTTTTACTGACACCTTAGATCCAGAAGCACTTTGGAGGCTGGGTAGGTGCTAGGGTAAGTATCGCAGTGCCTCTGATGCAAGGGAGCTCCACCCCATCTGCTTGCTAGGAAGACTCCACAGTAGGTGTTTACAGAAAGGAAAGTTCCGTTCTTTCTGGGCCAGGGTCTGAGCAGATCTGCTGGACTAAAACATCTCTGTAGCACAGGAAATGTCTGGTTTCATCCTCTTTTTCTTATGCCCTGTGCTAAACGCCAAATCTGTGATTGCTTATGAATGTACTTTACTACTGTAAATAATTCCATTCAACTTAATAGGGTTATTCATAGTCAAGTTGAGCATGTGTTCAATGTTTACAAGATCAGACACTGGATAAGATGGCTGCTGTGCCATTTAGGGCTGGCAATTCCATCCCTTAGGCCCTGGTGTCCTTGTATGGAACGATTTCATTTTATGCGGACTTCGCTTTGTTCTCCACATGTCAGCCCTCAGTACGTGCACAGTTAGGACATACGAGGGCTGGATACTTCTTCCTTAGATATTGTATGAAAAGAAAGAAAATGAAATGAATGGAAATTTAAATTCAATTCCTGTCCAATGTGCTGCCCGGTTATAAAACAATCAGAATACTTTTATGCCGAAAACAACAATTATCACTTTTGACAAAGAAGAGGCCTGCCTGGTTTATGTAATTTTTTTTTTCTTTTCTTTTAACTGACTTCTAAACATGTAAACTGCTAGAAACCACAGCAAAGGTTTGGGATGTGCAAATACAGTGAAAAGCAGCCCCCCTCCAAAGGAACTTGCAGTCAAGCGGCAAGTTGTGACAGCCTGAGAGGAGACACACGATTGTCTGGATTTGGCCAAAGGGAATTGAATGAAAACACAACATGGATAAGGAGAAGCTTTTAGGACATTATCAAATTAGGGGATTAAAGCTTGTGTTTTGCAGAAGGGTTAAATATGAAGAAAAATATGGTCATAGAAAACAGGGCTGGAAGAGACCCAAAGCAGTTACTCATTGCTGTCCCAATTGCTTTCAGTTGTAATCTCCCAGAGTGCTTGCAGCTCCCTCCAGTTTGACATTGTTTGCAGATGTAGTAAGTCTCTACCAGCTTTCAGATCACAAATACATATATTGACTAGCTAGGGTGCTAGAGCAGTGTTCTGCATAACACAGGTTGATATACTTTCTAGCTGGACAATTTCTCATTGATAACTCATCATTCTGAATACATTTTTTCCATACTTTGCACCTGTCTTAAGATGCTGTCGTAGCTTGCCTGTGAGACTGTTATGTGATATGGCATCAAAGCCTTAACAAAGCAACAATCACTCATATCTTCACTGTATTTTAGGCTTGCTGTTTACCTTAAAGAAAATTAACTTAGACTGCTACTAGAAAATCCCTGCTCGTGTGTCCTTATCTTTGAGGTGCTTACATAGGAGCTGAATGGTTTGTTCTGATATCTTTCCAAGAACTGAAGTGTTAGGCTAAGTGCTCTGTCATTTCTAGGATCCTCCTTTCTCTCTATTTTTATAGATAAGCACTGTATTCCCCCTTTATCAAAAGCCTCATCCTTCCTCCACAAGTTCTCAAAGATAAGTGCTAATGGCTCTGAAACAGCTTCAGGCAGTTCCTAAAAATATTCTGAGGCAAACTTCACCAAGCTCAAGTCAAATTCCTAGTCTGTTCTCCTTCTTTCCTTGCTCGAGTTATGCCTGCTTTGTTGGTTATATTCTGTCTAATCCCAAATGATTAAAAGTGTCTGCTAAACAGATTAGTGGCCTATAGCGTCACTGTAAAGGGCTTATGTTGTTGCTGAGTATAGGTAGTAAGTCAATAATATGCTGAACTAATAGGGAAGCCAAGAAATTTTGGGAGATCTTAGAAGCCAGAACAGAGTACTGGGTAGAAAAGTGACACTGGAAGAGTTCAAAGGCTGGGGATGTCATGAAGGAAGTGTTTTGCCAAGGTTATTCTGACAGTAGAGTTTATCTACAGTCCCGAAGACTATGGAATGGAAGATTACAGTGTCTGTAGTAATGCACAGCTAAACATCAATGTCTGAACGCAGTGGTCTTAAGAGAGTTTATTTACAGGTGGTGACTTCAGCGTAGCCTGAATGCAAGGATCCATTGAGAAGGTTGTGTCACTAATTCCTGCGATGGGCTTGAGATGCTGGGGCCAGTTTACAAGTGACAGACTGGCCCCCACTTGTGCTTTATATGATATAAGAGTTAACTCTGACCAGCTCAGGTATTTTGAAAGCAGTTAAGCTCTGGCTATGCTGACATTTTAATATATTTTTGTTGAAATGCACTGGCTGTCACTCAGTGGAAATAGGAAGAAACAAACATAAAAGGGAATGATATGTGACAGTATATAAAATTATGTATGGAATTGTACTTGTTTCATCCTCTTTTTTTTGGAGGGCAGCATAAAGATCAGTGCTATAACTCTTCTCTATAAATGTTCTTACCTGATTTGGAATCATTGATGGACAAGGTTTTGAAGGATTAGGTCTTCAACTCAAGACCACTTGTTCTTTAACACTGATTAGTTACAGAAACTGCTTGGTTACATGAAGCCTCATTTTCTCTTTTCAAGATAATACTTGAAAGTAGTGTTTTTCTCTTCCCTTTGGTCTTTGCCTTTCTAAAGAGGTTTCGTTACAGCTTGATTAAAGTGTCTATATCTAACTCACTAACAAGAATATTTAGCCTGTTTTCTGTCTTTGTGAAGAGGGCTTGGAAAACTAACACCCTTCAACAAAAACATACTTTCCATCACACCCTGGTTTCAGTTAACTTGGATTATTTACAGTACTAGCTTTCTAACAGTTGATTACAGTGCATGATCTTGTTACCAAAAATGATGAAACTGATTCGTCTGCTAAACAAAGAGCTTTGTGGGTTTTTTTTCCCCCACATGCTTTGTTCCAGCATTGCTTTATACTGTCAGTGTGTAATTTGTACTGTTTTATTCCATTAATAATTGCCCATGCACACTGCATTTGTAGTGGTGGTTTTTAACGATGGGCATCTAAAGTGTTCCACCCTGCATCCTTTACTAAAAGATATCAAAGTCTAAACATTACAAGTACTAAGTTATTTGCAAAGCAGATACACTTCCATTTTTGCTATTGAAAAGTCAGAAATGACTTTCTGATTGGAGTCATAGAGTTAATTCATGATTGAAGTAATTTTCTTGTCTCTGCACACTTGCTGACCAGATGTGGTTTTCCATTCTAACTGTGGTGGTTTATCAGTTGTTGGTATGAAGAGAGCATATGGGTAAACGATCTAATCAAAATACTGATAAACACCAGGTACTGGAAAAATTTAATAATGTGTTTGTGAAAAGGGAGGGCAAATAATTTTCTATTTCTTAATTTTGCTACTAGTCAAACTATTTTGACTATGGCTGTTGTCAGCAGGTGAAAGGGTAGCTGACTAGAGAAGTGGCATATTCTTCTCATGAATTATAGAAAAACCAGTACCTGGGTGGTTGCTGTAGTCAGATGAGCTACAGAATTTGAGTTTAATAAAAGCTCTGTGCATTTACAAGTTATTTATTTTCATAGCACAGCAGAATAATACCATTCAGTGCTAAATGAAATTAATGCACTTACCAGTGAAGAGACAAAGTGCCTATTGGTATATGATGTAATCATAATGAATTTTGAAATCCATGACAATTAAGTAGATTTTCACAAGATAAAGTTCTTCAGACACACAAGTGAGTTGTCAGTATGACAATCAATGAAATGCTGTGCTATCCTCCTGCTGGTAACTCCAGGTAGCAAGGCTGAAAAGATGTTAGTCATTAGTCTAGGAAAGAGCAGTCAGAAGAAAGAAAAAAAAAAGACATCAAATACAGACAAGATGGCTGCAAAATGGAAAGGAATGAAGGATTCCCAGTGTTATCTCTGCATAGTACTTGCGTTGCAGCAAGTGATATTTAGACTGGATGCAGGCAAGGCCTCATTTAATAGCCAAGGTAGTGCCACTCTGCAACCTTTAGGGGACAAGGAAAAAAATGCACAATCAGTGTGTCAAGCATGATCCTGTCTCAGAGGAGGGAGAGAAACTTATAGATGAGGTTCCTTTATTCTATGATTTCCTTCAAATGGGGCCCAACAAACCAGAGCCCTCTCAGTCAATGAAAACAGCAAGGGCTTGCTGAAATGCAGCCGCGTTCTGTGTCTCTAAGCAAGGCTTATATGTCTAGGGCATCTTCAGTTAGGTGGTTAGACCTTGTCTGGTTGTCTTGAGTCTCGAGAATACATATGATGAACCAGGGTCATGTCTTTGTGAATGAGGAAATAGATGTCCTATGAGAATCTCCTTTAAACCTGGGGGCAACAGAAGAAATATAAAATCTTAATTGCTATTTCTCAGATCAGTACATTTTTAGGATTCCTGTTGAAATTCATTGGGGCACTTTGAAGCTACTTTAAGGAAGGAACTAAGAGGATGAGCTGGAATCAGCTAATCTTATGCATGTGAGTGTTGTGAAAGTTGTTGCCCATATTTTTAATCACTAACCAGTTTGGTACCTGGGTTCTGCTCACATAGAGTCATCTTCCTCCACTGCTGAGTCTCTTTCAGGCGTGAAAATTGCCAGTGGAAGTGCATGATGTCTGAACTTCTTTTCTGAGGCCCAGACTCACAACTTGTGTGCTTTTGTTTATGAAATCCATAAGACAAGATTGTATCACCTCTCTCTGTGTTTGGCTCCAGCAGACAGAGATGTGGAACCTGAAAACAACCACAGAAAAAGAAACGTGTGTGCTGATCACTGTAGATAATGGACTGATGCGAAATATGTAATCTATGTGTGGTAGGTTTCTTACTTTCTAAAGTTTTAGATCCAAATGTATTGAAGAACACTGAATTTACACCATAAAACTGTTAAAAACATTTTCTTGTGGCCAGTGATGATCTGCCTGATTTAGAGTATTTTTTGAAATCAGCATTCCTGACTTTGCAAAGATTCTCTGTGTTCTTTCTGTGGTATATCTTGTATGTTAGACTAATCCATGAAGCTTTCAAATTGATTTTAGAAAGAATAAAGGTTTAAAATTAAATGAATAGCAGCTGATACACAGTGTTCGGTATGCAAGATTCTGTCCTTGACAAGCCATAATAAGTCTAATAATTCTTCTCACCTCTTCTACCTTTTAAGTTCCTTAGAAGCAGCTATGAGATAGAATCATTTAGGTTGTAAAAGACCCTTATGATCATCTGCTAAGTCCATTGTGTCCTTTAGCACCATGTCTTTTAAATCTTTTAAATACCTCCAGGGATGGTGACAACCACTTCCGTGGGCAGCCTGTTCCTGGCCCTGTTAAGACTTTCGGAAGGTGAAAGATCATAATGGGCAAAATATTTCCTCTTCAGAATTCACAGAAAGCTTCATGAACAGCGGTGGAGTTCCATGCAAGGCCATTTACTGGTCCTTCCACGTACCATTGTCTCCTGGGGCACCTGAAGAGAAACGGACCTAGGAATTGGCAGTGGCACTGTCAAAGTGAGTAACCGCAGCTTCCTACTATGTGCTGTAAGAGGTGGCGGGGAAATGCTACCAGTGTTTCAATTCCACATGCAGCAAGTTGTATTCATTTAGTGAAGCCCCAGACATTTTCCACCAGCTTACCTGCTGTCCAGCAAGGAGCTACTTCAGTCATGAACTACCACCTGTGTTTAAAAGTGCCAGCTTTTTGAAGTGTGATTTAGTTATTTGCTACAGGGAGTTGTAGGATGTGGATTGTAGACAGCAAAGTGAATAACCCAAATCTGGTATTGGGATTTGGTAAGAATGTGTTCTTGACAGGGTAGGTTTTTTCAAATACATTTAATGATTTGTGTTGAACTACTTGATATTCAGTGAAGTTTAGTTTTGGATCCTCAAAGATACACAGTTGGCCAAATTCCTCAGATTAGGAATTATGCGCCTGAAAATAGACAGGGGTAAAATACTACTGACAAGTACTGTTAAGTAATTTTCTAAGCTGCTCTGGCAACTGATAGACATGCTGATGGGCTGGAAAATTTTGTGGGAGGGCTGGAATATGAGTGAATGTGTTTGCTGCATGTATTTGAATGAGGTGTTCTTGGTGCAGCTCTAAGCAGAGCATGTTTTTACCTGCTCTCACTTATTTTAAAAGTATCACTGGACAGCCTTTTTATTTTTTTTTTAAATTTTATTTTCCTGTGGTATCATAAATACATGACATGGTGAAAGCATGACAACTCCGCAGTGTCTGCTCTGAATGCAGCTGTCTGCAGAGAGATACAGCTTAAGTTGTGCCAACCTGAGGCAGTTCTGTTTATGCCAACAATGACACTCTGTACCAGGATTTTAATACAGAATTGCACCTTTTTTTCTTTCTTAAAGGTACTTTGAGTGGGATGTAAAAACAATGCAACAGTGCCTGTGTCTGTGTTTTGTAGGGAGGATGGGTTTTTTTAAGGCTTATCAAATATGTTTAAAAGGTAAGACTAAATAATTCTTTCTGCAAGTAGGACTGACTCTGAGAAATTTTTGCTAAGTGTGGTTCCGAGTTCTAATTTTGCTTATTGGTGCTTATATAAATCTGAAATATCTTCACTAAAGTCATTTGAGCTGCATGGAATTAAGCAGTTACAGAATTTACATCAAATGGTCCCCAGAGCTTTTTGTGCTGCTGTAAGCAGTTACATAACAGTAAATGAGCTAATATGTGTATGGGATATTCTTTTTGGATAGTGTGAGATACAGAGACTGTCAATCTAATTCTCATGAATGGAATTTTCTACAGCAACAGTGAAAAAAAATCTAATTTCCTCTTAGTGGAATTCAGAAAGCTTAGAGATATAGGAAATTCACTTGTAGCCAAAAAAAAAAATCCCTTGTTGGTATGTGGGTGATATTCTTGCAACCTTTTTACAGCCCTCACATAAGGCATAAAGCTGACAATCTTTCAAGTCATTTCTGTCAGCCAAAATAGGTCTGATGTTAATAGGCCCTGTTACTGCAAAACTAGCCTTTTCTCTTTCTGGTCCAAGGAGCAGAAACAATGTTTTATTTGGATTGTCCTATCTCTAGGGAAATAATAACTTGCGCATACACCCTTTGAACTAGTTAGGGATTTGATGCAATGTTTTGGTAAACTAACAGTACTCCACGCAAAGCATTAGATGTACTCTATCTGACATTAGATGTCATGTGTTCGATCAGAGAGTTTTCCTTAGGCAACAGCTAACCACAAAGCGAAAGGAAATCAAAGCTAGAATCGAAACATTTTATGGAAAGCCATCAGTCTCTTTTTCTCCCTTGCATCCTCTTTTCCTTTCTTTGATTAATTGATTTTATTAATTTATTATTGTGAGTCTTCAGTCACCTTCAGCAGAACATTTCTAGGAAAAAAGCTATTGCTCTTAGTCCAACACTGCTATTCACCTTTCTTTCTCCTCCATTAAAATAGAGTAATGTGTGTCCAATACTGGTTCTTCAAGGGTGTTATGCTTATAAAGACTGTTGTAGTTGTTTGCGCTTATGAGATCCAAAATACATACTTAGCATATCCAACATGTATAGCACTTAGCATGTGAAGATGCCATATAAGTCATACATTGCATTAAAAACAATGGTACTGACATTTAATTCATGAGATAGGAGAAGGTATATCAGGTACAAACATATCTACTGGCTAAATTGGAATATAGTTAAACTTGACAGACTACTTACAGGAAAAGAAATTAAGTATCAATGCTTTCATGGGCATAGAAACAAACAGAAAGAAGTCCATGTTTGGTCAGATTAATTTTTCACAAACAATATTCTTTGCAAGAACAGCAGAAAGATAAAACCCAGCTTGAAGCTTTGATAAAGAGTTATTAAATAACTTCTATTTCTGCGAAGCTGTTCCAATAAGATAACATAAGAAGCAAACATTATAGGCACAGCAGTCAATATACAGAAGGCTGGTTTCAACCTAGCAGCAGTGGCTTGTGTGACATAGACTCAGGCTGCCAGCGTGAAGCCATGTCCTTTGGTACAACATGGAACAGTGAATGCAAATCAATCTCTGCTAGGAGAAGTAAAGAGAGAGGCTATAGTGCTTAAGCTAATTCCGAATAGATGAACTCAGTCCAACTGTTCAATTTCTTTATGCCTGTCACCAGTCTTGGCCAACGTGATGAAAGCCAGGTCTGACACTAAAAGCTAGAGCAGATAATGGCCTTTGGCTGCTAGGCTATTTGTGCTCAGAGTCTTTCTAATATTATGAGAGACTATGAACACAAAAGGCACTGTGAAGAGCATCCTACCAGCACCCAAAGTACTGTTCTGTAGGACCTTTACTGTGCTCCATGTCCTACCTATGCTATATACAAGGTCAAGTTTCCATGTTTTAATTGTAACAATAATTTTTTATTCCATAAATTTATTAGCATTTAAAAAAAATCTGTCATTGCTTCTCTACTTTATTGCCTTGCCACCTCTCCATTAAGATGAAATGGTGCAGTTGTCTCTTTTAGGACTGCCTTTGTCAGAGGGTCAGTTAAGAAGATGAACTAGCGCTTTTGGGACTGTGTGTGAAATGAATACATTTGCTGGGAAGTAGTCTGGGTGCCCATCAGGAACGATCAGGTGTAGCAGCAGAACTTAAGGCTTGGAAGAAATGTTTCTCTGATGCAAGAAAAATTGATTTGTAATCACACTTTGAAGTCCTGTAAAGTTCTTCATTATTGAGTAATTGCTTTTTTCTATGACTATATAAGGGAGAAGGAACATTACCCAGGTGGGAAGTATACCCTTCAGCTGAAGGTGATGATTCTAGATTTTGTCACAGAAAAAAGAGGGCTTTCTGAAATAATGGTTTTCCTGATGGGCAACAGAACCTGATCCTGTCTTCCTTGGCTGTATGAGACTTTACCTATGAGCACAAAGAAGAGGGAGCACTTACACTGCTGTCGGATGGCTTTCTAGGCTATTTTTCCTTAGCACTGAAGGAGCACAGAAGCTCTACTTTAGAAATGCTGATCTTTTAAAAAAGCTGCAAGCAAGATACCTCTTCCTCAAACCAGTATGCTTAAATTGATACCATTAGAGTGTAGGTAACGACTGCAAAGGCTTTGGCCTCACAGCCTTCCTTGGCTAATAGACCCCAGCATTGGATAGGAGTAAGGACAGATTTCATTACTACCCAAACAGGCCCAGGATGTTGAGTTTGGTAGCTTGACAGGCTTTCAATAGGCCTAAATTTTATATTCCCATTGTACATTATCTTACTATATTTTGCACATGTATGGGGAAATGTAGCAATGAGTATAAAGGTTAAAATGTCAAGATATCTATCAGTAATACTTAAACAGCCTTTGTAGCTGCAAGAACACAATCAGGACTGTAAAACTGGGTAAGGCTTGAAAAGATAGCTTAAACTGTGTTAAAAAGGATTTTAATATGCTGATGTTTGTGCAAAGTCCCTGTAAATGTGGTGGCAAGATGCTAACTTGACTTGCCATATTTTCCTTTATTTGATAGTATTGTGATTTAAAGAGTCAAATAGTAACAAATCTGAAGAGATTTAATAACTTTCAAAACCCATCAATACTTAAATATTAATTTGTCTTAAAATAAATATATTTTAAAAAACAGAGGAAACTTCCCAGATATTGACTTCCTCTGTATCAACCAGTTTGTTTAGGTACAGTACAGACAGATAGGAAGGCAAGGTATGTGGTCCCAATGAATGTAGAGTTACCCTAGACTCAGAAGTCATTGGTTTTCGAAGCATCTGGAAGATTTCCCCTTGTATTCCACAAGATGTGCGAATCACGTCCAGTATGTATCTTGTCAAAATTCATTGACTGAGAAACATATTTGGATGTGGGCACTTGCAAAGCTGTGTTAGCAAGTGCCTGTCAGCTGCACTGCGGGACCTGGCCACATGAGTGGTGTCTGCTTGCAGTTGTGAGGTGAAAGGTGTCAGTTTAAACTGCTCACTCTGGTGCAGTGGAGATGCATGTATATATGTATATGTATATCATGCATATATAGGACAGAGGGGCCAACAGGCTGTCACATGCTACTTTTCAGAGTCAGGATCACTTTCAAGCTCTCCTAACCTCCTGGTGTGCTTTTCAGTGTAACTTCTCAGTCCTTTCCTTCAGTCTGCTTCACTAGGACATATAACTGGAATAAGTTGGTCTTAAAAAGTCAACTTATTTATTCTCTAGCTACCTGTATGCAACTTATACCTTGAAAAGGAGGGGGAATGTAGATTACAGACTTCCTTAGTGAGAAAAGTATGTGCCACAGGGTAATTGAAACTGTCCTTTCTTGCTCTTACTGTGTGTCTTTTAAAGTCTAGGTTTAACCTGCCTTAGGGCAGAGTTATTCCTGCTGTACATGAAGTCCATATTGCCCTCTTCCATGTATATTTGCCATCAAGAATAATCCCTCAAATCCATTTTCAATGGGAACTGCCAGCAGTTCCCCTCTTGGCTCTTATGGAGCACTAGTGACAAGTGACAACACTGGAGTGACATCATTGCTGGATTTGTCCGGAACCTTTCCATTCTGGAGAGGAGCAGCCTGGGTTGTATGTTTTCCTCATATCTCAGTCAGGCTGCTGCTGTACTTTTGCCAGGTGTTTCTCATTAGAGCCCACTTTTGCTTTCCATGCTTCAGCAAATGATTAAATGTGTCCTGAAGCAAGATCCAAGAGGCAGTACAAACCTACAGGCCTGAGGGATCCAAGAATCACTTCTCAGGCAGAGATTTTGCATGGCAAGGTAAAAAAGAGTGATGGTGTCTGGATTCCTAGGTTGTTCTAGTTCCTAGTTCTTCCTAGTTCTAGCAAGAAACTGATGTTGATAGTACTTGAAGAACAAAGACACTGTAGGATAGTTGCTGGAGGATTGTTCTTATCAGGACCAGTCACATAGCACCTGTGCTGGCAAGCTACTGTCAAAGTATGTCCGAAGAGTACTTAAGTTTCTACTGTCTTACTTTAGTAATGCAGTCTAGACTTTGTTACCAGGAATCATGTTTGGGCCTGTTAATAAAGGTAATTTGAAGTGCCACAGATTTATAGTATGCATCTTGCTCGAGGACTGTAGGAAGGGTAGAAGGAACAGCCTCTGATTTGTTCCTACCTTATTGCCTGAAAATAATATGCTGGTAGTGCTGAGTCACCTCCTTTTCATCCTGCAAGCTTGGTGTCCACGAGTTTGCTAGAACTGGGCTGAAAGTGGGCTCAAGGTTAGAACATGCATCTGAAAATAGAGTGGAAGAGCTGCTGTCTGTGGTGTTTAGTCAATATGATGGGTACACACAGAGTGATGACTCTGTTGGATCTAGGATATGGAACTTTTATTGCCTTGTTTCTCCAGCTGAAATTTTTGTTCTGTATTTGTATAGTATATAGCACAGACATAGCGAGTACTTCAAAGATTATCACGTAAACAAGTCTTGCAAATAGGCAGGGTAAGTAAACAAGAGGGATATTTTCGATCTATGTTTATAGCAAGTTGTCACTGCATGTCAGCAATTTCACCCATGTTAAGTGCAGGGGGACCGGAAGGGGAAGAATGAGATAGCTCAGGGGTTGCTTACAAAGAGCTTCAGCTAAATGTGAGAAGCTGCAAGAGAAAAGCACAAGGCTCTGGTTAGAAAATCTAATGGGGGAGACAGAAGAGCCTGATGTGATGGGCAAACTGGAGATGAGAGCAAAGGTGCAGTATGGCAGCAACTGTAGCTGAACTATTGGAGGCTGCCATGGTCCTCTCTCCTTTGAGAGTGGAGCCAGACAAAAATGAATCCCTCTTTTTAGGAATGTCTTTCAGCTGTCTCACCACGCTGAACAATTGCCGAAGCAGCAGTGCCAGCACAAGAGAGGTAAATGGTAGCATGCAGAGGAGAGCAAGACTGCAGCAGCCCAGGTTCAGATTAAACCACACACCAATGGGATCACACACCAGCCTTCTGACAGTGAGTCAGAAATAATAGGTGCAAGGGAAGGAGTCTCATAAGTTATGAGTTGATTTTTCCTTACCTCCATGCGAACAGCTAATATAATCTCTCTCTCAGGGACTAGGTTTGAACAGAGCATTTCAGTGATAGAAATAAATGATGGGATATACTCCCTTGTATGGAACATTGTGCAAAACTTGAAACTTGGTAGTAGCAATACACACTAGAACTTTAAGTTGTCTCTGGCCTAGACATCTTCAAAGGTGGTATTTTGGGTGTAGCTTCTCATAGGGTAAAATCCTTCCCCTCTGTAGCCAGAGAGAACATATAGCAGCCAGAAATGTCTGATTACTGTTGCTCCTGCTCTGAGACATAATGGAATTTATCATCTCTGTTGCAAAGCTGTCCTATTTTAATGGAACCATTTTTATCTACTCTGGGTCTTCTCCAAAAAATATTAGTGGCAAACGAATTTTATTTTAACTAAAAACTAAGAAGAGGGAAAGCCAGATGTGCCCTTGAAAGCTAATCATTCTGGCTGTAGAAGGAATTGTTTTCTAAATAACATAAGTCCTTACAGTCTGTTCCTACTAGTGCCGGAGTTCTTTGGGGAATTATTCTAAACTCTAGTCCTCAGCAAAGTAAGCTTTCCTGCAGCCAAGTATTAGAGTTAACCTTCAAGCTTTATTTTTATCTACAGTTTTCTTGGCAAATTCTGAAGCTTATGTTTGGCATTTTATTTCCCTCTACAATCTTCTGTCTTTGGTTCGTATTACACTTTGCAGAGCCTAGGGTTTATACAGGATTTTGGGTGGGTGATATAAATTCTAATAGATTTCTATGTAATGTAATTTAGAAGCTTAAACAAAGAAAGCCGTATTCTGTACTGGAGGATTTGTGCATAGCTTTGCTGGACTGATGTTAATGTTAAATAAACAACTATTTTCAGTAGTGTTTTGTTTTTCTTTCAAATGAAATTGTAATGGAGAAGAGGTGGAGAGCAAATTTCTTACTGAAATGCAATACAACACTTAAATATCTTGGATGATCTGAGAATAGAGGCCAAACTTGGAGCCCTAACATTGTCATTATTATGTGTATTTTCTCTGAGAAATCAAATCCTAGAAACTTTGTTTTTATAGACAGTTCTGGTGTGCTAAATTTCTGGAACGTGTTTCTCTGCAGCTATCATAATAAGTTTATATTAAATAGAGAAAAAAGTGTGTATAATGATTGCAAGGCTGTATGTTCTTATTGTACCTTGCAATTAGGGATCAAAAAGTATGTCACAATTATACTAAGTCAGAACTGAATGTGTAAACATGATTTCTGTATCTGCTAGTGTAAATTAATGTTTTACTCACAGCTTAAGCAGGTCTGATTATAAATGAAATTGTCAAAATCACTCCAAACCACACTACACAGCTGAAGATAAAAAGTGTTATCTCTGTATGTTTTCACTTTGACAGAATGATATAAATGAAAGCTTAAGACAAATACTAATGGGGAGACAATGTGGAAAGCCAGACCATTGACAGTGCCTGTCAAAGTTCAGCAGGATGGTGGCAGTTTTAAACTGGAAAGTCTCATGTGGGTTTCTGGAACAGACTTCTAGTACTGGTTTAGATCCAGAAATTGTGAAGGAATAAAATAAGAACAATTTCTTGGCTATAAATGGCAGCTCCCATAAAAGGCAAAGGAGAGTCATAAAATGTCAGGAACTATCTGAGGGTACATCTATATGGACTATTTCTCACCAGAGTGATTAGCCCCAGCAGAGTTCCATGCTAACCTGCCAACTTGGTTCTCAGTTCAGAATGGCCTCATGTCTGGTCAGCTTTTCTTACTCTGTCTCTCCCTGCACACTTTTGAGATGATATACTGCTATTTCTTAGGCTGTACATGAACTGCTTGACACAGATGCAATCAAACCAGGGTAGCCAAAATGATTTACACAAGTTGTAAATCTTTAGTAAAAGAAGACTTTTGCTCCAACTGTATCTTGTTCAGGGAAGAATGAAACAGCAGAGACTGTATTTGGCTTTTTCTACCCCTTCTACATCCAGGCCTAGATGTATTTCTCTTAGACATAGTTAGTATGAATCTTTATAATCACATAGTGTTGGAATATTAGAACTACAAATATGGAAGAAAAAAATAATGTCCAAGCTCAAATAAAACAGATAAACAGGCTGCAGGAAAGTTAAGCACTGTAAATGAGATCTTTATAGTAGGTATATGCTAATTCTAAGTGAAAACATGCATTTAGGTCACTGATACAAATCATCAGAGTTGATATCCTAAAAATTAGGTTACTCTAGGATCTGTTAGGCAATACTGCTATTGTCCTATAATATTTTGTACTTCTGGCAGCTTTTTTGCTTTGGTGCTGTAGGAACTTCTGTTGTCCTGGAAATGGTGATAACATTTGTTTCAAAAAATCCTCTTATATCCATTGATAAAATGCTTAAACCAGGATAGTGAACATTATGGTGTTTTTTAAAAGAAGAAATAATCTGCAAATCTGTATCAAAATTAGAAGTGAACAGAAATTCTGTGCAACTCTTCACGAAGTAGTAACGAATCTGTTGATGTCACTCAGAGCCACTACTTTTAGTTAATATTACTACCATGGCAATAATACTCATATCACTTTGGAGAATCACAGAATCATAATTGGATAGGGTTCTGAGCTACCTGATCTAGTAGATCTCCCTGCCCATTGCAATGGGTTGGACTAAATGACCTTTAAATGTCCCTTCCAAACCAAACTATTTCATGATTCTATGATACCACGCCTGAGGGAGTAGCACAGGGTTCCTTGCTTTATTTTATACTTTAGTCTGGAAATACTTTAGCAGATGCAACAGTCACCAAAGTAAGAAAGAGTTTTGTAACTAGGAACTGACTTGAAATGAGTCATAGGTTCAAGATTTTTGCTTATTTTTTATTTTTTTCCAGGTTTGACTATTTGAAATTTAAATTGTTACATGTTCACTAAGAACTTAGTGTTTCTTAAATTTTGGAGTAACTACTGTAACCCATTTGGCACGTGTGGCAGTCTACTTACTAGTACAGACATCTGGTTACGAATGTGAAATATTTCAGGCTAGGTAGCCCAGTTTGAAAGATGTAAGTATTTTTTTTTGTGTCTTGTAAATATCTTAACCAAATAATCCACTTCCATATTCTGTTTCCACATATTTACTCTTTTCTTATTATTTATTTAAACTTAATTTATCTAGATATTGTTTCTTCTTTAATGTATTTCATAAATGATCTAATATCTGATTTTACTAAAATCCTTTGGATGAATTCCTTAGCCAGTGTTGCATATGAAATTTTCTGCTGTGGTAGGTAAGCTGCATGATCACAAAGAGAAAAGTTTTGTCTTTCAAGAAATCTGATTTTTCCATTATCAGACAGAAATTTGAGACCATCTAACTATATCGCACTTTTGAAACAGAACAGATAAAGAACTAGTATTATGAAGAGTATAAAGTGCAGTTTAGAAGTACAAAGAGAGTAGTGTCTATCCCATGCACTTGTAAATCTGTACAGAACAACTTTTTGCAATAAGAAATACACAGGAAATTAAACTCGTAGGACAAAGGATTTTTGAAGGCACCTGAGTGGAAGCTGAATGTGTCAGTGTACCCAGACAATTTTTGAAGACAGGGAGACAGGATAAAATTTTAATGTTGCAATTTCAAAGGAAGAAAATCCAAGAAGCTCTATATATCTTTTCTTTCTAAATGTTGATATCAATAGATTCCACCTCATCCCCCTCTAATTAATCAATCAATCAATTAAAAAAGCCAATTTTAAAATAAAATAATTGCATTTTACTAAAACCAGAAATCCACGTGCCCTGTTTATAGGCATTTTAATCCTTTGCTAGAAAAATGCAAGTGCATTAGCAAACTTTTCCTGAACTTCTATGACTTTTTCCCCCAGACTGGATTGTAACTTCACAGGCAAATTGTTTTGCAACAGCTGTGGAATTAAGGTGAAGTCCATATTTCAGATCTGAAACTCTTAAATGCAACTTCTCCATAATTGGAAATTCTTTGCCTAGATGTCTGTCAGGGACACAGCTATTTGTATCTTGCCAAAAACAACTTGGTGGTTTGCAATCACAAGGGAAAACTTAGCTCAGCTGGCTGATGGGATGTAATCTGACTCCTACTCAGTTACCAGCGTGCTGCAGAAACATGTGTTCCATTTGTTGACAGAACAATGGTCCTGGGTAGCATTTACTTACAGTTTGGTATTTTCATAAATATTCTAAGAACTTAAGTTGTATAGCACAGAAAGTGCAGGTAGCAGTTTCCATTTTCACTGTGATGGCCTTGGGCCATCACTTCTCAGAGCACTGCCAGCTCACTCAGTAAATCCTCTAGACTGGAGTACAGGCAATTTAGGAATTGAGACAGACCATGCTGTACCTTGCTTTCCTTAGCTGGCCATTCTCATTTCTGGCTGCTTTATTCTTGCTCTAACCCTCAGAGCTTCTTTGCCCAAAATTGCCTAATGGGTGGAATTTGTGCCAATGGCAATCTCCAGACTGGAAATAGAGTAAATCATTAGAATTGAAAGCACATGGTGGAAGAGTCCTGAACGACAAGAACAAGAGTGCACTTTGATACTGGCTCAGGAAAATTTTCAGCTGTGATCTGTTTTTTTCTGGGCTCTTTTACGGACCTGGAAAGTATTACTTTGTTTCGTGTTATCTATTGGTGATTCATGAGGAATCTTTTTGGCTAAGAAGAATATTTAGGGGGACAGTAATCTCTGGATTTATGCTGTAATCACTTTCTCTCCTCAACAATGCATCTATTTGCCATTGATTCTTTCTCCTTTCAGTTGGGAATCTTAAATGTAGTACGTTGTTATGGTATTTGCTCTTTAGAAGCCTTAAATAGGAGATTTGAACTTTCTAGAAGTCACATTTACACAAGGGACTTTGACAACAGTGCCTGCACGAGGAGGTTTTAATCTCAGTAATTCCTAATCTGATTTGCATTAGGGAATACGTGCAGCTCATTAGCAGCACTGTCATCTTAAAGTTAATTACAGTATATCAAAATGTGTGACGTGTATTTGACTTGTAAATAAATGTTCCTAATATCCATGCTCCTCTATCAGTGCCAGAAACCCAGAGGTAGTGAGGATGTGCAGTGTTTCTCTTTAAGTGAGTGGGGAAGCAAAATAGGCCACCCATTTTCTCCCCCAAAATATCACAGAGCTGTGCCTAGAGGAACATGTAACCTCATTTGCATCAGTTGTGTCCTTCATCAACAAACACATTTTTCACTATACTTTCCATGCTCTGTTAGAAACAACATTCAGATCTGTTCTCTCTTAGGAGAGCAGGAGTGAGAGAGTTGCCTTCCTGTCTTATTGGTATCTTCTTGCTTAATTCCCCTTTGAAAGTAAAGGTTTCCTAATTCTTGTGGAGAAAATAGGTTATATTTGAACATAAGAGATGAAAAAGGCAATGTTTAATAAATTTGATAATATTTAATAAAACAGTTGCAATCTGTAACTAGATAATATTTTATTATATTTTGATTTATTATAATGTTTTATTTAAATATTAAAGGACTATAACTTCATTATGTTGCTGTTTTCTGTCTCTAAGTACCTTACTTCTCATAAGCTGAAACTTCTTAAATATGAAAGAAAATTATCTGGAGTTAGACATGCTTTTTGACTCTGTTCTTGGTCAGAAAACAAATATCACAACAGTGAATTGAAAACTTTGTATGTAATAAAGATAGTTCATTTAAAAGGCAGTGATTCATAAATGTAGTGTCTTTTTTAATATCTCAACTGATTACTGAAAGGAAAATTGTGTTAATGCAGATGATGTTAAAACTGTCTGTAAATATATAGTCACTAGATCCTGGGTGAAGACCTTGTGGTATGACATTGTGAAACAGAAATGCCAACTCTGAAGGCATTTTATATGTAGATAATTGGCATGTAGTTAATTGGGCGTTTTGGAACTGAGTCCAGAGGGTGTCCAAACTCATTTAGAACTTGGCTTTTCATCACAACAGGTATGATTAAAATTCCCTGGGGTGATGGAAGAGAAATTATGTGGGAAGAATATGCTCATCTGGAGAGCCTTATGGGAAAAGAGATTTGGTGTCCCACATTGCACAATTTACCTCAGCTACCTGTAATCCAGGATATATTAATATCTTTGGTGTTTATTTGCTGTCTTCCTTTTTTTGCTGTGCATGTGAAAAACTTTTACAGAAGTTGAATAACCTTTAATATTCTTTCTTGGCTGAGGAACAGGTTAAAGGTTAAATTTGTGACTTTAGGCTAAGTAGGGCTATAATAAAGGGTACTGATTGTTTTGGTGATATGAAGGCCTGCATGGATGAGGTTAAAACATTACACTGAGAGCCTGTACAGAAAACAAGGAACAAGTGCAGATGTGAAATGTGTGAGACTACAAGATTGAAGAGAACTTCTTGAAATCTTTTCTTGGAAGAGTCTTCTCCTACTGCAGGCACTTACATGCTGAAGTGCTTAATTGCTACTTCAAGGTCTGTCTTTAAGGTGTTTCTTGCTTTCTCAGGGTTCCCTAGATCAGTCTGAAAAGGGTTCCCTAGACCTTTGTTCTTCTGGTGTCTAGAAAGTTTTTTCAGCCTAAATTGACCCAATGTTGTCTTTTATGTTAAACAACTGTTCCTTTCTTTGTCCTGGGGATAAAAGTAAATATCGTGGCTACCATAGAGCTAAACCATGTGAAGGTGGAATGTCAGGAAGGCCTCTTCTTCTAGGAAGCTGGCCATGGTCATGCTAAGTTGGCACCGTGATCCAGTGAGCATTAAACATATGGTTAAGTCTGAGGATGGATTTCACTGCTTTTCTTTACAAGGGGTTGAAATTTCTTACATTTTAGATATTGCACACAAGCTGGATGGGGGAAGAAATATAAACTGGTGTTAAAAATCAGCTGCATATATTATGACATGTAGAAATGTAACTGAAATTTCTTTGAAGTCTGGTACTGCTACTGTTGATGGCCAAAGTTGTTATTTGTGTTACTATAGTTGGACAAGGTAGGTACCACCTACGATTAAAGATAGTCCTAAGGAGGGATAAATAACAGTAGATGGACACACTGTCAAGACATTTGGTAGTTTGTTAGAGACCTTTCATACTATCTGACCTGCCTTCTAAAATGGCCAGGTTCTACACACTGACGTTAGAAAGTATTTTCCTTCTGTCAGAGGTATGTACTGATTTCACTATTGTGACATACCAGAAAGTTATTAAGCAGCAGATTTTTCTTTTCTTTTTTTTTTTTTTTAAAGACAAGGTGAAACAAATTTCCCTAGACTAAAACCTGGTTTTGATCTGTGTAACAGCTCAAACACATATCTGTTTTAAAATGTGTATTCTTTCTCTGTATGTGGAAGAAAAAAAGAAAAAAACTTCAACTGATCTTTTAAAAGACATGAGAATTGAGGAGAGAAAATGAAGTGGAATAACCTGTCTTGACTTGCTATATACCTTTCAAATCTACTTTACTCATCTGAACCTGTATTCATTTAAGCTAGTGACTGTAATGATAGTGACATCACTGTTTTGTTTATACTGAAATTTCTTTCAAGGGCAATCACAAAAGAGAGAGTTATAGGAGATTGATTACTCCTCAGCTTTGGAATTTGGTAATTTTGGTACACCTCAAACATGCTGCACTTGTTCTCTAGTCTGCTTTTTTCTTAGCTTTAGATTATGAACTCATCATGCCTATGATTATTTCTTCATAAGAATGAAAAAACCACATAGTACAATAAATCTTCTGGGAAGAAACAAGAATAACTTTGATCCTTGACCATATTAATGTACAATAAATATTTAGTCACAATTTTGTATTTAATATTACACCCACAAACTGTGCAGAGATGAGCACTCAACACTTGTATATCTTAGTTAAGGATCTGCCAGAATGCAGGTTGCTGTTAGTTTAGATTTTACCCTGTTGTTCATGTGTCTGATGAGATGGTCTTCATTTACACAGTTGCTTCAGATTTAGGGTTTTTTTGTTAGTTTGCTTTAGGTTTTTTGTTTTGTTTTGTTTTGTTTTGTTTTTTACAAGACCATTCATGCTGTATTCAGCATAGAAAATATGACAGCATTTACTTAATTAACAACTTCCCAGTGTTTTAGTGTTTTATTTTAGTTGTGCAGACTTAGGATATATTTATTATTTACTGCTCTGGGGTGATATTATTGTTTTGTGCTTTTTAAAGTATTCAGCTTTATATGTCTGTTTGTTTTATAAGCACTGACTTTCATGACAGCTTTCACAAATATGGGAAGGGGAATTTACTCTCTTGCAGGTGGCTAGCCAAGCAATGTCAAGAGTTTCAACTGATCTTCAGTATCCTATTTTAGACACCTCAACTGGTAATTTTTTTACATGTTAAGTATTGCATGACACTCACCCTTTATTTGCAAATGTCTTTGGCTTTTTTTCAGTCTGAACCTGGCAAATTGGTACCCAGAAGGTAAAGAATACACCATTTAGTTGACCACATATGAGAAAGCTTCATTTTTTAAATTGTGATGTAGAAAGTGCATTGGCAGGAGTCCTCAGACTCTTCAGTTTTTCTGCTATAATCTGCCTCCTGCCAGTGAAGTCTTACTTCCCTATGCCCTTTGGTTTGTCTTTAAGATCATTAGGCCAGAATGCCTGTTTCTCCTTTTGCAGCGCTGTAGTTTGAATGTTTCTTTCCTTACCCCTTCTTCCCCTCACCGCAGTTTTAACCTCTGATACTTAGCTTTCTGATCCCCAAGAAATCAGCATCTTTGTCCCCAGGCTTACTCCACATCTGGAGCCAGTCTTCTCAGCCTACCCAAATGTTTCTCTTTCCTGTTTCCTTCTGCACCCGTGATTGTTTGCATTAGTATTTGTGTCTCTTTGCCCTTACTCCTTTTGTGTGACTTTTGTTCCTCCTTTTCAAATGTTCTTTGTCCTAGTGCAGCTATAGAAACTGGCTTTCCTCTCTTCCTCACACAAAGATTTAATTTCTTGAATTTCTATTTGCTTCTGCCAGCATCAGATGCTCTAATGAGAAAGAAGGGCCAGGCCCTTTATCTTCCTTTCCCCTCAGCTCCTTCTTTTCTTTTCGCATTGGTGGCTTCTCAGTCTAAGACTCTGTCCTAGCCATGGAAACAATTTCTGCTTTGTCTGGGAAGAAAAGGCTAACAACAAGAACTACAGAATACTGACTCCTAGCATTTTCTTCCTTCACCATTCTTAGGGGCACTACTGCACCTGAAATAATCTGCTCTTGTGATTACCTGCACTGTTAAAGTTGTTTATATTTTCATTAATAATATTGGTCAGCCCATAGGAACAGTCTGTATTAATAGATAAAAGCCTTGAGAAAGAATCTGCTTTGGTAGAGGTAATGGCTGTTGCAGTTATCCCATCAAACGTCATCTTTTCTTCCTGTTCGTGAGGTCTGTGGTAGCTTCCTGTCAGAGGTCGTCTTTGCCAGAGCAGCTGATGACTGGAGTGGATCGGATGCTGGTGTCAGGCTGGATGGAAGGTGCCTTTATCAGCCTCTAACTTCCTTCCTTTGAGCCCTGTGAGTGCCTGATAGTTGGCAAGAAATTAAACAGGAGGAGAATAAAGTGTAAAGCCGACACTGATGGTGCTGCCCTAAGGAGACAGGCAATTTCCTAATTGGAGATCTGGCTTATCCAACCATTTCTGCCTCTTCTATCTGTGTCCAAGAATGTGTTTAGGGAGGGGGTGAGGGGAGGAAAGGGAGGAAGAGGTGTGGAGGAAAAGCACCATCAAGCCACTCTTGGTGGACCAGGTACATTATCTTATTAAAGATACTGATGATCCACTTCTTCAGTGCCACATGAGCCCTATCCATCTCCTTTCATATGTCACCTGGTGTGTCAGTGACAGTCGCACTTATGCTCATATGCACAATGCTGGCCTGCTTCTATTTCCATAGTGAATTCTAGAAGGTTTGGTAGGTTTCTGAATGTTTGGAAGTTCTGGTCAACTTGTTGTGAGCAGTGGCATCACTTTCTCTTCACTCAGGCAGCATGGCATGGGAAAGCTAGGGTGGCCTTTTCTGCTGTAGTTATACATATGGTGACCAGATGGAATGCAGTGAGCAAACAAGTTTTTCAGCTCAGCAAATGACTGCATGCTCACCTGGAGATATTGTTCTCAGTATAGTGTGCAAAGGAAGTACGGTGAATGAATGCTGGTCCCTACAGCCCTGCTGAACCTTGATTTGTCCATTCGGTATTCTCTGATGCCAGTGAAAAAAGTGCTAGAGCATCTCGTCAGAGATCCCTCTACAGAGATCAAGAAGATAATGGAAAAGGAACATTCTTTTATGCCAAAACCTAAGCGGCATTCATGTCAGTAGGCTCCATTTTGATGGACTAAACATTCTTCTCACTCTGACTGAATTTTTAGAAACTCTCCATCTGCTGTCTCACAAGGAATCTCACTAAATACTGTAGTTCACTGCACATTAAGGGAAGTTCTGCTTTAGATATTACTGTGCTCTGAACTGAGTCCCCAGAGAATGGAAAAGTTCTGTGCTTGTGAAGATGGGTTGTGTTTATCCCAATATCAATGAAGGACCTCTGCAATCTGCCTCCGAAGACATATATTTAGCACCAATTATGTGGGACCTGAAGTTACAATACATCCCTGCTATACCCATGCTGTCTAGTACAAGACCATTTTCGATGGTTTATCTGGGTTGAAACCTGCCAGTACTGTTCCTGGAAGAGGAAAGGATGGAATAGGTCACAGTTACACTGCAGGTGTATCAAGGCCCTTTATATCAAGGTTATTATTTTTGTGGTGACTGTGCGCAGCACTTTATTTCTGTCTATTATCTATTCAAACTCAGCTGAGACTTGATCCAGGTCATAATCTTTGATTGAAGAGTGTGTTAAGATTGCTCCCCGTTCAATCAGTTCCACACAGCTTGCCTTACTTCGTCTCCTCAGTACAACTAGCAGATGTAGCTTACACTAATGATAAGTTCCTCAAAGTACAGGTTATAGAGACCTGGTGTAGGCCCATGCCAAGTCTTTCATTTGAAAGTTTCTTCCAAGTTGTATGGGTCAGGAGCTCTGGCCTTACGGCCAGGATTGCATTTGTGCCCAGTGCCATCCAACAGTGTGTGCACCTGCTGTTCCTTCCAGAACATTTGCTTCTGTTCAGAGAAACAGCGAACTAATTTCTTTTGCAGACTGATCTGGCTCTGCCAGCGCCTTTCCTGAAAAGCACAGAGGGGGCTACTGGTCACCAACCCAGTCTTCCTGCCCTTGCTCAGGCAAAGGTTCTGAACCTTTCACTCTCCTGTGGCCAGCCTCCAAAGCAAGCAGGTCTCTGAGGTTGTGCTAGCAGATCTCTGAGGTTGTGCTGAGCCTCCTGCCGGCAGGCAGAGTGAGACCTGCTTTGCCTCTACAGCCAGGTTTACATTTTTGTCTGTGGGCTCCGTGGAGCCTCCTTTTATAGTGCTCTTAGTCCAGCAGGGTGTTTGTTGGTGCACACATTTCTATCATTTGCTGCTTCCAAAGCTGCTGATAAGACCAATAGCTCTCCTATATCCATTTGAGAGGGCTTGTTTGAGACTCAGATCCAATTTGGATCCCTTTGCCCTGACGCGTCATGGATATATTGTATCTGCATAAGTCTGCCTGCCTTCTCTTCTACACTGCATCTCCTGTGATCCTAGTCTGATCCTGAAACCTCTGTGCCTCTCATCAACTGACTCCAGACTTTGCTGCTTTTCGTACGTCAGGCTGGGACTGATCTTACAGTGAAGTCACTGCTATTTTTTCCTGATGTTTCCCAGCCATTCAGAGTTCAGATGCTGTATATAACAAATAAGCATTAAGCCCAAAGCATCCTGAAAGTGGTCTAAGGAATTGGCTGTATTGCATGTGGTGTGGAGCTGTGTGGCCTCTCTGCCCCCCTGGTGCCCGTCAACGCCTTGTGTTTATTGTATTAGAGCCTCGCTGACAGCTCAGTCCAGAAGTCCTGGGCAAATAAAGGCTGCTTTCTCCTCAGGCCAGGTGGGGTGTCAGAGTGGAAAAAGGGGCCACAGCATGCAATTCCCCCCAAACTGTAGTGGATGCTGTTAGAAGGAGAAGCCCCAGGGTGATATGAGCATGTCCTCAAGGAGAGGAAGCATGAAGGGATGGTTCACCTGCTGTGTGTGGATGTTCAGTCCCGTCAGCACAAGGTGTTTCACAACCGAATATGCCCGAGGAGGTGTCATCTTCACAGAGGCAGACAAGGCGAAGTTATCTCTAGTAGACAAGTGCAAACAGATGTTTCTTTCTAAAAACTTTCACCAGACCGAAGCTTTACAGGGGCAGCCAAAAGCACAACCTTGACACTACTCTCCCCCGTCACCCCTCCGGGCCTTTTGAATAAAGGATTGTTGGAATATTTATGCAAGGTCAAATAACATTATTTTTGGAAATGACTGAATTATTTTGATAACTTAAAAAAAAAAAAATCAGCCTGAGGCAGGCACCTGGCATGGAAAATTTCAGCTTGCGTGTAAAAGCTTGGCAGAAGTTACCAGCAAGTGCGAAGGGTGTCAAAAAAATAAAACAGAAAAAAAAGAGAAGAAAGGGAAGCGTCGAACAGCCGTAGTCACCAGCAGCGCTAGGAGGTCGCTGCCCTCCCGACGCGCCATCCTGGGAGCTGAGCCCTCGCATCCGTCGGGGCTGCCGGCCGGGGAGCGGCCAAAGCGCGCAGAGCCGGTCCCGCCACGCGGCTCCGCGTGGGACCGCGCGCCCCCCTCCCGCCCCGCGCAGCCC